>NW_026125937.1:0-501575 GCF_943737965.1 Phodopus roborovskii | reverse complement strand
CTGTTTGCATATATTTGTGCTGGTACACACACACTCATACAAGCACATGCTTGCAAATCACAAATGAGTGTGATCTTCCAAACAACCTCAGAGGGCTCCCAGAAACCTGTCCCAAGGGCTGTGAATTGCAGAATGAAAGCCAGGCTGGACAAAGAAAAAGTAGAGCCCTGGTTGCTGGTTTCAGGCTTCCCCTGATCCACCTAAGGTGACCATTGATTCAAGATGCCACTGTGCTCTGTTCTACATGATTCCTAAAGTACAATTTCACACATATTTGTCCCTTAAAAAAAACAATGATGACACATGTCTCTTTAAATTAACATTTCCATCTCTATGGATGTATTTGGGGGAATAATTTTCCTGCTAAAAACAGAACTGAGTGAGTAGAGAGGCTGGAAAAGGGGAGAGGAGATCTATTTTTAGAAATCATAAGATGAGTAGGCCCCTCATTAAAAGAAATAAAATAAAAGGGAAAGGCTGTGCATTAGCATCAGAAAAGCTGCCCATTTCAGCAAGGGCTGGGGCCTGCCACATTTGAGGCCAGTTCCTACAGTGGCTGTGAATTAATAGGCTCTTGGATAATGTTGACGTGAACAAGCACTGCCCTTGCCTTGCTGTTGGGGGTGGTGGTGGTGGTGGTGGTGAAATTTTCCTGTAGGTCCTGGCCACCCATTGTTACCAGCTCTCTCTATCCCTGGCACTCAGCTTTAGCAAAAAATGTGGGCCTCCTCCTACTGAATGAGAAAGAAAGCCAGGCTAGGAGCCCCTCCCCACAGCTCGGCTTTCTGCTTGTTTATGTTTAGAGGTTTTCAGTTGATGGGAGTGGCAGCTTCCATCCCAGCCCTCAACGGCTTTAGAGACAGCTTTTTACAGTGGAGAGTGTGAGAATGTGTAGGGCAGAAAAGCCCTTCATGTTGGGAGGAAAGAGGAGGGGGAGGGGTGGCAGCTGTTGCCCTGTCCTTCACAGAAGCAGGAATTGCTTCTCATTCTCCAAGAAGAGATGCTGGGGTGGTTTTTCTCTGAGATGAAAGGACAGCTGATAGTAGCTCCAAGAAAACAGCTAGGGGATGGGGAGGTCAGATAATAGGAGGAGGGATAGAGAAAGACCTTACAAGGTCCCTAACCCCTGCAAAAGAATGTTTGAATGCAGCCACATGTTTGGTCTAGAGGAGGAGACTTGAACAGGATCCCTGGGTTAGAAAGGGATGTTTTTTTGATAAGAGCCACAAAAGATTAGGGAGGGAGACTGAATTCATTATTTCTAATGGGGAACTCAAGTTCAAATGGAGGTTATTTGCACTGCTATCTAACCATAATGCTGGCTATTAATTTTCTTTCTTTTCATTTCTTCCTTCCTTCCCTTATTTGTTTCTTTTTTCTTGAAAAGATCTCACGTAGCCCAGTCTGTAAACCCTGCAAGCTACAATAACAAGTGGCCTGACAAAATATACCCACTGGTGAAATAGTGGCATGAGAAGAATGTTATGGGAGTAACCAACTATTTTTTTTATTGGATTTAAAGCCTGCTCCACAAGACAGAACTAATGCCTAGTACCATAAACTGAGCCCCAAACTCTTGACGGGCCAAGTCATAGGCCCTAGGAGAGAGCCTAGTACTATTATTCTGCTAAATGGATGTAGTATTAAACCGTTCACTAAATTCTTGTCTTTATATCCATAGATTATTACATCTCCTAGCCCTCATCAGAGAAATTTCTTTTTGTAGTAGATAGTGTTTAATACCAAACCCCAAACTAGTCAACATGCAGAGACCAAGACACTGGAATTTCCATCTCTAAATGGGACATACTTTACTTTTTCATGCTAAGTCTCAGTGACTACTGCAGAAGAAGGGGCAGAAAAGTTTTAAGTGACAGAAATAGTAAATGACTACAGAAAAACAGTGTTTTCTGGACATGACAGGGCTGTGACACACTTAAACTAACAGTGGTTGTAACTGCATGTGCAAGATCAAACACAAAATCCCAGCAAGGATAGGGGAGAGACTCATGAAGCTCTAGCCCTTGCTGAGAAGCGGCTAGCAATGACGGTTACTGGAGGAGGAAAGATAAGTTTCCTTCAGGTATATTCTGAAAGTCTACCCATGCTCTAGTAGAAACACAACACATACTGGTAGCATTAAGTAGACTCAGTGGGTTTAGGAAACAAAGCACATGAAGTTGGGAAGGAAAAATGATGGAGGAATGGGGAAGAATAGGAAGGGAGGGAGTGGGAAATTTGATCAAAACACATTATATGCATGTTTGAAATTCTCAAACAATAAAAAAAAATGCCTATGGAGTAACCCACAGAATCAGCTGACCTGAACAAGAGGGAGCTTATGCACCCCACTCTGATAGCTGGGAAACCAGCATAGGACCTACCCATACCCCCTGAATGTGGGTGTTAGGAGGACTGGGCAGTCTATGGGGCCTCTGGTAGAGGATTGGTATTCATCCCTAGTATACAAATGGACTTTGGGAGCCCATTCCACATAGAGGGATACTCCTCAGCCTAGACTCATGGGGGAGGGCCTAGGCTCTGCCCCAAATGATGTGACAGACTTTGAAGACTCCCCATGGAAGGCCTCACCCTCCCTGGGGAGCAGAAAGGGAATGGTATGGGGTTTGGTGGAGGTGATAGGGGAGAATGGGAGGGTGAGGGAACTGAGATTGGCATACAAAACAACTTTTTTCAAATTTAAATTAACAAAGGAAAAAATAAAACAAAATAGGTAGAAATTCAAGCATTTAATGAATAAACAAATGACTAAAAAAGAGAAATAAGTAAAAAGGCACAGTACTGATTTCTTGATACTGTAAATATCCAAAGGCATGTGTTTGTATACACACACACACACACACACACACACACACACACACACACAGAGAGAGAGAGAGAGAGAGAGAGAGAGAGAGAGAGAGAGAGAGAGCTATCGTGGGATAGTCTGAGATTATTCCTGACCACACACTTAGCCCTTCCTTTTTGAACATTTTAGACCCTCATGGACATGGCATTGCCTTTCAAACACATATCCAAGGGAAACAAATGTGGTATTGTTTGTGTACTGATCAAAATTGCAAAGATAAAGATGAGGCCAGCAGATGCCTGTCTCGGATTGCACCCTGATGAATAATCAGGCAAGATGTGGTGGCAAGCATATAGATTTTGTCACCACTTAGCTGTCAAGCAGCCTTTGGACACTGAGATCTGGGTCTCATGTCCTGCTGGCCTGGACCTGAGTCACATAGGTTCAGCCTAAAGGCATGGAGGTGATCTGGTTGGGTACCCACGGGGCCTCATTCCCTTTCCAGACTCACTTAGAGTCTTAGAAAAGAGAAATCACTCCAGCTGCCATTATCTGTCCACTCTGCCTTTTCATGGTTTTTCAGCTTCTACTGCAACCCTTTTCTGCTCTATTCCATATCCAACTGTTAGGAAAGTCCTTCGAGAAGAGGGCAATTTGTGTCCTCCTTCTACTCAAGGCCATCTAAAGATCACCTCTCTTATTCTGGGTAAAAGGCAAAGTCCTGGCCTTGGAGTAACCCATAAGGCCCTGTGTGAACTGTCCCCCAAACATCTTATTCTACTCTCTCTGCTCTAGCCACAACACCCATCCAGCTGCACCATGTACAACTGTCTTTGATTTTACTTCCACCTTTCCTCTGCCTGGAACACTCTCATTAGATACACACATTACTCTTTCTCCATCTCCTTCAAAAGGAATTGTTCTTGAACACCCCCATCTAAAATGGTCACCTTGTAGGCTCTGGGAACACTCCTCCTGTGCTTTCTCCACCACATTTGTCATCATCTACCCATCTCTGCTATTGTCTTCCCATTTTGTTTACTATGTGCTCCCCAGGAAAATATAGCTTCTTTAAGGGCACATATGCTTCTTATTCTCCAACAAGGTCCCTGGAAGGCCTAGAACCACCAGCCATTGGCACAAGGTAGGAGTTCAATAATTATTTATGAAAAGAGCAAATGGACCAGGACTACAGAATGCTTTTCAGTATGATGCCCAAAGTGCAATTTAATTCCTGGTGCCTCAACTGACCTATAACAAGCCACACCGTTTCTCTGCCTTCATGAAAAGAAGGAGTAGATGAATGTTTCTGGACGCGGCCCTTCCATAGACATCTCAGCATCAACTCTTGTACCTAGTCCTCTGTTCCTTTATGTACACACCACTTAAGACGAAGAGAATAACCTATGTCCATGGTGTGTGAGATCTCTTGTCTAGTAATTAATGCCTGTATTTGCAGCTTTACCACGGTGGAGTTTAGGCTGAAACCACCAATCCCACCCGTTATGGTAAGACATAGGAGATATATAGAAGCAAGTACCAAATGGAGTGGCTCCTTGGAATAGTTATTTTGTTTTATGCTGCTTCATTGCTTTTGTTGCTTCTCCATTCCGTGAAGTTCCCTGCTGCTGTGGGAGAAGGGGACTCCTAGGATCACTGAAGTCCATCCATGCTCCAAACAGCTGCTAGCCCAATTCATAGAACGGTTTCCATTATAGTGTTTGGTCACTATTTATAGGTTATTTGCTCTGTGTCAGATGCTTTATATGTATCTTTAAGCTTTATAAGAATCCCACTGGGTTAGTATCATTATTTCTCTGTGAAAAGGGGAAACTGAGACCTGGAGAGTCCACATAACTTATCCCAGGCCAAAATCAGCAATAGAATTGGGTATTACCAAGGTCAGTTTCTATCAATTCTGTACCATATTACTGTCATGGATGCTGTGCCTGGAAATGCAGGTTTTGTATTGTACACATCCAAACATATTATGAATGATACCTCTGAGCTACGCGGCTGCCCATAGTCACCCTGGCCATCTGCTGGGAATTGTATTTTCCTTAGGGAGAGCAATTGTCTCAGTTAGGGATGAATTTCACTGCAGAGAATAGATAATCTGAACTCTAGGTAGGGAAATTAAATAAAATGAGGTTCGAGCTTCCTTTTAAGGCAAAAGGAAGTCTGAAAGTAGGTGGCTGCAGGGACTGGTTCAGCTTAATAATGCTGAGTTTGTGTGTCAGAAACTCTTCTGGCCTTTCCTCATAGCTGCAAGGTGGCTGTCACAGCTCAAAACATTATATCTGTATTTGGGGAAGAAAAAAAAAAACGTGGAAAGGAAAGCATCCATCATAATATCAACTTCCTTTATTTTTTAATCAAAAAGCTAAAAATTGCCAGAGCTTTATCATAGATCTTTTAAATGTTGCATTTTAAACCTTCAAAGTGGATGCTGACAAGGCATAGAGTATGGGAAGAGAACACTGGGTTGGAAGTGTCTGCAATAATACTATTTCTGGTTACTTAACCAAGCACATTAATAGACCTTTTATTTTTTTCCCCCCAGAGATATGATATTCAAACAAGATCTGAGCCAGGCCACACCAAATAAGAACATGGCCAGCCACCCTCCTGCTGGTGGGAGGTATAGAAAGTGAGCAAAGAGATAGTTAAAAGCCCCTGTGGGCTTTTTGTCCAGGTGGCACTGAAGCATCATTCCTGGCCTTAATAACATATTAACAAAGCAGATTAAGCCTTCTCTCATATCTTTCTTCCATTCCTTCATGCTGCTTTCTTCTTTGTGCCAAGAAAATAGAAGAGAAAATGCCCAAATCCCACACAGGAAGCACTTGCCCTGAGTAGCATTGATGACTCAGAGCTGTGTTTTAACCCTGCCAGCCCGAAGCAGGAAAAGAGCCGGAGCGATCAGATTTATTAGTGAAAACAACAATAATGAGAAGATACTCTTTTCCTAACCTGTAATCTGCTCACAGACTGCCTATCCCCAGCCTCTCAGGTTCCTTTTATCCTTCTTCAAGTTCTGGACCGCCCACATGGCTGTCCTGAAATCCTTGTTTGCAGGGGCTGTGAGACAATTGATTTCTTAGTAACAAATGCTTGCTATGATCTCCCTAGGGTGGGAAAGAAAAGACAGTCTGGTCACTTGAGCCTGGGTGACTGGAAGCTATGTGACAAATAGCAAAGTCTAGTGGTCTGAAGTTGCTGTATGCTCCCTACAGGCAAGGGAGTGAGAAGTTCAAGAGCAGCTGGAGCAAGTACAATGTTGAGAACTTCCACTTATTCCTCCAGTTTGGCTATTTTGATTGTGAGTCGGGTAGCTCTTGAGTGTGTTGGGAAGCTTGAGCATAGAGAGGTAGGACCTTTCCCCAGGGCCTTAGGGAAACTCTGCTGCCCAGTGTACCCACATCATTCCCCTTAACCACTGTACTTTTGTATGAGAGATGTTTTGTATTTGGAGAAATGGTCAACTTAGGAACCTTAGCAGAGATTTCCCTGGGCTGCTTTAGAGTTTTCCACAATTCATAAGGAGAGCTGTGAGCTTTTCAATATATAAAGTCTCATCTCAAGCTTTTGTTACTGGGAATTTCCAGTGCTTTTCCACAGAGCCCCTTTAAGGAATCCACATAGGCAAGGATGACGAAGGACATAGGTGATGATAAGGACAAGGCAGAGATGATGATGAAAGGCTGAATAGAAAACAATCTGTTCAGACCCCAAACAGAAAAAAATCAAAACATTGTCTCCCAGTCTCACCTCTGGACGTTGAAAACTCTCTGGGCCATTCATATCTGAGGCAATCATTTCCACAGCTTGAGATCTGTGGCTTTCAACAAAACCATGTGGAGACTAAAGAACTATAGCATGGTTGACCCAACAAAACCATTCTTGCAGAAGCTCCGCTCGCCGGCCCATATATGCTGAAATGCATAGCTGTCTGAACCAAATGATTTCCTTGTATTTGTAGCCAAGAATTTAAAACCCAACTGGAAGATGCATGTTTACATTTGTGGTACTGTAATGAATGCCTTTTTCCCCTTGGGGGATAGTGATTATGTTGACAACTGCAGTGATGCTTAATCTATTTTATGATCAGAAGTTTCTTCCTCTTAGGGACTTTTTGTTTGTTTGTTTGCTTGTACTGATGCTTCATGGGGCTAGAAGATCACTCCACAGGAACTTGAAATTTAAGAGTGGATGATAGTTTTACAAACCTTAGTTTAGATGTATGTCACATTCCATGGCACATCTGTCTCCTAAGTACACGACCATGATGCTGGGAGTTCCAAGACTCTGGGGATATATATGAGCATATAGGTAGCCAATAACCTAAATGAAGAAAGACTTCTCCCACTGGAGCATGCATAGAATCACATGGAATGCTTGGCAGTATCTAGATTGCTTTATGCTATCCCTAGAAATTCAAATTCAACAGGTTTGAAGTGGGGCCTATTAGTTGGCATTTCTGATAAGTCTAAGTGATGGTGTTACTGCTGGTGTAGGGAAGCAAACTTTGAGTAGTAGAGGTCCATAAGAAGTATCAAGTACTATTATTGTTTAGTAGACTGATCACATCCAGCTAAGAGGAACTCAACGTGATTAATTTTTTCCCCTTGAGCCTAGCCCCTAACATCTACTCCCTCCACCCTTGTTTATGGGGTGTGTGAAGATAACAACTTGGAGTGTGAAGCAAGAATACTAAGTGCTAAAGGATTAACTTGCCTACCCCCACACTCTCTCCTTCACCCACACTCCAGGAGACATAGAGGGCTTTGGAAGTCCTTGCTAGCATTACAGTAGCAGGCAATTTGCATCTGGAGTTACACACTTCAATTGTCTCTGGAGAAGCAGGAACAAACCAAACTGGAAGAGAAAATTACATTTGAAATCATTGATTTTCACATGCAGGGGAGAAATCACATTTGGTCTGGATTCATGTAAAGAAAACAGAGATTAGATTTTTAAGAATGTATTGCTGGCAAGAGAGAAGAGCAGACAAATTTGGAGAAAATGCACATTCTGTTGAGCCTGGCCTCCAATCCCAGACTTGCATTTAAAGGGGGTTGGAGTTAACCCATCGAAAAGAATCAAGTCTGCCTTTTATTTCTAATTTTGCCTTGCTTTTGAAAATACTTCCTAGATTGAACTGGGTGGGGGGATGACAAACATCTGGACTGCAGGAAAGGCTATTCCTAGAATTTCGAGGATTTTCTATCTAATCTATAGCAGGATGATTAAGGAGTCTTATCTGAGGCCAGAGCTTTTCTCCTGGGATTTAAGGCCAAAGCAGCCCATGGAAGGAAATGAAGAGAGTCTGGAGCAAAAAGGGTTCATGTGGAAGGCAGGCCAGATCACCCACTTGGGAGATGCTGTCTCTGCTTCATTGTCTAAGGAGAGTAGTATCCAATTTGTGTAAAAACAAATGTCCCTCTTGAACTTGAAGGGAGGAAATCAAAGAACAGTCTTTTTTTCTGTTTCCAGCTATGACTCCTCAATTTGGTAGAATTACTCTGAAGACTATAGGTATGCAAATGGGTGTGCGAGCACATGGACTTACACACACACACACACACACACACACACACACACACACACCACATTGTGCCTTTCCAAGGCACTAGCTTGGCTTGGCAGGGTTGCTGGATTGTGTTTGGAGAGCTGCCCATTGCCTTGTAACTACTTTTAAAATAAAAAAAAAATGATCCAGGCTAGTGCATGGGCAAAGTTCTAATAATTAAGAGTCACTGAAGCAGTTCAGGAAAGATACTGTTTCTCTGGGAACAGAAAGCTTGATGTTAATCTCCCCAAATAGGGTAATAAAAATAGTGAAAGGTCTTAAAGGGGGAAGATAAAGGAATTGGGGCAAATTTGTCTCATCTTAGAAGATGATACGAGAAATCTAAATGTGTACCTTGATCAAGAACAGACTCCTAGTGTGGATGGACCAGAGTGTGGAGTTCCTGACTTCTGTTTTTCCCTGACACATGATTTTAGCCTTCACATATACACATGAATGCATAGTAAACCCTGTATACCATCTAGAGGTGAAAGATTCTATAGGGACAGGGATGGCTATTTTAGCTTGGGTTCCTCAAGCAAACCCTAAGACAAGTGCAAGCAATTGATGAGGTGAAAGAAAAACTGGTAGAAAGAATAGAGAATGGAGCTAGAAACATAATGGAGCCAAGAAAAGGCTATTACATAAACAAGCATTGTGAGCAACTAACTGGAGCTGAATGTCAGGAGAAGACTTGTGAACATGGTGGAGATAGAGTGCTCAGAGTGCTGAGGTGGGAGAGTGCTGAGGTGTTTACACTCCAACTCTAAAGAGTTATTTGTTGACAGTGATGCCTGGAGATATTTAAATGAATAACATGGTTAAGCAAACCTGTAGGCAGAGTGGACCTCCTCATCATTTATGGGGGAAAGTCAGACATAAAGATGGAGCTCGTGAACTTTGGAAGGAATATGTGGTGGATCGAGGCTGAGAGGTGAAAGAACTATCAATAGGAAGGGTGATCATGGTGGATGTTCAAAATAATAGTTTGTAGGAACAGGGGATTTTCTTATTGTTATAGTCTCTAAATATTTTAACCTGTTACTAAAACCAAATGGGATATTTAAAATAATGGTTAATTTGTTTGTAAATAGTTTTACAAAAGACATGGTGCATACATTTATCAAACTTAATCATGTTATACATATAAAAATCTGTTTATTTTACTGAATGAAAGTCACACTTAAATTTTAGAAGAAGCAAGTATGAAATTTCAGATTTTAGTAGTTTTCAGTAGAATCCCATATTCCTATATATTTGAAATATACTTGGCTGACTCTCGAAAATTCCTTCTGGTTTATGGACCAACAATTGAAATGTTTCTTGTAAACCTTTAAAACATGTTGACATAGGGCGCTGGCAAATCAAAGCTATGGTAGTCTGGGTAGTGACTTCCAAAAAGCAAGCAAGCTCCCTCACCTTCTGTGCCATAATTTGTTTGTCCAATTATTGGGTTCTCCTTACAACTGTGGCACGAATTTTGTTTTTCAAGAGAACTGTCTAGGGATTTCATGTCTGAGACAATAAGATAGGCACCTGCAATGCAAAAATAACTGAGAAAAATTTTGCTCTCATGGCTTCTTTGGTCATACTGGCTAGGCTCACCTGCCATAGCTGACAAGGGAAAGGAGAATAAGATGGCATTTTAAGGTAGATGTTAGGTCAAGATTGGCCTTAATGCCAGGCATGTGGTCAGTGTTTGCTGAATGCCGGATGGACTGAGTTGGTTTCCTTCAGTACACTGATATCTCTGCTAAGAACAGAAAACGGTAGAGATGGGGAAAGCACCAACAAAGAGAAAGATATCAGGGTCTTTTTATCCTTTCCTGAAGGACCCAGATCTAGAGTTGTTGAACTGGACCTTTGCAGCAGACGGGCTATTTAATGACCTTTGAGTAATTCTCTTGACACTACTGAAGAATGTGCCAGAGATTGAGGAAGATGAAAGACATTGAAAGCAAAAAGAGTTGGTGTAATTTCAGACCTGTTCAAATTTGGGAGGGGCCTTTAGATCATAACCACAAAGCCACACAGAGCCAAAGACCAATCAGTAACACAAGAAGATTTTTGTCATTCTCTGGGATTGGTGTATGAAGGGAGGTTTAATGGAAATCCAAAAAAGAAAGGACTGTGTGATTTCTCTTTGTGGGGAAGGGAGGAGAAGAGGGATTCTATGCAAGTATGGATGGTGGTATATAGATGTGAGTCAGATTTTTCACTTTAGAGGTGTGCTTAATCTGCAAAGCTTGGCAAGAGCATGTGTTCTCCCAAAAGGTTATGGTTTTCTCGACTCTGTGTTTCTATACTCTAATTTACATGTGTTACCCAATACTATCTGGCCATTTAGATGCATGTTCAAACACATTCATGTAAAAACTGAATAATTAGAAAACACAGAGAAGTCCTATCACAGATACATAAAATGAGTAGGATTTTATAAGCAGGCAAAGGCATTAAAAAAACAGTAATACTATTTCTTAAGGAGGTTGAGACAATGAAGGCTTGGATGTGGAATGACTTCTTGTCTACCTAGACCTATTTTCCGAACCTTTACATTCATAGCACTTAGGGCCAGGCACTTTGGGGATATATGTACAGTGGAGGATGTTTAGTAGTGTGTAACTTCATCTTAATGTCTTATTAGATGCCAGTCTTTCTTCTTCCTAATGTGATAGCCAAAAATTTTGTCATACATTGTTGAGTATCCAGAGGAGGCACACTCACTTCTGATTGAGAACTATTGGCTCAGATAGAGGACTGTTGATTCCCAGAATCCTTCACTGACCATACTGTGCCATTTGAAGATTTTGAATAAAAGCCCTTCCAATGGCCTTAGAATTTCATACAGACATTTAAATATGTGTGGTATATGTGGTAGAACTGGCAATGATCAACCAGCATATTTGTCTTCCTGGGACCCTCCTTCCTCTAATAGCTATAAATCAGAAGTTGCTTTTTCAGCATGTGTCACATTAGAATCTGTGAAATTACTTTTTTGGCTCAAATGGTTGAATATCAGCAATTTCATAGGTTTAACCTAAACATACAGACTTTAAGTGATATATCCTGTGTACCTTCCAACACCCCCAAGATTCTTAAATGTGGAAATTTTTATTTAGGCTCATAAGTCTTCTCAGCCCACAATTCTAAAACAAAGCCAATGTTTTTCATATAGAGCCTTGTGCCTCCAGCTAACTGAATTGCAAAATTCCCCTCAAGATTTCTTTCAAATCCCTGTGGCAAATTAAATGCAGCCATGAATTCTTCACAGAAACTCCCATTAAGAGTTGATCAGGGCTAACCTTTTGATTTGTTTAAGCATGAAAAGGTGACAGATGGGGGTTCTGTTCAAGTTCCACAGCCCGAATCTTTAAGAGGCCTTGCAGTATCTTCTTTGTCTTCCTTGCATGCTCTCCAGATACTGCTCTGGGAGGAAGGTGGTAAAGCTTGCTCGTCAATGAATGGCTGTGTAGAAGAGAATCCGAGAGCCCCATTCACAGCCAGCACCAACAACTAAAACTCATTCAGGGTCATCTTAGATCTTCAAGCTCTGATGACCTTGTATACATTCAGTCAAATGAGTGATTCAGGCAAAACTAACAAAGGAGCCACACAGCAAATTCACACAACCCTGAGAAAGAATGTTATTATTGTTTAAAAGCCTCTGGATTTGAAGATGATCTTGTATCAGTAGTAGACAGTGATGCACACACTATGGCAGCTTTCCAGGTTTCATTTATTTACTATGGTGCAATTTCAAATGAAGAGCTATGAAGCCACACTCCCTTGGATGGCTTGACTGTGGGTGAGCATCTCTCATTTGCTGACCCTCATGTTCTTAAACCACCCTTAAAGTGTGCAATAGTAAGCTACATTTTTCAGGAAAACTGCAGATTTCTACATTTGGAAGCCATAAAAGAAATGAAGACAACTTAGGGGTGAAAGCTGATAAAGGTAAAGGTGGCTGTATTGTACATTATGAAACCATGTGTTGTGGTTCATCCTATATTCTCCTCGTGTACATACACAAGTGCATCCATTTCACACTCAAGTCAACCATGACATAATTCCTAGACATCACTACCCTACCTTTTTTACAGTCACAGTTTAGAAGGGAGTATTTCAAGCCAAGAATAGCCTCACAAATGGTGAGCATTAATTAATTGACTTTCTATTCTACAGTTTTCACTGATTGTTCTGATCTGCAGAAATTGCCCCTGGATTCCCTTTTGCTGGGACATGGAATATGAACCATAGCTCATAGTCTCAATTATTTGTGAATTGTTCCTTTAATGTTCTACATATACCAGCCTTTAATGGACTTTACTTTTCCAAGAAAAGAAGCCTTGTGTGTTTCTTTGTTCATGACAGCTCCAGCATAAAGCTCCAGGTTTAGTTTTTAAGTAACTCTGTTACAGAAAGAATCACTGGGTAAATGAATTAACTGTGGAAATGGAGAGCTAAAATAGACCTTAAAGTTCTTTATCTTCCATCTCCTGCCTTACTCAATGAGTGAGGGCACTGAGGTTCTAAGTGTACATTAGCATTTTTTTCTCATGGATTTTCCCCTTTAATAAGCCACTTGACACACCTCATTATTTGATTTGTCATAGCTTGTGATTATGGTAGAGAGAACATCAAGGATTTTTTTTTCCATTTTGGTGTGCTTGAAATATACCAGAAACATTCTGACCACTGAGCTGGCCTTAAGCTATTGAAATCAGGCTTCTGCCCACCGTGCTTGACCTTGTGGGGGCTTCTATACCAACATGAGCATTTAATGGGTACCAACTCTATCTCTGAGTTGTTATTGTTATTAATATTGTTATTATTATTAATCTGCCTATCAAACTAAGCCCTTTTCTGTGCTCCAGAATGTGAAAGCAAAATATCCTTTCCCTGTATAAAGCTAATAATAGTTCTCATCTTGATTCTACTTAACACTGAACTGAAGATTTGGCCTCAAGGGTGAGGCTCATAGTTAATTCATTTATTTAAAAAATAATTACAGAACTATAAATGATTCATCTTCATCAGGGTCTGAAGTGGTCTGATACTGTGTTTCTCAGTAACCAGATGGGTGCCTGAAAGAGTGAGTATGTGATGAATGCATTTGAAGCCCTGGACAGAAGGCAGAGCGAGGATGGAATCACTCTATGGTCACTGTGGTTAGGAGTAATTATGCCCACTCCCTGATACCCGCTCATTCCATTTTTTGTGATGACCCAAATGAAAACGACAGTTGGTTTCCTTCCCCCCTCAGCTACCCTCCTCCATGAAGACACACAGGCTGTATCCCTGGTAGACTGCACTGGGGTTATGTGCTGTCTCATTCACTCGAGAATGATCTATAGCTTGGAAGGGAAAAAATAAATAAACAAGCAGTGTCAACCCCTGCTCTTTGTCTAGAAGGAAGATGGATGGCTTCCCAGGGCTTTTACCTCCCCTACACATTGCCAATGCCCACAGTCCTGGATAAAAACAGCCAGAAGTGAAGAAAGAAAGCTGTTTTACTGGGGGTGGGGGAAGCGGGTAAAAGGAAGAAGGAGGGAGGTAAGCAGAAGTAAAGGATGAAAGAAAAAAGCAAGGAGAAAAAAAGAAGAAAGTGAAGGGAGGCAGTAGGAAGCGAGGGAGAAAAGCTGGCGATAGAAAAATAAGAGAAAATGTAAGGGGCCAGATGAAAAAGAAGGTAGAGGAGTGTTGCGAATAAAACTATGCAAAATATCTACCTCTTCCTTCTTTTTCCAAATACAGGGTAAATATTCTTTTCTATCAGCCCTCCCACATAACTTCATAGTCAGTGGTAGCTGCTCCAGTATAGGCCTCTGGTAACTGATCCTCAGAGCCAGTCATTTAAGCATGCTCATGGGATGTGCCTATAAACAACAAAGAGACCAGTTCTTACCTTCTTTAGTGTCTTGTTTCAGCTCACATGAAAACCGTGGACTAGCTATTGTTGGGCATGGTGGTGAGAATTGGACATGTCTCAGTTCTATCAACTCCATAGTAGCATCTAGGTGAGCTATCCTACTTAGAGAGCAGCCCTAGAGAGGGCTTACATCTTCCATGAGAACTGGATGGAAAGTTCATATTAGCATGTGACAAAGAAACTATATGGCTTGCCATATGTATTACCACAGTTTAAGGTAGAAACTAAGTGATATCCAGTATATGAAACATTGTAAACTACCAGAAAATATTAGTTGCTATCATCTGATGGAACAATAATAGCCCACAATTGTGTGCTTGTCTGGTTTTTGTTAGCACCGTTAGCATGCAATTCTAAGCAAATCTTAAACAGCTTTAAGAGTTAAGTACTATTTTCATCCACCACTCACAGTTGGGAGAACTGATGCATAGAATGGCACTGTACCTAGGACTCAGACAAATGATTAGAAAGTCTGTTTTAACATGGTGTCACATCTTCCAGAGAGTGATCATGGAGAAAGGCAGGGGTGGCAGATGGAGTGGGAAACATCAGTAACTCCTTCTTCCAATCTCCAGCATCACCATTTCCTCTTGCCTGTACCACTGCAATTTTCTTATTTTCTTCTTCCTTTTATCCTTGTTGGTTACACTTCATTCTTTAGATAGTTGTGAAAATAATCTTTTACCTCATACATAAATAAGACAAGGTCTTTGTTTCTTACTGAATTAAGGATGAAATTCAGGGTCCCGAATAATCTGGAAAAGTCTTCCCACCACTCCAGTTCCATGCTGTGCCAACCCTTCCAACTCTGACACACACATCAGCCCAGCATTCCCTTACCACAATGGTCCACCCCAGTTTTTTGAGAAAGGATCTCTGTGTAGCAGTCCTGGCTGTCCTGACATCTGTTTTGTAGAGCAGTTTGGCCTAGAACTCACAGAGATGCACCTGCCTCTAACTCTCAAGTGCTGGGGTTAAAGGTGTGAGCTACCACTGCCAGGCTTGTTTTTTTGCAAACACAATATTTTCTTTCCTCACAGAATGCACGAATGCTGTTTACTCTACTCTTTTCTCCATTTTTTTCAGCCTCTGAAGTTTCAGCCTTCTGAATTTAACATTGCCTTTGCATATTTGAGTTCTCTCCCTCATTTCATTGTATCCCAGCTGTTCATGCTTTGTGGACTTGTCAGTATTTGAGAAGCATTTTCAGTTCTTTGATTTCTCTTTACTCCCTATTCCCGCAAACTATAAGCTCTGTAAGGATAATCACCTGATGTCTATATTGTTGAATGTATTTCTAGCATGTGATGGATGCAATAAATATTTGTTGTTATAAATAAAAAGAGCTGTTGTACCTGGAACATCTGGGATGTGCATTTGGAAGCATGACAAGCTATGACTATAGGGCAGCTCATTTTACTTTTCTCACTTCTCAAAGTCATTATTTTTTTAAAGACAGGCTCCCACTGTGTAGCTCTGTCTTGGAACTCTCTGTAGACTAGACTGGCCTCAAAATCACAGAGATCTGCCTGCCTCTGCTTCCTGAGTGATAAGATTAAATATGTGTGCCACCACACACCAACTGAAAGTCTTATTTGTACTTCATTGTCTGACATTTTGTGACTGAAGTAGGGACTGTCTCATTTTAGAGTTGACTCTTCATTAGAATCTCAATACAACTCAACACAGTTAAAATCCATTGCATAAGAAAGGTGATGTCTATTACAATTGGTTCTCTATGCCTTGTGGCAGGACATAGAATGAAAGGTGGAAAGTGATTAATTCAGCAGCTTTCTTGTTATCCAGATTATCTAGGAAATGCTATTCCTTAAATAATACTTGGAAATGCCTTGCATGGAATTCCTTAGCCACCTGAGATAGATGGATCTGCGACTCAGAGCATAATCAATCAATATACACATTTACTTTTGAGTCACTTGATATTATGGAATGTGAGCCAATAAAGCAATTCAGTGTGCATTTAAGAATTTCCCTGTGCACCACTGAAAGTTAACTTCTTTATGTTACTAGGGACAGTTTCTGACACAGGTAAAGAGGTGGCAGGTTTTTGTCTCTATACATTTCTCAGGTTCCTTGAATTTTTCTCAAACAGGGTGACATAAAGCAAATCTCCTCTTTTGCACATTCCTTTCCCTTTGTCTCAGCCAGAGGATGATCTACAGGAAGATCTTCCCCTTGTTCAACAACTTTCCCTTGATTAAACAATCCTTCTCCCATGGGCTACTTGTGTGGTTTAAATTACTTAAGAAACAAAACAAACAACTAGAGTGATAGAATTAGTTTGAAAAAAACAAGAGGTTACCAAAAGTCTTGTCCTGTGTAGCTGGGAAAGATGGGAAAAGCTCTGGTTCCAAACACCAAAGAAAAAGATAAACGTGTCACAAGTGCCATTAAGCAAACACATCTGCACACGGTCAGTGGAGAGGATAAACACATGATTGTTTGCCCTTCCCTTTCACAAAGAGCAGTGATGGGGG
The DNA here is from genome assembly GCF_943737965.1 of Phodopus roborovskii. Classification (NCBI taxonomy): domain Eukaryota; kingdom Metazoa; phylum Chordata; class Mammalia; order Rodentia; family Cricetidae; genus Phodopus; species Phodopus roborovskii. The sequence continues at coordinate 484,767 of NW_026125937.1, read as the reverse complement.
AGAGGCAATTTCGTGGACCTTGTCCAGGTCTGTTCCACTGACAGCATTTTAAGGTTGACGGATGGGAACTAGGCCAGCCTTACTACAGTACCCAAATCTCTCCTCAGACACAATCTTCAAAGAAAACAAACAGTATATTTATTCTCACCTCAGCTCACAGACAGAAAACAAATAGGAAAAAGAGAGCAAGTGTCTTAAATGTTATCTGGTGGACCCCAGTTCCTCAAGGTTGGGTCTTTGTGCTTGACAACTTGCTTGAATTTTCCTCCTTCTTCCAATGTCTTAGGCAATGAGGAGAACAAATTGAATCAACATCTATCTTCCAGCTATTATGTGTAACCAGGATTTCACCTCTTCCTACCATATACCCAATTCCCAGGGTTCATCAACTTCCTCAGTGTTTCAATGAGTAACTTTATAAATTCTATAACCCACAATTAGAACTCACCAAAGATAAGTAGGGACCTGGGGAATTGCATGGATCCGTTGACATCCTTGTGGATGTAATTTGAGAAGAGTTTCAGAAGCACAAGAAAATAAGGATGACCTTCTAAGGAGATGACAGCCATTTGGAACCTCCACACATATTCTTGGGGTACCCAGTAATGTCTATTCAATCTCATATCATCTCCATTTTAATTAGACCAAATGGCCCTTACCTTATTGTCTTAACCAGAGAATGGAATATGATTAATATGTTAAACCAGATTGGGATTCGAACATCTATACATCCTCAGGCACCTGAATTTCACAATTTGATTTTTGGTAAATTAAATATTATCTCAGGCTTAATTTTTTTCTTACTAGCAGAATGTGGCTCCCTAATTATTAACAACTTAAAAATAATTCACATTTAACTTTGGAACATGTTCCTGGTTTATTAGTTGGCATGTTGAAAATTGGTTTTATACTATAGTTAAAATACAGTAGTGGGGAAAAGTGCAAACAGACTCAAGTAGAGTTAAAAAAAAAACTTCCTGCTCGCCTCAGTCTATCTCCTGCACTTCCTCTGCTTCCTGTACTGTTTCCTCATCCCCAGAAAGGAATTACATTAGGAGGGTAAGCTACAAGCTTCCTAGGGACTCTTCTAGTACTAGATTTCTGCAATTTATCACAGATCATACATCCCTGAAAAAGCTTTTGGCCATTTATTCATTCATTCAGCAAACTTTCTGTGCCAGCTAGGTGCTATTGTGCTAACCCACAAAACCTATAATATGAAATATGTATGCTAACTAGACAATAAGCACTTTTTAAATGCTGTCAGAGTTTATACAAATCAATGGCTAGAATGACCTTCCTGAACAGGTCTGTGGTGTTATTTATTTAATTGAGCCAACATTCAATATCTTATGAGAAAGACTCAGCATTTTCTAGCTGTCAGAAAGGATCAGAAAAAGTAGATGCACCCAACAAAAACGAATACTGTGGGATTTTAGTTTGAGGACACAAAGTCCCTGAAGGGTATATATTTTGTTAAGTTTCCATGTGGGCAATGGTAGAGCATGGAGATATTTTGCATACCATGTTTGTGTTAGTTAATAGTTAAGAAATTAGGCTCAGAGACGGAGTTGTCTGGGTTCAAAGTCCCTGCTATGAACAAGTTAAATGATCTTGAGCAAGTCATTAACTCTGTCTTAGTTCCTGCCTCTGTAAAAATGGGACTGGAAAAATAATGGGTTTCGTACATGGTGCATGGATTAAATGAGTTCCCACACATCCGTGTATGCAGAGCAGAAACAAGATAGCCTCGTGTATAATAACAGCCAATAACAACTGCAGTGTTTTTTCACATACACCAGAAAATCCACTGACACTGTGAGGCAATCCACAATGGTAAGTTCTTAGCTCTGACTACCCAGAGTATTTCTTAAGGATATTGTATCTCCACGAAGAAAGAAATGAAAAACTATTTACAGTTATTCCTGACATATAATAAGGGTTCAGTAAGTGTTGGCTATTATTTTACTGAATGTCCTCCATTTCCTACAACACTGGAGATCTTATTTTCAGAGCAATTTTTGATGGAGGAATGGGACCCAGGGCTCTGCACATAGTAGGCAGAGGCTCTACCACTAAGTCACATTCACAGGCTGTAATAACTTTGTTATAACCCCGAGATGATGCTACTCCTACCTAATATATATATATATATATATATATACTTTGTATATATATTTTGTGCAGTTGAGTATACATGCGTGTGTACATGTACCAGTGGACATGATGTGTGATAGACGAAAAGCAAATAACTCAGCACATTATCTCAGCAAAAAGTTCAGTTGCAGAAAGCCAAATTCAGATATGTGAGCAGGGTGCAATTCAAATGGCATTTATTGCCATTTCTAGGCAAGAAACATCTCCTTTAATCAGATTCTTTGGCAAAGAGTGGAAGTTTTGCATTTTAAAAGCAAGCAAAGACTGAAAAACTAACCCTTACTATATGACACTAGTTACAGTTGGTTCCTTAGAATTGTGTGTCATGTTTTAAACGTGAGTAGGTTGATGTTCTCCAAACATCACAGGGCCTTGTATTTCTTGGGTGCTTTATTTTAGGCTGTTCGCAATGAATGAGAAAAAGCTGAATTTTACTGTAGGCATTTTTCATTTTTTTTATGCTGTTTTGATTTGAAAGAAGCCTTGCTTCTATCTTTTTCAAACACTATAGGATTCTATTTTCAAGTCCTTTCTCTCTCTCCTTCCTCTCCCACTCCTGCTCCCGCTCCTTCTCTCTCCCAGGGGAAACACTTCAATTGCTTTTATTGATGGAGAGAGAGAAAAAAATCTAAACACTAGGCAACCAGACTAATGAGAGACAGGCTGACGTGACAACTAGCAAAGAACAAAACCAATTACCGCTCTTCACACAGGTGTGGAGGTCTAAAAGGAAACAGTGGAGATCTGTAGCAGGTGCTCTTAGTGTCCCTGCTCCTATCCCTTTGGCCCACCAAGAGGTCACCTGTAGGTCAGTGAGCAATCCGTCTTCAGCTTCTGTCTCAAGCTCTGCAAACTTTGAATATTTTTCTAGGTTGCAGGGGCATGCTCAACCTTCTCACACCCCATAAACCTCAACACAGGATGGAGATTTGATGGAAGGCTACCCTAGATTCCCCCTCCTTTGGTGAGATGTGTTCTACACACTCCCTGGGAGGATATCCAGCAGCACTGAGCTCTGCCTATTGCCCACAGAAATTGCTGTTATTTTCTACCTACTCTGTCTCACCTCCTCCCATTTACTGGCTTTTCAAAGAAAAACCTCTTACATCCAAATTAGCCTTTCAAATTCTGCTATTTGGAAGGACCTCAAATAAGATAAACACCTCAAAATTATTTCCTGAATATTAGTCATTATCTGTGCGTCTTCTTCATTCTTTGTTGATGTCAGAAAAAAAGGAGAAAGATGGTCTATACAGCTATGATGAAAACCTCCAGTTGAGCATTTTTATGCCATATCCTAATTTGACACGTACAGTCTTTTTTTAGGTTCTTGACAACAAGGTTTCTTCAGCTGCTAGCTTTCATTAAAAAATTCAACAACATTTTTTTTGAGAAGGAGGCACAATTTTTTTATGTTTGTCTTGAACCCATGGTCCTATTGCTAGTGCAGGATTCAAATCTGCATTGCCTAGCTGTATTTTGTTGTTTCGTTCTGCTTTGTGACAGGTTTTCATTCTGTGGCCCAGCTTGGCTTTGGATTCACAATCATATAGTGAGAATTCTGGCATTACATTCGTGTGATTGCTGTCACTCCCAGTTTCACAAATACTTATTGAGCACCTATGCACCAGGCACTAGAATAGGTGGTAGAATTGCTTCAGTGAATAAAGCAGACAAAAAAAAAAAAAAAAACAAAAACAAAAAACCTATGCCCTTGTGGTCATGACAGTGTAGTTGGAGCAGGCAGACAACAAACTGAGTGCAATGAATATATAAGTAGAGAGTGTGTCTAAAGCTGCCAAGTGCTGTGGACTGAGAAAATCCAGCTGAGCAGGAGCGCTTCATGGTGGGTGATGTGGGGAGCCAGCAGCCATTTTAGCTAGAGTTGTCTCTAGCTTCTTTTTTTAATAGAGGGCAAACTGTGGATGTACTGCTTCTGCCAGAGAGCTGTCTCTCCCCACCACACACATCACCCCAGTTGGTCTCCTGGGAGAAGCCATTGCTATTAATAGTCACTGAGGGCAGGAAAGAAATGTCTGTCTTCTCTCCAGACAGAATTCTTTGTTCACATTGACTTCTTGACTCATGACTGGAGCTTAGCTCAAGTGGACTTTAAGAAGTAAATAAATGGTCAATGAACAAGGCATGCACGGCAGAACTACTTCTCTGTTAGAGATTCAGTTGAACTTTAATGGGCAACCTTGTAGCCAGGACCACTGGAGTGGGGAAAGCAGTGAGGAAACTAGAAGGCTTGCCTAGTTCAAATTCCCCTGTAATTAAAAATGAAGCTAATTGTTAGTTTCAAGGGCATAGGAAATTTGAGTTTCACCTTCTCTTACCCCTTGGGGCCATACAGATGTGATACTGGAACAAAGGGTTTGTCCCTAGGGTGCAAGTGTGGATGAAGTTACTACGGAGGTAGAAATCAGGGTGCAATTTTGATATTTCAACCCACACAGCATCTTCACAGTGTTTAAGAACACAGTTCAGGTTATCCTATTCCAGGTATTGTTCCCGAGAAAGAACAAAAGCACAGAAAGCAATCTGGGTCCTCATAACTGTTGGTGAGAAAGGTATGAAATTAAAGTATGGCACTAAAGTGTCCAGAGGAGTTTCTAAAGGCAGGGAGACTCAAGGTGGGAGAGAAGATTTTTAAAAGGCAGTTGAAAAGATGAGGAGCCACTTTGGAAGGATTATGGGGCATTGGGATAACCAATCATGAAACAAACCTTATAAAGACATATACAACTCACAGACACTCAAAAAATCTTACTGGAATTGGTGCCTGTAGGAGGTTTACCCTTTGTTCTATGCTTTCTGTGTAATTGTTTAGGGAAACATAGGCTGATTCAGGTCTTAGGGTTTCACAGATCAATTAGGAAGTAGGGATTTCTGCCTTCTAGGATTGCCTCCCATTTTCCCCTTGTAGCCGATGAAGGCTGGGCCCCCTGTGAATGCTGAGAATGAAACACTTTTCAGGACAACAAGCAAATACATTTGACAGCTGCTTGATGTGGGCCAATCATTAAATTTTCAGGAATGTAGGCCTTCTATTATTTAGTGACATTAATCTCCCTTCCAAAAAACAATAAGGAAAGATTCCAGAACTGTGGAATAAGGAAGCTGCATTGTTCTCACTGCTGGAAGTTTTCAAGGGCCCCGCCTTTACACTCCCTTTCTTGACTGGGCTACTGAGCTGGCTCAGTGAGGCCTGCATGTGTTGAGGTCAATAATTCAGTTGCCCTTGTAGAAGCTGTATTAAGAAAATCGTTTTAAACAACAAGCTTTCATTTCTCATCCTCCTTCAGGCCAGGAAGTCCAAATCAAGATGATAGCAGAGCAGGTGTATGGTGAGGCCTCACTTCCTGGTTTGTGGATGCTGGGCTCATTATGGCAGAGAGCAGAGAAAGTCTAATAATGGTTAGCTTTTACTTTCATTCAATTACCACCTTGGCCTACTCTTTTTCTTCCATTGCTTGCTTTTTAAATCATTCACTACTCCTTAAACCTACTTTGGGGGAATGAGGTAAAGAAATGAAACTCATTAAAGGCCCATGACTTTAATCCCTGCACTCAGGAGACAGAGACAGGCAGATCTCTATGAGTTCGAGGGCAGCCTGGTCTATGTTGTAAGTTTCATTAGAGAAATCCTGTCTCAAAACAACAACAACAACAACAACAACAACAAAAGGAAACTCACAGCAGTATGGGGCGCTTTCCAGGAGAACTATTTGGTGCAAAGGGAAGTGGAGATTTCAGAAAAGTCTGAGCTGTCCTTGTGTCTTATCAGTTAGTACAGAGAAAACAAGTGATATGTTTCTATTTCGAGAAAAGCCAAAAACTATAGGGAATGAAAATAAAGTGGTGTGGTCATGTTCACTCTGAACTCTATCCAAGACTGCTGGGATGTCCAGTCCAGCTGAGGGTGGAGAAAAGGCTGGTAGAAATAGATCTTCCAGTGACTTGAAGAAGGGAGAGACATTTTATCATTTTCTTTGTGTGCCAGGGCTGTTTAGATGTGAATGACAAAATATTCTTTGGCTTGTCAGTACACAATATAACTCTGCACAGAGGGCTACTGGGAGCATTGTGTATTTTGCCTCTGTCCAGATGACTAAGTGCTCAGAGTCAAATTATGCCTCTGCAGTTTTTTGTATGACCCAGCTCAAGTCACTTAGTTTCCATGTACTTCAGTTTCTTTCTCAGTAAATGAAGATAATAAACCCGGGGTCATAAACGTGTATGCCTATGGGAAGACATGCATGCCTGTACATGGCTGTATATGTAATAGTTGCCAGGTTAGAAGAGGCTATAGCCAACCATGACTCAACCAGGATCCGGTAGATTCAGGCCCATAGCTTGGCTCTCATTAGTATTACATGGCAGTGCTTGATGAAGGCCTGATCGTGCTAGGAAGAATCTCGAGGTGCTTGAAGAATATTTGAACAGTTTGATTCTATATGTCCTTTGAAGTAACATCCTCCAAAGATATCTCTTAAATAAGCCATTAATCAATAATAGACAACAAATATTTATTGGGTACCTTAGTACACAATTCTAGGCTCTAGAGACAAGAGTAAGAGTCAAGTCTGATAAAATCCCTGACCTATAGATCTTACATTCTAGGAAGCAGGAGAGACAATGAGAGGTGGTGATAACTGCCATGGAAAAGAAATCAATAGGTAATGCCTCCAAATCTATCTATTTATTTGACAGGTACTGAAGGAGCTTGTGATGATGTAAAGAGCTTTCTAACCTCCAGATGTTTATACAAATGATTGTTTCTCCTTCCTGCCTAAACATGGTGTCTTGTGTGCCTTATTTGAGATGAGCTAGTTCCTTTTGTGTTCCAAGTCATACAGCACTGCCATGTCTGCTGGGGAGGGCCCCCAAACAAACTATTTTTAGCAAATATTTACACATAAGGATTTTATGGTTAGGGGAAGAATTTCTAGCATATAAAGGACTCCTAAAGGAAATGAGGGATCCATGTGTTCACGTTATCCCACTTGTCCTACCTTATCCCATTTCAAGCCACAAATTATTGTGAATTTTTCCTGAATACTTTCTTTTGTTGGATTTGATTGAGGATAATAGACTTCTAATGATGATTTTCTGTTTTGTGATGAACTATAAATTGAATAGTAATGAGTTTTCAGAACAATATTTATGTAAGATTCTATTTAGGTGCAGGGTGTGGTGGTATATGCCTTTAATCTAAAGAGGCATTTAGATCTCAGTGAGTTCAAGGTCAGCCTGATCTGCATAGTCAGACAGTGTCTCAAAACAAAAGTATATTAAGGCCATTTCTAAAATAGTCATTATTGCCCGGTGGTGATGGCAACACTTGGGAGGCAGAGGCAGGGGGATCTCAGTGAGTTCGAGGTCAGCCTGGTCTACTCTTACACAGAGAAACCTTGTCTCAAACAAACAAACAAACAAACAAACAAAAAGACACTAGAAAAATAGTGATTATTGATGCAGCTATACAACTATATGTATGTATGTAGTAAAGAAGTCCCTGTGCATGTGCATTCTCTCCCTCTCTGTCTCCCTCTTTCTCTCTCCCTCCCTCCCTCTCTTCTTCCCTCCCCCTCTCTCTTTCCCTTCCTTCCAACTTACCTCTCTGTGTTTTCCCCTCCCCCGAGACTGTCTCTCCATACCCACCAAATCAGAGGGTTGAAGTTAGCATACAGGAAACGCTGATAAAAACAGATAAGTTTGTCTCTAAGACAGGCAGCACTGTGTCTGTTAGGGGAGAGGAAGCTTTCCTTTGGGGGTCTGATGGGCACTGAGGAGGGGTGGAGCTGCTGACTTTTCTAGATTCTCTGATTGGGAAACTAGGGCCTCAAAGGAAGTCTAGCCTTCCTGAGTAATTGCATCCTGACACCCTTGAACTTCCTCTGGGTTTCGACTTTCACCCCTCAAAGGCTCTGAGGAGGCAAGACAAAGGCTAGGCCATTCCTCCCCTGGGAAGGGAGGAAGCAGACATGCTGTGTGGGGCAAATGCCCCAGCCCACAGACAGCTCTGCTAAGGGTCTGTGACTCTGGCTTCCTGGACAGAGAAGCCAGGTATCTTGTCTCTCCTTTTCCTCTTGCCAGATGCTCCTGTGGGCCCTTTACTGGGCCTTGGTTCCCCATCACTTTCTACGAGGCAGCTGCCACACAGCGCTCTGTTTAGCAAAGGAGGTGGCACCAGCCACAAATGTTAGGCTTGGCAGTCATTCGTGAATTTTGTTTCCCCACTCTGTCCCTGTAACATGAATAAAACTTTTTAGACTAGAGACCGCCAGTGGGAACTGGAGATGTCGACTCATCAAGAGTCAGAAAAGGAGTAACATCGGGAATGCCAAGGGAAGGCTTGACTTGTGCTTCACTTGGAGGGTGGGGTTTCCATATACTTCTCATAAACCAATCCCAGCCCTGAGGCCCTTGAGAGACTTCCTGGTGATCCTTGATTGCCTTGGCTTGAAGGTTTAAACATGGGAAGAGTTACTTTAAAAAATAATATTGGCTATTATACACAAATTTACTATTTATTTTGTATTTGGTATCAGCTAGGTTTATTTGATAGCTTGTCTATAATCTTTGTAATTACAAAAGTAGTACAGTTATTTACTTGTAACAAGATATAATGAAGTTCACCAATCACTTATGCAATTTTTTAAGAAGTAGAAACTAGCCTCTTTTCCATTCCAGAGTCAATTATATACATGAGGTAAGTGCTAAGATTGCCCCCACCCCCACAGATGAGGAAACTGAGACACAGAGAAGTTAGGTAACCTGCCCGTGCCCATACAATTAGGGCAATAATGAATATTGATTCATTCTTATTGTCAGAAACATGTACTTTTTCTTCCATATGTGTGTATGCACACATTTCCCTGTGGTTGTTTGTACACTAAATACAAAAGACACGAGAATCTCCAAGCCACCTGGCAAAAGAGAAGACAAGTGCTTTTGAGTGCTCCTTTAAAAACCAAGGGTGTTTATTATCAGATAAGTTTGAGTAGCTGATCTGAAGGAGCCATAGCACTTGTCTGCTTGTCATGCTTTTGCTACCAAACAACTGTGTGGCTTGCAGCAAGTTACTTAAGTTCTCTGGGACTCAGATACCTCAACTATTTAGAAAATGAACTTAAATCATTTTAGGGAAGTGAGAGCCATGACAATGGGTGCTGTTGGTTCAGTGAATGTGGGCATATCTCCCCATTTTATGCCATAGGCTCCCTTTTCTGAAGGCACCAAGTAAGAATCACAAGAATCGCTACAAAGAACATGAGAAGATAAGCCACTGGCCTCATAATATTTAGAAGCCAAAAGAACCTGAAACACACACACATACACACACACACACACACAATCTCTGAGTGAATGTAAACTGATATTTAGGGATCTGGGTTGACAATGCTGTCAAAATGTGACATCTTTAACCTGGGCCTACCAGGCCCTTTCAAGTGGCCTGTCCACATGGCCTTGGGAAGGTGAACTGACATGGCATAAGTCAAGGGCTTCGAGTGGAAACCCCAGTGAATTGTATAATGGCCCTGCTATGTCCTCAGGACAGCAGGTCAGCCCTGAAACACTGTCATAGCTTTATGTAGGCTTTATACAGCTTTACTCTGTCTGCCTTCTGAGTCCTCTGGCGTTGGCAGGACAGAAATATGTGAAGTATTTCTTCTTGAGTGGGTATGTGCCTGAGTTGATAGAATGCTTGCCTAGCATACATGAAGTACTGAGTTCAATCCCTAGCAGTGTATAAACAGCACTGTAGTACACTGTAGCATCCCAGCAACTGGGAGGTGGAGGAAGCAGGATCACAAGTTCGAGATTATTGGCTATATAAGTTCAAGACCATCCTGGGATATGCTAAGTAAACAAATAAATAGTTCTCTTCTCAGATAACCTACCAGCACCTCTTACCAGCACCTCTTAAGTTGCTGGTAGATTCTGGGGAGCAGGCAAGGAGCCTAAACCCTATTTTTCAATATTCTAAATATTGCTGACTTCATGAGTTTAGGTTTGTAGAAGATACAAGTATATTGAACCATATTAACTTATTTACTCTTTTTTTTTTTAAAGATTTATTTATTGTGTTTACAATGCTCTGCTTACATATCTGCTTCAACACCAGAAGAGGGCACCAGACCCAAGTACAGATGGCTGTGAGCCACCATGTGGTTGCTGGGAATTGAACTCAGGACCTTTGGAAGAGTAACCAGTGCTCCTAACCTCTGAGCCATCTCTCCAGCCCAACTTATTTACTCTTATGTGAAACAACTAGTTTAGAGGTTGGAGGTATAGCTCAATGGCAGTATAGGCATCTAGGATGTGCAAGGTCCTGTGTTTAGTTCTCAACCCCCTAAATATATAAAATTCCCAGCCCTGTAAGCATATATAATGTATTTAAAGAACATAATTTTTTAATAAAGATGAGATGCCCCTCATATGCTTCTTTAGCTTTAAAACATGGTGGGGTGTCTAATTAATTTGACTTGAAAGACAATGAACAGTGCCCTCGGTTCATTGTTAAACTGAATAGTCTAAACCCAGACCATGTGTCACCCACATCATGTGTCACCCTGCCCAGCACAGTGCACCCTTTCCCTCCCAACCAGGGATTGTTGCTGCCCTACAGAGAGGTCCAGGACTCCTAAGGACTCAGTCCAGCAAAGATCAGTTCTCTGTGCACACACTATAAGGTACAAGAAGCAAGTTCTATGCTCAGGGCCTTTCAGGCTGAAGCCAAGGGACCACTAATTCTGCTTGGGAGCTGATTTGTTAATTATTCGTTTCCTTTTGTGACATTTTTTCAAGATAAACTTACTTGAGCCAGTCTCCTAGAAAAACCTTTTAAAATGCTAATTGTGCGATTGTGCGAATAATGTAAAAATGAATCCTGTGGTGTGCTCAGCACTTGACTAATTAACAAGCAGTAAATGAATTCTTGCCTAGTAAGCTCTGGACCAGGCTGTATGAATAGCAGGCAGAATGCTTTCTGGAGCCACAGTTGGAAAAGTTCGGTTTTAAATAAATAGGTGCCTTGCCTATAGGAACTAACTGATCAATGAAAATCAAGAATTACTTGGTCATAGCACTAGCTTGTAACAAAATTGCAGACTATTAGAGAACTCAATTAAGCAGACATTGTTTTGAATCTTGAGTGGCCCCATGACAGGCCTGAGGATACAGGGATACAAAGATAAATTCATACTAAAGGATATTTTTGAAGATTTACTTCTCTTTATTCTATGTGTACAAATGTTTTACCTGTATGTATGTTTGTGCACCATGTGCACGCAGATACCAGCAGAGGTCAGAAGAAGGTGTCAGATCCTTTGAAACTGGAGTCATTGGCACCTGTGAGCTGCCATTTGGGTGCTAGGAATGAAACTCCTGCCCTCTTCAAGAGCAATAAGTGTTAACTTCTAGAGCCGTCTCTTCAGCCCACAGGATAGTGTTGAAAGCTGATAATGTCACAAAAATCTATGTATAGATATCCCAGTCATGGTAGTTTCAATGATAAATATATTTAATTGTCTTAGGGAATTCTATGCCTGAATGTAGAGAGTTCTAAGATCTATTCTTCCTGTTCTTTTATGTTGTCTTTCTTACCATGTTGGCTTTTTTCCTTAGGCTTCTTGCCTCACAGTTGCAATACAGCTGCCTTGCTTAAAGCATCATGTTCTCAGATGGCAGAACTCAAAAGCAGTGAACAAGGCAGGGACTGGGGGCAGTATGGTAAAAGATCACAATCTTTCAGACATCTTTCACCAAAACAATTCACACATAGATGCCAAGAGTGACTATCATGCCTGAAAATCCAATCTGTCTTGGCTACTGTTTCTCCATCATCAACACTATGGAAAGGAGTTTCTTTAAAAAATGTGTTATCCAGGTAGATATCCCTGCCATATAGTGTTTACATGGGATGTATATAGTATAGTAAGTATTTTAATACAAGTACATTCAGAAGACAGAGATTGTATATTAGTTCTTGGGAAATGATGGAACCCGAGCTTTTGCTATATCACCAAGTGAACAGAGGAAAAAAAATGCAAACAAGAAATCCAATATGTCAGATTATCATGTTCTCTGTTTTCTTAGCCTTCCTCATCTTTTGGTCAAGCCTCTGTATCTAGGAAATCATTTAACTCCTCAGGATTTCAAGAATAACATAGTGATAGAAGGTGCTCCCTATACTATTGAGGGGGAAGAATAATCATCAGTACCACCCAACTGTGGTCCCTCAGAGATACAACAATCACTGACCAGACAAGATATGCCCATTGGTGCAATGTTGGCACAGATGTTATAAAAGTAACCAACCATTTCCTGATCAGATCCTAGGCATACTCCATGAGATGGAACTGTTAATGGGGCTATGAACCTGTGACTAGATAGGTCATAGGCTCTGGGGGAGAAAATACTATTATTATTCTGAAAAATGGACATAGTATTAAAATGACTCCTAATGACTTAGTGATATACACATAGTTCAGTGTATCTTTCAACTTTTATCACAGAAGCTTCTCATTCCAGTATGCTGACCTTCTGATGTTCAACAAGGAGAGAATAAGAGACTGGGAAGTACTCAGTCCTAAATGGGACATCCACAGCCATCTATAAGGTTCAGGGGTCTTTCCAGAAGAGGAGGTGAAATGATTGTAAGAGTTGGAGGTGATAGATGACTTCAAGGAAACTGTTTTCCAGTCACAACAGAGACTGTGTGCATACGTGTGTATCAAATAGACAAAATGTTGTTTTTAAATTAATGATTCTCAACCTGGGTATGCAGAAACTGGACTCTCACAGGCTGCTAAGGAGAATATACACTGATATAATGTTTACTGGGAACAGTGTGGCAGTGTCTTCTTTAAAAATATTAAAGTTCAGTAACTCAAAATCCAAGAATGTGTGCTAAGTGGATAATGGCTGATGCTTGTATAGAATATAATTAGTATAAAGTTATTTATCTTGATGACATTTGAATAAAAACTATTGGAATCCGCATAAATAACTAGTAATAGACAATTTATTAAGTGGAATCCATGCATTTTAATATGAAAAATGTTTGGAATATGTTCAAAGATGTAGAAAAATATTGTGGTATGACATTATATAGTCTATAAAGCAATATGCATAACATAGGTCTAGTTTTGTACAAAAATAAATATCATACTTAGAAAAGAGTCCACAAGTAAAATACGAAAATGTGACAGTTATTATCTCTGGGTACCAGAAAAACAGCTTTTATTTTCTTTTGTGCTGCTCTGAATTCTCCCAACTGTCTTTTGCTGCACATGTAATGACATGGAAAATGCTTATAAAATTAAGAGATAATATCAGGTGAGAAAAATTACCAAAACAGAATACAAATTGGCTTCAACTGTGTAAGAATACACATGCATCCCAAGAGGGAATAAAAGAGACTGAAAGGAATTATTTCCAAATCTTTTTTACAAAACATTTTTTCTGCAGTGCTTGGGATGGAACTCAGCATATTATGCATGCCAGGCAAGTGCTCTACCACTGAGCCAATTCTTCAGCTCCTCCAAATCTTGTCAGTAATTTTCTCTGGATGGTGACATGATAGATTACTGTCATTTTCTTCTTTATACTACTTTGTATTTTTCAACTTTGCTATGACTAGCTTATATTATTTTTATGAGCACAAAAAGAAAATGACCATCAACTAAAGCCCATAGAAAGAAATTTTCTTGAATATGTGTCACATGTGATCCCTGGCTCTCATAGATGTCAACAAAACATTAAGTCTGAGGGCCCCAACTTCTTGTGCCATAGCTGGGGAATCATTTAACCTGTGTGGATATTGAGACTCAGAGTTATCTGTTGCCTCCCCCACACAGCAAGTCACACATTGTGAAAGGCAGAGGGACACACACAGTCAGAGTTACTGTTGATGGGGCAAATGAGTCAATTTCACCAGTGTAGAAAATACAATGGAACCTGTGCTCTGGGTTGCAGGAGGGCAGACTGTCTTTTGTAAACTGCTGATCCAATAGGCTCCTCTGGTTGGATGCATGGAGCTCTCTGGTGGCCAAGAGGTGTCAACGCAGTAATTTCTGTACTTCCCAAACCAAAACCAACTCCAAGACCCAGAAGCCAAACCAGCACATTCAAAGGTCACTACCTACTTGTAGATTAAATTTCAAGCCCTTGTAACTAGTAGGAAAACATCTGTCTCCATTATCCTTATAAGTATTTTGTATGAACACAGAGTCCTCCACTCTGCCCTCTGAATTACACTTAGAGGTAGGAACTCTCTTCATACCATGTCAAAATCACCTGACTCTGTTTGGTTTTATAATAATGCTGTAATAAATTTCTTGACATGAGCAAATTAGCATGTGGCTTCCAATCACACCCCTGTCCCACAAGTCCACAGTGGGTGAAAGATGTCTTCAGTTATATGCCCAGTGGATTGTCACAACATAGTGGGAAGGAAAAAAAAAAAAAAAAAAAAAAAAAAAAAAAAAGACTTAGTAACAAGGAGACTGAGCTCCAGGGAAGCAAAACAGATTGCTAGAAGAAATGATTATTTGCTGAACCAACAGTGAAATATGCTTCAGTTTTCAGAACTTAGGTCATCAGGACCCTCCATTTCCCTCAGGCCGTCTCTTTCTGGCATAGACAAAACCAACTAAGGATGAAATTTCAGACTTTTCAAACTTGGTCATGGGTAACCTCTTATATCTCCATGTTTGTATCATACTGTGACTTTAGCTCATCCAGTAGGGTGGTTATCCAGGATGTGTGTTGGGGGACCCGTGTGCCATGCATTTGCAATAGTATATAGTTACATACCTAGTTACCCAAGAATTCCTAACTTTTCATTTAGATATAATCCATACTCTCAACCATATTGTAACTTCCTTGAAGATAATCTTGCATGACTTTTGAGGTCCAATATAATGCTACTTAGGCCCAATTCAAATTACTTTTTTAAAATCATCGACAAAGACAAATAATACTTGAATTACTTGGGATCTTAGACTCATGGCTTTGCTTATACTATTAACTTTTGTGGAGGACTTGCATTTAAAGAGGACTGATGATTAGTGGAAACTTACCCCATGGATATTCTAGAGTGTCCCATTTAGAGGTAATTAAGGGGAAGAAAAGAGCTGAATTGCACTTCCAGCAGAAAAGCCAGTGGTTTGGTTATATTTATTTTTGTTGGAACCAATGTACTTAGAAATCTATTCCTTTCTGCCATGTCTCACCAATGACAAAGGTAGTTTATAGCACCAGAGAACTTCAGTAAATGTGGTTCTAAGAAGCCCTGAAATGTTCTCTAAAGCCAATCTGAATATTCTATAAAACTTATATATATAGATAATAAGGTTTTAAAGTTCTTCAATCAGAATTCTTTATTTTTTTATTCTATATATGAGTATTTTTCCTGAACATATGTATGTATGGGTACTGTATGCATATCAGGTGTCCAAGGATGTCGAAGAGGATATAGGATGCCCTGGAACTGAAATTACACATGGTTTTCAGCCACCTTTGGGTGCTGGGAACCAAGTCTGTGTCTTCTGCAAGAGCAGCCATGCTCTTAAATGCTGACCATCCTTGCAACCCTGGTAATGAGCTTTTAAAAAGAAACATATGCAAGAAATAATTTAAAATGGCCTTTGGGAAGTTCAATAGTCACACAAGAAAGACTTTAAATTTAAAATTAAGTGACTTCTTTATTTTTTATTTTTTTATTTATTTTTTTTTTTTTTTTGTATTTCAGGGCATGTCTTCAACTCACTATATAGTCAAGGAGACACAAGAATCCTGATCCTTCTATTTTTATTTTCCTAGTGCTGAAATTACAAGTGTATATCACTGCACCCAGTTAAATGACTTTTAAAATTATTTATATTATGACTTATTTATGCATGTTGTGTATGTGGGTGTGCACAATTGCATGTATACCTGGATGTCAAGAAGGCAAGGAGAGAGTTAGACCCCCTGGAACTGCAGTTCCAGGCAGTTTTGAGTTACCTGATGTACATGGGAGCAAACTTTGGTCCTTTGCAAGAGTAGCAAGCACTCTCCAGCCACCTAAATGATTTCTTAATATAGAATGGAGTCCCTGGCTCCTTGCTTTCTTCTTTATCTAGATGTCCCTGGATTCCTAGTGGAAGATACATGCAACTTCCATTAGCAATGAGCTGTAAGCCTCTTACATGGAGACTCTGTCTAATTTGCTTCTGTATGTACAAGCCATGCTTCACAAGGGAAACTAGAGTCTTGTTTTAGATGGATCCGTGGTTGGACACACTGATGGAGGGAGGAAACTAACCTAAGTAAGAATGAATGTGTGTCTCTGTAGGCTAAATAGTTTCCTTTTTAAATTTCTATTAATATACTTAACTATTTTTATTACAAAAACCAGCTAAAAAGAGTTTACTGTTTATCAACTAATGTACCTCTGAAAACCTATTGTGTACCAGGTAGGGTAACAATAGCATCAAGTTTTTGCTCCATTTAATCATGAGTTCATGCCCCATATTTGGCATCATTTGTGGACAGAAGTTTCTGTCCCTCCAAGTCCTGCAGTCATTTAGTCCCAAATAAACAGACAGAAGCTTATATTAATTATAAACTGTTTGGCTGATGGCTCAGGTTTCTTATTGGCTAGCTCTCTCTTAATTATTATCCAATTTCTATTAATCTATGTATCTCCACATGGTTTTGGCTTACCAGAGAATGATCAGGCATCCTATCTTCCCAGTAGCTACATGGCATCTCTCCCAAGCCTCACTCTCCATTCCTCGTCCAAGAATTCTCCTCATCTGGTAGCCCTGCCTATACTTATTGCCTGGCTACTGGCTAATTAGCATTTATTCATCAACCAATAAGAGAAACATATATTCACAAAGATATCCATCACTAGCCCATGTTCAGACTTTCTTTAAGTCTACTATTTTTCTTGTGCAGGCAATATGTAAACACCCAAAGCTAAAATTCTCATTCCAGTGTAGAAATGAGGAAATGGCTTATCACCTCAAAGATATTTCTAGAGAAGAACAGTTACTAGAAAGAAAATAATCCAATGGAATAAAAGGGAGTTTTCTAGACATTACAAAGGAGGGTGAGAAGTAAAAGGAAGTCATGGATCAGTGAAGGGAGGAGAGAGATGCCTGGCACTTCTAAATTTTCCATCTAGGTGGAATTCAGGCTGAAGAACAATGAAAATGTACTTATCCAGCTGGCTATGAGTACTAAGGGGGTAAAAACTGGTGTCTAATTTGAGACATTCCTAAGGTGGGTTCTGTCCTGTCTGGAGTACCTCTGGGATGAGGTTGTTCTCTCTATGCATAGGAACACTCTCCATCAGCAAAGTCTCAGGCACCTTGGTAGCAGTGGAAGAGAACTGTAAATGGATTTTTCTTTTTAGGCCACCAGCTCACACACACACAAAAATGACACAGATTTATTAATCATGAAAGCTCGACCTTAGCTTAGGCTTTTTTCTAACTAGCTCTTATAACTTAAATTAACCCATTTTTTTTAACCTACCTTCTTCCAATAGCTTGTTACCTCATCTCCATTATGACTATCCTGGTTATTCCATGTCTGGCTGTCGACTCCACCTTTCTTCTTCCCAGCTTCCTCTCTGCCCGGAAATCCTGCCTAGCTATTGGCTTTTTATTGAAGCAATCGTAGTGACACTTTTGCACAGTATACAAAAAGATTATTTCACAATAGAGAACAGAGCCTGTACCACTCACTGGCTTGTTCAGGGTTCAGACAAGGAAGCAAAGCAGGAACACACCTAGAGACATGGCTTCTTTCTTGTATGCTTTATTGACAGCTCTCAGCAGAATGTGACAAGAGGGAAGCAGACTGGGGCAAAGAGAAAGATCTAAGCAAGTTTGTAGTTATAGATAGAAACGAGTTTGAACATAATCTCATTGGAACAGGAATTGTACCACAGAGGTAGTTCTACAATTGAAGCAAGGGGAGTTGCCTTTTCTGACACCCATTAACTACAGGATGGAAAAAGAGGCATGCCTTTTGGGTTAGGTGACACTTGTTGACCAGGTCAAGTATACATAGAAAGTTTCAATTGTGCATGGATATTGGTAACTAACCCTCACAACTGCTGAAGAAAAGAATACCAGCCCAGTCAAAGGATCTGAGTTGGGGCATCAAGCATCCACTATACCTGCCAAACTGCCAAATAGGTCCTGGTAGCATGTGAGGTGTGCAAAACTACTTCAAAAAATTTAACTCTTCTTGATGTAGAACATTGACAGGTAGTGATAGTTCATACAGAAGTTCATTTTTTGGCTGTAAAAGGGAAGGGTATCCTGGTACCCCACTATGCCATTTGAGACGGAATATTTTTGGTGAAATCTAGCCTAGGCTTTCACTTCAACGGAATTTAGTATACCTAGTTCCATTTAATGAAGACAGCCTCTCTCAGGACATCTAGAGCATGTCTGTCCCTGATTTTTATTTCTCTTCTTAATTCAGATAGTCCTCCCACATCACTTCTAAGGTTCTGTACAATCATTTTTCCCCTCAAATACTGTTAATATTTAACTTGGGGAGAAGGTTTAACATTTCTTTTTGTAAAGAATAATGAAAAGGCCATTATCTTGCTGACTATGAGTGTGAAGGGAATGAAAACTGATTATGTATCTAATTTGAGAAATTCCTAAGAGTACTCCTTTCCTGTATGGTCAAGACTGAAAGAAATCAATGGATGTAGCATTTTTTTCTTGCTGAAGGATTAGCCATAGGATTGTGTTCAAATTATTCAATCCTAACAAAATAGTGATTAACATTTAACTTCTTAATGGACTATTACTCAATAGCCATGCCAGTGGGTAAATATTTATTCATCTATTAGAAAGAGAGAATGTCAACGTGAGTCCATTCTTTAATAATGGAAAAATGAACACACACACACACACACACACACACACACACACACACACACACACACACACACACATGCTCCTATTTTGAATCAAATAGTAACTAGATGAACACTTTTCAGATCTCTCAGTTGGGCTTAAGTTACAGATAATTTATTTTCCTACTCCTTCCTTTAAAAGGAAAAAGCTAATATTTGTTGTATTCCCTTCTCTTTCTTTGAAATTTGGTAGCCCAAACTCTTACAAAGTCAATAGTAATAAATAACTCCGTTTCTTAGCCTGTAGTCTTGTGTCAGACTCTATTTGCCATTATGTATGCAAGTCAGGGCAGCAAAGCTATGATGCTGAACGACTTGTCCTTTGTAATGTGCTTATAATTATTCTTCCTTAGAATAGGAGGATAACTTCAGTGAACTTGTCTAGCCTGGAAGGAATTAGCAGCTTCCAGTCTCGTTTCTTGTTTGCTTATACTGAGTTCAAATGTCCCTGATATGTCCATATGGATGAACTAAGTAAATGGCTTGAGAAATCAGGGAAATGTTGGGTACCACTTCCCAGACATTCAGTTTACTTTCAAGAAGTAAATTTTAATCAACAGGCAGGAAACAAATTTAAACATTGAAACATGAGCCAAGGTCAGAGGTTAAGGGCTGGGACTTGAAAGTTTAATGCTAATACTTCCAGGTGTGGCCTCTCATGCAGAGGTCAAAAATGCCTGCATAGGCTACTAGTGAGAGAGGGGCCTGGGTTGCCTTGGCTTGTAGAAATAAGTTGGAGAATTTAAACTAGACTGGTCAAGGTATGCTAACTGCCTTACCTCTAAGGTGCTTCATACAAACTAAGGCTATTTATTTATTTATTTATTTATTTATTTATCTATTTATTTATTTATCTTCTTATACCACACCCACAGGGATAGAGAATGCAGGCATTCAGGAACCCAAACCATTTTAATTTTATGACGAGGTCCTTGAAGCTTCCCACTTGAGAGACAACAGATGAGGAAAAGAGAAAGGAGGAATGGGAGGTTTTATAGGCCCACACATACTCTAGCTATACCCGTCACCTGGTTGCCTACTGTGCAAGAGAGTCTGGGAACAATGTCATTTGTGTGCCCCAGACAGAAAAAGAGGTGGTTGAGTGTAGAACTAGCCAGGCCCTGCCACATGTGGCTTCAAGAACAGGAGACTATTTCTCCAAGAAAGACTGGTGGCGGGGGAGGGAGATGAAGGTGAAATGGAAGTGTTTGGAAGAGAAAGAGGAAAGGAAAAGGGCAGGCAAACATGGGCTCAAAAGTTAGTGGACTGCTTTTGGACCGTTGCCACGTTATAGATTCCCTTGCACTCTAAATGAGAGAGCAAAGTTGTTTTCATTTGGCTTTACTTTTTTTCTGGACAAAGGCTCTAGAGAGTGAGTGAAAACTGCTAAAGCAAAAGACTAGGTAAGAGGAAAGTCTTTTGACTGAGGAGCAAGCTGTGCCCAAAAGGGACAAAAAGAAGCAGAGTAGGTTAAGCTCACCACAGGTACCAGTGACCTATGGAGGTTGGCCTTGAACTGAGAACCTCCTCAGACTCTGCATTCACTAGGAGTGTGCTGAAATAACAAATCCACCTGAGAAGGCTGCTTTCTGGGAGGAGAGGATACTCCCGATAAAATCTCTCTCTTTTATTGCCTACCCCCACTTCTGCGTTTGAACACAATCATGTCTAACTCTTTTTGGAAGAGATCAGTGATGGAAGGGAAGGTTCTGGCAGAAAAGGTGGGATTTGGGAGGGGATGCCCCGCCCAGCAGATAGTATCAGAGGCTTCTGGCCTGGCCAGAACCCTGCTGGATCGTGCTCTTCTGCCCCGTGATTTCTGACAGGCCCTCTGGGGCAGACTCTTTTGTGGCAATTTCTGGCAGTTCCAAATGTGGCTCGTTGTCAAGTCCCTGGACCAGTGCCCAGGAGACTGTTGGAAGTGCAGACTCCAAGTCAAGAAGAGCAGAATTAACTGGCCAGTTGCCAAGGTAATATTTTCCTTCCCAAGCAAAAATGCTACTTAGGAAATAAGTTTAACTCCTTTACTTTCTTACCTCATCATCAGTCTCCTTAAGAGCAGTGATTATTAAAAGACACTTTAGGTGGACCCCTTCCCCTCCAAAGGGAATGTTTTTTTTTTTTTTCTTTAATAGATATGTGTGTGGTTCCCATGCACTGTCTTTACAATATTCTGTGTTGAACAAATATTAGCTCATTCGATCCTCACAACAAACTTGTCACATAGATACAGCTTTTATCCATACTTTAGAGATAAAGACAAAGAGGTGAGAAGAGCTTAGTGCTTTAAGTAACCCAGGGCCACACAGTTTGGGACTTAAAACTGCTGTTTGAACCAAAAGCAACCAGTCTGTTTGCTTCAGTCTATTTGCTCACCTGACTCTGTGTTTCTTCCCTAAAGAAAATTTGGATATTTATGTTCTTTCCCTGAAGAAAGTGTGGGCTGCCTTTTATAAACTGATATAAATAAATCTAGAAAAATGCACAGATATTAAAGGTATATAGTCCAATGGAACTTCACAAGTTGAACACTGGGTAACTGGTATTATGCCTCTGAGACAACAAAAAACATAGTAACCCCTAGAAGAGGTCCTTCACCACCATATTTAAGGCAAAGTCCCTGTTCTGACTAAAATTAAAAAAAATTTAGGCTTTTTAAAATTTTTTTTAATGTAAAGAGTACCATATAAAATGGCCTCTTTTGTGTCCCATCTTATCCTTATTTTGGATTGAGTTCAAATTGATTGAATTTCATTATTGTATAGTATTTCATTTTTTGTCATATTATAATTGGTTTGCCTATTCTATTAGTGATAGATAATTTGGTACTTTTCTAGTTTGAGACTACTAATAGTGCTAGTTTATATGTATTTTTGTGACTGCATATTTCAATTATATATATGTATGTATACACACACATACATACATATATTGTGGGGTATACAGCTATTCATTATCTTTAGCTGATAATAGTGTACAGTTGTTCAATTGAGAATAACAGTCAACAATCACACTTGTAATATCTGGGAATTCCAGTTGTTCCACACTCTTGCTAACACTTGGATTTTTTCTCTTTATTTTCATTCATTCTAAAAACATAAAATTAAGTTTTTACAACACTTAGACTTATAGAAACTTTGAGCAGATAGTACAGAGAGCTCTATATACCCTACACCCAGTTTCTCTAATTATTTGTATCCTACATTAGTATGGTACATCTCTTACAATTCATGAGCCAATATTAATACATTATAAGTCATATTGGTAAATTTCAAAGATATTCATTAAATGAATGACAGTGTTACTGCCTTTTACCTTTGTTAAGTGGAAAGTTGTTAAGGAAGAGTTTCCGTTTTGTTATTCCAATGGACCAAGGTGGATTGATATTTCTAGAACAATTATTTGCTTTAACAAACTCAGAAGCATTAGATGATACAAGCAGATGGCTGCATGGCATAAAGCTTTATGATGATTATTGTGGATCAAGAGAGTCTCCAAAGGTAAACCTTAGAATAATATGGGGCTCCTGTTACAATGTCAATGTTTGGATTCATTCCTCACTAAATAATCAAACCTCTAAGGATACAGGCCGTGAATGTATCATTTGGGGAAAAATAAAGAAAAAGACAACCTTCATGTAAATATAATATACTCTCCAAACTGATAATCCATATTCTCTTAGAAATTAAAAAGCAAGATCAGTAAACAATACCTATGACATATTAAGAAGTCCAGTGGGTATGACATTTGGGGGGAGTGGTTGGCAGCTAATACAAATACACTTATTTAATTTTTTTCTTGGTCTTTCAAGACAGGGTTTCAGTTTCTCTGTGTAGCTTTGGAGCCTGTCCTGTCACTCACTCTAGCCCAGGGTGGCCTAGAACTCACAAAGATCTGCCTTCTTCTGCCTCCCGAGTGCTTGAATTAATTTTTGTTTGTTTGTTTTTAAATGAGACCAATGCACTACTTATGAACTAATGAGGTACCTTAGTTCCTTTACTTTACTTACTCCTTAATAAGAAAAAGGTATGTACATAAAGAGAAAGACTGTCAAAACCATAGTTTTAAGGACTGTCAGGTTAGCTTTCCCTTGGGGGAAATGGGTTACACCGGAAAACTTAAATGATGCAGCTGGTCCTCAGTGAGTGAGGAAGCAGAGACAGAGGGAGTTGGGGGTCCTTGGCTCCTTTGAGATCTGCAGAGGAATTCTAATGTTAGATAGGGTGTGGAGGACAGCAGGAAGATATCAGTGAGTAAAATATTCCAATGGCAAATTCCAGAGAAGAAACAGCCAGAGCTAAATGGGACAGTAGACAATACACATTAATTTAAGACATCGTCAATTTAGTGGTATGTTTGTTGAAATAACCCTTTGCATTCTAAAAAAAGCATGGGGAGCAGACCTCTGAATCCCTTCAGGAAACTGCAAATTCCTGGGAGGGAATAATGGCAACTCCAAATGGGACTTTAATAACAAAGGCCATTATTTTTAGTATTTTCCAGTAGATCTCAGCTGTCTGGTATTGTCAAGTTCTATTCATGGAGAGGGGGCATTTAGAGAGAGAGTGGGGCAGGGACAGATGGAAGGAAGGAAAGGACATGGGGGGAGGAGAGATGGGAGGAAGGAGGCAGAGAACAGGAGAGAAAGAGGTATTGAGTAGGAATTTACAAGTTTTTCATTTTGGTACTATTAACTGGCGTGATGAAGGTGTAGTGCCAAGATCAAATTTCCAGGAGAAAATATAAAAGGACTCTAAAATAAGCAATTTGTCAATTTGTATTTGGGGTAAATGGAGGCATAAAGAAATCAGGGAGAAAGTAGTTTACTGACAAATTCTCAGGGAAACCGTTGGGAAGCCATTATGAGTGATAGTGTTGGAACTAATTAAAAAGTGGTAAAGACATAGATGAAGGCAGCACCAGAGGTGTGTGTGGGGGGGTGGCAGGTCACCAAAGAGAGGACCAATATGGAATTAATATATTTTTAACAGCTGTTTGGAAAACCAAGAAATGTGGACTCAGCAGTTCTGTAGACAAGTCCCTTGATGAGAAAGATTACATTCTCAAATGTCACAGAGAGGTAGCAAGATTGTCTAGTGCAACAATCACAGGAGAGTGTTGGTTTTGTGTAGGGAGGAGAAAGCACTGCTTTGCCAATCCCGGACCAGACAATAAATAGCACTTCATCAACAAAGTACAGAAGTAACCACCGAGTAAAAAAGCTACAACATTCTGGGCATGGAAGAATTGTTTATGATGGGCAGCTTCCATATCTTAAAACAAGATATATGGACTTGATGATAGAAAGGAGCAGTGTCCTGCAAGATTACATAATTACTGGATGACCAAAAAGACCATCATGTCTAAAGCCAAAACAAACAAACAAACAAACAAACTTGTTCTCTGCTGTCTGAGGAAGTTTTGCTTGAAATTTTACTCAGATTGGCTGGGATGAACTCAGAAAAACATCAAGTGATTTAAGGAACACAGTCTCTAAACAATGATGATTTATAGAAACATTTCAGACAGGGAGGAACTGAACTAGTAGTTATTTACTAAGCATTTTCTCTTAGCTGCTGCTTCCTTCAATCTCACTCTCAGTATTCTGGGACACACCATGAGACAGATCAGCCTCTTTTACATAAAAGGATATTTAAATTCAGAGGTGTTAAGTCACCCTCTAAAGTCACAAAGCGTATTTTAAAACCCAGATCAAGCTCCCAACTACTGTTCTTTGACTTTGAGTGTGGCCTTCCACCATGTTCTCTTATAAACTGGATTTGGACACATAAATGTGACGTGTGAGTACACACCAGGAAGAAGAGAGGATCAGAACCAAAGGTGTACTATATGAGCTCCCACAGAACCATCTTCCTCCTAAGCAGTGCAAGCCAGAATTCCTAAAGAACAGCATCAGTGAGACTAGGAGTGAAAGCACTGCAGGCTTGTGAGTGTATGTGCATGCATGGGTAAACATGGGGTGGGGAGGGAGGGACAGGGAGAGGAAAGGAAGTTAAAGGAGAGAGGAGAAGAGAAGGCACCAAATGGATGTGGTGTTGAAGCATTCCTTCAGTAGGATACTTAGATTGGTAAAAGGTAAGGAAGGGATGTAGGATCAGACTTTCCTTTCACATGGGACTCTGGTCTATCTATGGTAGACCATGTAGGTACCTCCTATGCTGTTTCTGGAGAAGAGAGGGGGAGATTGTTCGACTGGAAATAGTCCAATTATGCTCCTCAAGCAGAGTGAGGCAAGTTCCACTAAGACAGCAGTGGAGCAAGGTGGCAGTTTGCTGCCCATCTCAGTGGATACATCTTTAGTATATAGATTTCCATATACAACAGTCAGTGTGGAGCAGCCTAACATGGATGCTGAAGTTCCTCACTGCTTTACTAAGGAAGTAAACTTGACCCTTCTTTCTCTGAGACCAGTGTTTCAGAAAAGTGAAAAGTTCAAGGACAGCAAAATACCTTTTTAATTTCTTCACAATGGAGTCTCTTCTCCCTGTGTGGTGGGGAGAAGCCTTAGAATGCATGGCTACTTGGCAATAAGCCAACTGCAGTTAACATGATAAATCTATAAAGCTTTGAATTTCCATTTTCATATTCTTTTCCACATATGTTTGCATTTCTTCCCTTTGGAATTTACAAACAGTGATTTCAGGCTTGGCCATTTAGATGAAGATAAACTGCTTTCCTTTTTCTGAAGAGTAAAAGTCGAGAAATCTACAGGCCAAGAACCAGAGCAATCTTGGACCAAACATACTGATTTCATTTGGGGACACTGGATTGATGCTTGTAACCATACCAAACTTCTCTCCAAGATATCCCAGAGTCTGAAAAAGTGAACAAAGGAATCTATATTCTTTTCTGTCTTTCCAGAGTCTACAATTTCTCATCAACTCCTGCCAAGCCTACTGTGTGGTTCGCCACTTATTTATTCTCTCCATTACTAATGATTCAAACAAAGAGCATGACAAAACCTAAGTATTACAAGATGTGACTTCATGCCACTGCATACCACCAGCATAATGTCACTCTTTCCCTGGCCAGATTTATTAAGCCTCTTCAGATGTAAACCTGTTTGGCATCCCCAAATTGGAGGGACAAAAATAGGAGAACATGTATTTCAATAAACATGGTCTCTGGCATATGCAGACCAAAAGAAATCAGCTTGGCTCTAGATTTCTTAGAGTCAGTGAATGGAAGGAAGGCTGCCCTCTGCTTGAGAATGTCAATTGACCTCTTATTACTACCTCATATGGGTCCACTTCAGAAACTTAAGACTGTCACTGAAACAGTAGAGTGAAATACTGTTAATATTATTTACGTGTGTGTGTGTGTGTGTGTGTGTGTGTGTGTGTGTGTGTGTGTGTGTGTGATGCATCCATCCAGGGCAGAGAACAGCTTTGTGAAGCTGGTTCATTCTTTCCATCTTTACATTGTTTCTGGGGGTCAAATTCATGTTGTCAAGCTTGGACAGCAAGTATATTTACCTGTTGAGACACATTTCAGACCTCTTGTTGATAGTATTTTTAATAGCATTGTTAAAATAGTCAATAGTTCACAAATATGTTTATACAGTATAAATAATATAGTAATGAATATATCTGCAAGCCTGGGTTACTTCTGTCAAGTAGGAGATCAACTAAAGGGTTATTCTGGTTTTAATAAGACATTTCTTCAAGTATGTGCATTCCTTAGGCTATCATTAGCTCATATAGTACCCACACACACATTTCTGTAGTCAAGAGTGCTGGGAAAAAATTGGTGAGTTAAGACGTTTCAGGGTTTTTGATACCTTAAAGTACATAGAAATCTCTCTAAAAGTGAGGAGTATCTTAAACTTATTAGATCAGAGCTCTCTATTGTTGCATTTTGGACTTGGGTTCCACACAGCCAAACTTCTTAAATTTTCTACTTCCAACCCCCTTTTGCTGATGAGTTTTTAATGCAACTTTGGGTATATAGGCATATAAAAGAGGTACAAAATTAAAATTTTAGTGTTGATAAATCATAGAGAAATTTATTTTAAAACCATTCTTTGGTATTCTTATCATTTACTAGAAATGAAAATAAATTTGAATATTAATGGATGGGCTTACTTACTTTTACATAAAAAAATTGAATCTTGACTGAAAGGTTGGTACTGTACGATATAAAGCATCTTCAGCATCTTTCAGAATTCACTACTATTTTGATTTTAAAATTAATCATCAAGGCTGAGAATGCAGCTTTGCACAAATACATAGTACAAAATGGCAGAAATGTATTTGGGGCCATTTCAGAAATTGTTAGAAATTCTGTTCTAATCCCAACCTGAAATTCATTGAGTGCTTTTTCCTTTTTGCTTTTGAAATGAAATTCAAGTCACTAATTCAGACAGAATTCTAAGTCAAATACCCAAACAGAATACATTGCTAGATAGACCAAGTTGATACTTCCATGAATGACAGTAGGAAAACACTGAAAATCTTTCCTTTCTGTAATAAATAATCACGTGTCTATGTATGTACAGTAAAAACACTGCAGTCCACAACATACAGTAGTCTCGAATCTAAGCCAACGTGTTGCAGGTAGTATCCTTTGGCATTGTGTGGTAGGATGACAAAGTGCACATTATTGTATATACAGAAGTGAAATCGTATGACACAGCAAGAGCAAGTGCCATCAGAAACACTTCAAAGCCATTACAATTTGATGAACTAATTGTTGGTAGTTATGCACTTTGAAAACTTTCACCATTTTCAAATTTTTTACAGCCTCCTACATTCAGTTACCCAGTATGAGTTCGGGATCCACAGTGTAAGTAGCTGGACCATAAATGACATCTTTTAAATACTAAGTTAGAAAATAATCCTTCAAGGATGATCCTTGACCTGATAGGCAGGTCATGGCTCTAGGAAGAAAGGCTTTCTAGGAAGGTTCAGTGGAAGGATTGAAGAAAAGAGCCAATGATAGAACATGATCCTGCATCTGAATAATCAAGGGTTTGATGCCAGCAACTCCTGGGGGACTCTTTAAAATCATTAGCATTTGATACTTGATTGCTGAGTGAATGAATGACTGAATGAACAAATGCCTTCTCTATGATTTAGTGATCCAGTGCCAGTTGATCCTAATTGCCCTTTGACCCAGGGTCTTTCAATAATATAAAATACCTTTTCTTGGTGACTTGGGGTCCCTCATAGCAAATAAATAACCAAATGGGTGAAGGAGTATCTGGCACACTTCAAGTGTCCCAGAATAAAATACTCTAGAGCAAAGCAGCTTAGGGTATTAGGTGCCTGGTAGTTTCCCAGTTTGATGTGAAAAGAGGTGAAGGCATACATGTCTGGCTACATCCTGAAGTGGGCTTTCATCACAGCACATGGGATAATCTATGTTCCTGTATTGCTACCAAAGGCCATCATATTCGTTCTCGTGTCTTGATATAGCAGTGTCTTACCTCTAAGTTGTGCCTCAAGTACTGTGTTATTAATGGCAGACATTTGGGGATGTTTTACTTCCAAATATAAATAAGAGCATGTTTAAAGCTGCAGCTAACTTTACTTTGACTCCCAGTTTGATAGGCTTTCATAAGTGAGAGAGAAAACAGCTTGCTTGCCAAGAATCACACATGCTTGCACCATCAGACATATGTGTCTTATTGGAACAGAAACGATGAGGGTGCTGTAAGAAAAGCTAAGGAAGTGCAGTTTCTATGCAAATGCTAAACCAGGAACTATTGGAGGTCAGCTAGTTTGAAGTTAACTTACATTCCCTTCTGCTTTAGAGCTGAGGATGACCCCCCCCCCCGTGGTGGGTGGGAATCATGATGCTTCCAAATGATGGGTCAGCTCCCATAGGTCCTTAAGTGTGGGACCCATGACCCCTTTCTTGTGGTCTTTCTCTCACAGGAATAGCCGGTCCTATGCCCAAGCCTAAGCATCCATTGCCAGAGAAACAGCAATCTGCTTTGGAGTTTCCATGGCTGCCCTCTGCCTTCAGGTCTAGATTGAGGTGTAGCTTCTCTGAATTCCAGCCCATTCCTGTTAGCAGGAACTGATAAGCTTCTATCTATGCAAGTTTATCACTATGCACAAAGGGTTAACACAGCCTTTTTCCCTTCTCTGTGGAAATCTGTCCTTGTGTTAACTTACCAGCTCTGTTGCCCTGGAAACGTGGTGAAGGTGGAATGTCAGCTGTGTTACCAGGCAATATTGCTTATAGTAAAAATGACCCAATTGTTAAATTGCTTCTGGTGCTGCAGGATTGTAAATGAATCTAAATACCTGGCAGGAAGCCCTAGCTTTGGGCTTCCCTGGTTGTGGAACTCGTGGTACTCTTATGACCCTTATGGGGCCCCAGGAAATTACAATTGTTTACAAAATATACCTTCCTGTGGGATCTGGGGATTCTAAGCCAAGATGCACCTTATACTTTCTCTACATCATTATTGTTTGCTTCTGGGCTGTTGCCTGGGGATCCAGAGATGAGTCCCTGGATGGATGTGGCCTCCTAGAAAGACCCTCTTAAAGGAGGACACATGCCCAAAACTGACCTGCTGATCAGGATGGTTCCTGGCCACTTTGCTTCTGAGTAGACATGCACCAATGTAGCCTATGGTGGTCTGTAAGTTGTCCCAGTAGACATAAGAGTTATGGGAGAGAGAATGGGTGTGGTCTCTACTCACTGGGGTTGACATGGGATGTGGTCTTCTTATCCCGTTTTCTATCTCATGCAGGGCTAATCACTTAAACAACAGTTTTCAGAGAGTTGTTTCTCTGTCATTGGAAGGGTCTATTTCCATGAGAAATGACCTTCTGATTTAGCATCTTTGAACAGGAGCCAGCAGCCAGCTGGAAAGGCATTCTTACTCCCATATTTAAAAAAAAGTTTTACATCTCCTATTTATGGGGTGGTTTGTACTGTTTTAAAACCCCAAATAGCGGGCTTTCATCAAAACCTGCTACCCTTTATGTTTCAGAAGACTGAAGCATGGTTTCCATATTCCGCTTTATTTAAGCATGTTCAGTTCTGCTTCTATTTGTGCATTTATTTGTCATAATTATATTGAGACTCCTCGTTTCACAGGTTCATCCTGGCAAGAGAGGTTCAGGAGCTACTACTTGGAGAGTACTTTCTATGTACCCAAAACTGTACTGAGTACTCTATGTGTACAAAGATACAAATAACCATACAAGGTAGAAACTACTAATTTATTATCCCCATCCAAAACATGAGACAACCAAGGCACACAGTAAGTCGTGAGTTATCTAAGTCCATATTGCTTCATAAGTAACAGAGGCCATACATTAACATTTGGAGATCCCATTTCAGAATTGTGTGTAACTGCTAGGATAACTTAGCCCTTTGGGTCTCATAATAAAAGCACAGTTCTGTCCAGCTTTAGGAACTGAGGCTGACCCAGATGATATTAATATTGCCCAATTTATTGAAGAAAATAATAGCCTTGAGTATGTGAACAGAAGTGAAGCTTTCAAATGGACATTGTTGGAGTAAAACTCCTTCAAATCTGCAAGCCTGAGCTACAAAGTCATGTATCTAGTCCTCCTTGACAGGGTTGAATTTCTTCTCTTTTCTGCCTACTTTGAAAAACACATTTCCAGGTAGCTAAGCAAAACAGCAGATATTTAAAAGATCTAAAAAGGCAAGTAGGAGGCAAGAGAAAAGGCGGGGTGGCAGCGGTGGTGAAAGAGAGGGGGATATTGTAGCATCCTACCAATCTATGTTTCTGGTTCTCAGCAACCTTGAAAGAGAACATTAAGATATCCTTTACTCTCAGGTCTGGCTTCCCAGAGAGAGGGAGCTATAAATGAAAGCCTGCTTTGTGTGGCTATACTGTGACTGCAGAGACAATGGCTAGTTTTTTTTTGTTTGGTTTTGTTTTTTTTTTTTTTTTGTGCGTGCATGTGTGTGTGTGTGTGTGTGTGTGTGTTGAAGCCCTTGTTGGTACAAAACACTCTCATAATTAGCTACTGTTCACCTTGGCTTCAGTCTTTTCTAAAAATAATTATGATAGTGACTTAAACAAAACCTGTTATCTATACTCAGGGCAATTTCTTGGATTGTTAAGGATTTAACAAACAGCTTCCAAAGCCCCAGACCCTGGCTGACCTGATCAGCTTGAAACCTGAGCAGTCTTTAGACTGAATCAGATATGGAACACCACCCTTCACTGAAATCCTGACTGTTGGGCTAAGGCCAAAGTTGAATTTTAGTTGGGACTTATCGGTGCAGCCATGTATTCATTTGATTAGTCAATGCCTGTGCCATACAACTGTCAAATATTTTAAATATCACTTCTGAGTATCATGGCTGTGCCATCCCTCCAAGGTATGAACTTATTTCAATGAGAAGGGACCCATCATCCCATCAGTGATTCATTTAATAATAATTTGAGAAAGACACTGAAGGAAACTGCTATGCAAATAAATAACCACCTTGTGGTAAAACTTGAGCCAAGGTTAAAGTGGAAGTGTTTTTTAAAAGCCTCTAAAGGCCAGAAGAGGAAGACATTACTTTGACACTGGGGTGCCAGAGAGGTTTGAAGGAAGAAGTGACACTTGATGTAAATCTTAATGGTCTTGAAGTAGGAGCTCACCAGGGCACAAAGCAGAGGGAACAAGTACCATGTGCTTTTGAACATAGAATTTGAAGTGATGATAGTCAGGGTGAAGACAGGAGCGAAAGTAGGGGAGTCTCTGTCGGTGCCCTATTCTTAAATGCTTCAAATTCCATGGTAGAAATGTGTTTAATTCTGTAAAAGACTAGGAGTCAATGTGTTCATTTCAGCATGTTTCAGAGACAATAGTTCTTGATTTGGAGGAGGATGACTGTCACAGACATGCGATATAATGACCAGAAGGGAGAAATGGACGAGTGTCAGGGAAACGAGCAAGGAAATGGCAGTTGCATGACAGTCCAAGAGAAGGGATGGGAAGAATGAAATGCATGGAATTGAGAGCCACTTAGAACCAACGGCTTTGGCTATTGGATTTGGAAGACAGGGAAGGGAAGCCCATACATAGACCTGGTAGAAATGTACTTTTTTCTTTTCTTTTAATTTTTTTTTTTTTTTATTTTGCAGTGCAGGGAACAGAACCTGGAGTTCCCCACAATAAGTGTCTGCATTTCCAATAAATTACACCATGCCCAGTCAATTTCAATAGGTTTTTGGAGACAGAGTAATTATTTACTCAGTTGGTCTTTGACAGTTAGGATGGGGACTGAGAGAGCTTACCTCTCCAAAGCAATGCTTAGGTGCTACTGTCATTAAGACCAAGTTCCAGTATATCATACAGGACAGTTTCTCTTCTGGCACCCAGACCTAACACCTTGTAACCAGATTTCTTGTTGAAAATGGTTTCATCTAGAGATTTAGCTACAGACATTTTGCTTGATTCTATTGGATTGGATTCTACATCTATCAAACTGCTTCTTTCATGAATCCTTCACAAGACAGAGCTAAAGCAATGTAACTTTGTCCCCCTTTTATTAAGGCTTTTATGCCCCCTTGTTCAGGTAGAGATAATGCCCACCTCTCTGAACGATGTGAGGAGCCATTGTATACATTGAATTTGGATACCTTCATGATTCTGTATTCTTACAAACTTCACTCCATGCAAATCGCATAGATCTGTGGCCACTACTCATGCATGAACTTGGGTGAAGTCTGCTAAAGATTACAACAGATATGCCATTTAAAATACTTTACTGGCTACTGTTTTGTTTCAGGATGGCTGACAGGACCACAAATTAGTCTTAAGATGTATCCTGAAACCCTTTAGCCATGCCCCACATTTGATCAGAATCAACCTTTGAAAGTTATCATGAAACAAATAGGCAGATAAAAGCAAAATGTGAAGTAGCTGAGGTGAAACAGACCCCTTGTTTTGGTTGGTTATTTGATCTCAGTCCATATCCTGTCATTAGGCACATTGTCAGATTTAAAAACTAATTCCAGACTTCCATTTATATATGGGGAAAGGCAGTGAATGAAACCATAGGTGAGGAGAGAAAGAGAAAAAAAAAAAGCTGCCCACTTCACTGCAATTGCACTTACCATTCATTTTTTCCCTTGTTTAAGGGCACCTTTTCCTATACTTAGCCCAAGGCTATGCCAACATATTCAGGCCTAGATCAGTGGACGAATGTGCTCCAACACAGCTGCAAGCTCTGGAATCATAAACAACATCGAGGAGAACTATCTAAGGGAAAGAAACATTTTAAAGTTTTTTTTTCCCCATAGAAATCTGCTTGCCCTGGGCACAATGGCACATGCCTGGACCCCAGCAGTAGGAGAGCTAAGACAGGAAGCTTTCAAGTTCCAAGCTAGTCTAGACCATATAGTAGCCTCTACCCCTCAATCTTAAACAAGCAAGCAAGCAAACAAACAAACATGAAATACTTGCCTGGCCTTTTATTAACATTGATTTATTATGTGTGTGATGTGTGACATGGTGGAGTGGAGGTCAGGGGACAGACAACTTGCAGAAATGAGCTTTTTCATTCCACAATGTGGACTGCAAGGAGGAAGCTTGAGTCCTTTATATGGCATGTTCTTACACCTGCTGAGCTGTTTCATGGCCCTGAATTATTTTCATAGTAAAGTTGTCTTAGTGTTGTTATATTTAAATTCTCAACTACTGGGAGTTTAGGGAAGACAATAGGACAAAAAAAGTATTAGACTTACAGTGTTTTCAGCCAACAAATGAAGGGAAAATTAACCATACCCAGGTACTTAAAGAGATGAGCATCTGTCAACTCTTGTTTTTACCAAGAGAGCACTTCTTTCCTTTCCTTTCCTTTTTTTTTTTTTTTTACATGTTTTGATTTTTGTTTTGTTTGTTTTTCAGACAGGATCTCTCTGTGTATCCCTGGCTGTCCTGGAACTCCCTGTGTAGACCAATTTGGCCTCAAACTCACAGAGATCCTCCTGGCTCTGTCTCCCCAGTGCTGGGATTAAAGGTGTGTGTCACCTCTGCCAGTCTGTACTTCTTGTTTCTATTTGACTGTAAAAACTGTCTTCCCGCCTACAGTATGGAAGAAAAATACTCCTAGCCTCTCTTCCAACAGAGGATTACTATCCAGAATGTATAAAGAACTCAAAAACATTTAACACCCAGAGAAAAAGCAGTCCAATTAACAAATGGACAATCTGTTCAGGTATTTAGTGTGGAAATCAGTGTGGAAGTTCCTTAAAAAGATAAGAGTAGGGCTACCATATGATATAGCTATACTTCTCTTTATACTAGAAGGATTCTCAGTCAGAATACTGTGGATATCTGTAAATTATTGTGCTATTTATGGTGGAAAAGATTTAGAATTAGCCTGGGTGTCCATAAACAGATAAAGATAAAATGGTACATACACACAATGGTGTTTTATTCAGCTATAAAGGCAAACAAAATTATGTAATTTTCAGGAAAATTGATGGAACTGGAGAGCATTATGTTAATCAAAATAAGTCTGACCTGTTTATTCTTACATGTGGAAACTAAAGAGAAAGGTAATAGCAGGCACAGAATAGCATGGGGATTATTAGAGAGAAAAAAAGAGGCTTATGGGGAGACATAGACAAAATATGTTATGTGTATATCACAATAGTCACAATGATATTCATGATTTTGTAGAATTAATATGTTTTAATTAAAAAGACTGTATATTTGGGAGTGAATTACAGTAATGTAGTAATGACAGTGAACAAAATTAATGGTGCTAAAGACAAATTGGGGACTCCCAAGTTTAAGGGTCAAGATCCAAATGACCATTTATACTAAAAGCAACACTTGCCCCATCTTTTCAGGTGTGTGTGTGTGTGTGTGTGTGTGTGTGTGTGTGTGTGTGTGTGTATGTGTGTAGGGGACTGGCTTCATTTCCTTTAAACTTTCTGCTTACTCTCATTGTCATAACATTTTGAACAAGTGCTCTTTTCTTCTGACTTTACCTAAAATGAAAGTAGCATAGTTTCCAGGTTTTGAAATCTCACATCTGACTTCAACCCCAGTTGGGTGTTTAGAACACACACTCACTTTGGTTTTCATAAATGCCATTCTCCGCCCCAGTGTATCCCTTACACTCAGTTCTTTAAATTATCCTTTATTAAGTGTATCAGTGAAATACATACTGAAGAGAACACTTAAACCTGAGGGACTTGCACTGTGGGCTACCAATCCATTTTGACAGACAGCTCTCCTAAAGACAACATAAAGTGATAGTAAAATATAAAGAAGCTATATCAATCAGCTTCCCAAGAAGTAGAATGAATGAGTGGGTCTGTGGTTTCTTGGCCACTGATGCTTCTGTTTTGCCCAGTCTGTGCTTTCTTTTGGAGGTGGGAACAAGCTCAATAGTGTTTGGTCTGTTCTTGCAGTATTAAAAGAGACACCTGGTATTACTTAGTACTGATTGGTTTGGGGAGGCGGTGTTAAAGTGCTGAGAGTCCTCCAAAAGAAGGTCTGCATTGTTGAGAAGTGATGATGGAGAGAGAAAAAGAGAGGATGAGTGATAGCTATAAGCCATGGTCCTCCCTCTTCAGAGACATGGTGCTGTTGACAGAACAAATAATCACATGGAAAAGACTTTGAAGTTCCCACATGGTCAGCAGACAAGGGACCACAAGGCTTAGCCATAAATGCTGGAGTTTGTTCAGAGAGCAGAAGGGAGAACTAGCTTGTGCTTGAAGCCAAGACCAATCTGAGACCACAGAACATCAGCCTGAGGGCTAGGGCTAGGCAGATATTTTGCTTTTGAAACCTGAGCTTGTGTTGCTTCTGATGGTGGAGGGTGGAGATGGAATTTTGCTGTATGTTCCACTTGTACAAGCAAACCCTCGCATAATCTTGACCTCAGAACAAAACATTACACAATCCTTTCATCACAGCAGGTTACTTTCCAAGGACACAGCTTTGACTTTCAGCTAGCTATAGGTGTACTGTTGAGATTCCAGCCCCCATACTTAATATGTGCTTGTTCCAGTTCCAATATTTTACATAACACATGTCAACAATCTACACGATGCTGCCTCATGTTTGGATTAATTCAGGAAATCCCCAAATGAGGATCCACCCACATCTATCCCTAACACACACACTTGCCAATTCCCCACCTTAATTGAGTAATGAAGGGTTTTGGTAACAGCAAGGTTTAGCAACAGGTATGTACCTAGTGGGTCTATGGTTTGTGGGTCTTCTAACTATCATGTGTTAATCTAGGTATTGCTCCAGTTGTTTCAAAGTTTCCAGCGCTTACCTGCCCCCTCCCTACTACACATCTTTTAAAATCTGTTTTCCTTCCTATATTTCTTAAATAATAACATGATTGTCTTCTGTCCCTCTTTTTTTTTTTTTTTTTTTTTTAACTGCTAGAATAGCTGAATATTCATTTACTGTTTTTTGTGTTTGCCCTTCTCCTCTCTGCTTTCTCCATGTCACATGACAGACTCATCATTTCCTGCTTAGAATGTTGCCATGGCCTTCAGGAACCCATTGCTTCTATTGCCATAACCACACTGATTCTGACTGATTTACTTGGTGTGTCTGGCCCTTACCTTTTTACCACTTCCTGCACATTCTCTCTGCCCACTGACTTCTATTCATTTACTGAATCAGGCTATTTCCATCATGTGCAATGCCCATTCCTCAATCCCACTGGCATTATCCCACCTATATATTGTGGTTCATGCTAATGCCACTGCATGGGAATCCCACCTGATCTCAACAGGCAGAGTTCTTCACTCTTCATCCTGTGTTCCTACAGTGTTTTATTGAGGGTCCCATTTCAGCATTTATTTCCATTTGTATGTATGTTAGTGATGTGCTTGGAACCACTAGACTAGAAGTCCCTTAGAGCTCAGGGATGACCTAATTTTCTTTCTGTGTCACACTGTGGCATCTAACAAGCACCCTGGCCCTAAACGACCTAATGAATGAAGTAAGTAAATAAAATTTCTAGATTTGAAGTAAAGACAGGTAAGCATTTGCTGCTGTAAGGACAGGTAAAGGGATTCATTTTTCTAAGGTCCTTTAAATGGCAAGGCCACTATTGCTTTCACCACAGTTCTTTGCTGGCTGGGTAATGCCACCTCTTCAGCGATCCTGGCACTGGGCAGTTGGTAGCAATGTGTTATTTTTTTAAGTTGAAAGAGGTTGTCCATATGTGTGATGTGGCAAGAAATTGAGTGTGTAGGTAGATAGCATACACTTGTAATTCCCTTTTTATTCTTGGGTAGAGCTGTCCCATAGAAACATTGTGAGGTGTGCATGCTATTTTAAATTTCCTTCCTTCCTTCCTTTCTTTTCTTTTCTTTCTTTCTTTCTTTCTTTTTCTTTCTTTTTTTTTTTTTTTTGCTATTTTAAATTTTCTGGTACTCAATTTATAAAAGTAAAGTAGTTCTGGAGAGAAGTCTCAGCAGTTAAAAGTACTTGTTGCTTTTGCAAAGAACCTAAGTTTGGTTCCTAATACTTGCTTGGTGGCTAATAAGCATCTCTAACTCCAGTTCCGGGGTATCTGATGTCCTTTTCCAGCCTCCCTGGGTATCAGAGGCACATATATGCACAGCTACACGTGTAAGAAAAACACCTCTAGACTTAAAATTTTAAAAAATAACAATTAAAAAAGTAAAAATTTCCCCATAACTAAATTCAATCTCAGCTTTTAAAATTAAAATTGAGTTAATAACAATTCAATAAAATGTTACAATTTAATTCTTCAGACATATTAGTCTTGCTTCATTCAAATACCCAGTAAGTAGCCCATTGTGGCTTTGGTGTCTGATTGCACAGCCACAGGACTCAAAGATTTCTAAATATCATTTGCCAAGTTCACTTCTCTGCCCTAACAACTTAATTTTGAGAGACAATGAAAAAAGTTGTGGTGAGAAGAGGATGCCATTTAGGCAACAGTCTTATATTCCCAGCTTTGCCACCAACTACACAAAGCTGTGGCCTATTACTGGCTTCCTGGGTGTTCCCTGAATGATAACAGAATTCTGTTGACAAAGCTCTTTAAAATCCTTATTGGGCAGGGTGCCTGTGAATTGGGGTCCTGCCTGTCTTGCTGCTGCTTCTACAAGCTAATGTTGATCCACAGGTCCTTCTAAAACAAAGAGATATATAGGTCCTGTCTCACATCACATAAGTCAATTATAGGTTTTATCATCTGCAGCACCAGGGGGTACCCCATTTTTAGATGCTAACAACTTTGATCGGACTAGAACTTATTTGACATTTCAGCTTTTAACTACTTTTGAGTGATCAAATACATAGAAAACATCTTTCACAGTCAAACATCAGAGTTTTTAAATAAAAAATCTATATCTATATCTATCTATCATCTATCCATCCATCCCGTTTTCTTCAAATTTCCCATCAAATGGCACCTCCAACCAATTTAAAGCTTAAACAGTTTAAGCAAAATATATTGTGGAATAAATGAAAATGAAGTGTGTCACCTAGGCCAATGTCTAGCCTGTGTGTCTCATGCAGGGCCATGACGGCATTCACTGTTCCCTATTTATAATAAGAAACTTGAGTGAGTAATCAATTTCCCGAAAATTCTGGGAGGGTGATTCTTGCCCCATGGCTAGCTGGGATGTGAGATTGGAGGCCTAAAGAGAAACTGAAATGGCTCTAGTGCCGTAAGGGTTTTGAAACAGGTGCAGCCTCTCTTCTTCCCTCTGGGAAGCATGCTGTCCACAGTTGGATGAGTGTTTCAGCAGCAGTTCACTGAGCTCTTGGATGAAAATGGCAAATTTCTCCCCAAATGAGCTGATTATCTGCTGCTGTTGGGTGCAAGGCATCCCTCAGCTATGGCGGGAATTACAGCTTCCATCTGTTCCCTAATGTGAAAAATGTGTGCAGGCCTCTGTGCTACCAAGCTACATGAACTTTAGACATTCAGATCTGCTGACACATTTGGGTCGCAGCCCTCGGAATGGCTTTTGTTAATTATTTCATTACATATCCAAATAACCATCCTGAGGGTGGTCTGGATTTGTGATCTGTGACAGTGTGGTGCTGACATATTTCTGGCCTTTGGAGCTCTCTGTTTTTTGGCTTTGTTTAGAGGTTGATGATATATAAGGACTCGGGATATTTAATCATTATTACTTTTGAAGTGAGCACAGTACCACTATTATGAAAAATTCTTGGGCACAGTTACAGCCAAATCAACATCATTAACTCTTGGCTTCTTCCCAGAGTTTCCAGTATTTCACCTTGCTCCATTATTTTTTTCAGACAAATCAAATAATACTCTGTGCTTACAGTGCAACTTACATTAGAAAATTCCAAGGTCCTCTACAAACTTTTATTTCTTTGAGTACAAATAATTATCTTTGGAGGGCCATGCATATTTGAGTCTGTTTATTTGCGCAGGGCTTTGTTTCCAGCGAACAAAACAATTATGGCTGAATTTCTTTACAATATAGACATGTAATGTGCTGCTTAAATTTTCTTGACATTATTTAGTAAATATTCTTTCAGTAAATGATTAGATAGAATCATAATGGCTTCTGAGAATATAACCAAGCATTAGTTTCTTATACTAATTTTGTGTACTTGAATGTTTTCAGAGTTATGGCTGGTGCATTTGATGGAAAATTTGTTTTTATTAATTATTAACTGCTCCTGATTGTCACCTAGATGAGGAAGTGTTTTGATTAAGTAAGCAGGATTAATTCACCAATTGAAAAACAAGTTATTTAAGACTTAGTTTATGATTTCATTGCAGTCAGATCAGGTGGTCTCGTGGTTGCTTGTTTTATACATTACCAGCAACCTATTTTCACTAAATTGACCAATTATGGACTCTCTCACACTATTTTATGTACTTGTGGAATAGAAAAGAGTAAATATTCACATAACTTTTTTTTTCTTTCTAGTTGCACAGACTACATTTCCCAGAATCCTTTGCAGTTAGGAGATTTGTGACTAAGTTATAAATGTGGGCAAACATTAAACATCTCCCCTTCTAGCCTTGTATGTATGTCTTCTTTCCTTCATATCTAGATGCACTTAATTCAGAGGAGTAGTTGGACTACAAGATGAAAGAAACTAGTTTGCTGGATGACTCCATGTAATAGACATCTCAGCTGCCTTGAGTGTAACACAGAAAGAAGTTGATTTCTGTTCTCTGAAGCCAGTGAGATTTGGGAGTTGTCTGTTATGTCCATTAGTCTACCCTAACTAATGTTCTTTTAGATATGGCAGAGAATCAGTCAGTACATATTCCCATACACATTCTACAGGATTCATGGGTGTACAGAGCACATTACTGGTGTTGAACAGTAGGTCTTGAAAATGTGTAACCAATGAGCCATGTGGTTCTTTGATCACCGTGTCCAATTAAGCCACATGGTTATGTGATTTTCTGGTTTGACTCAGCCTTTTATCTGGGGCAGATGCAACCATGAATAGTTCCGTGTAGCAAAAACTGATCATTTCAGTAAGTGACTTCCCTGGAGGAAGGAGGAGAATATGCGAATATTCATGTGAGTTATTGAGGATTTCAGGCTACAGCTTCATTTCTTTTCCTCTCTGAGAAGCATTTCTTATCCTACGTCCATGTCTGGATTGTTTGCTTCCCATGCTTCTCATTTTAGGTTCTTGCCATCCATTGCTCATTTGCCTAAACTGTCTTCTTACCTCACTAGTAGGTCATTTCTAGCTCTTGGTTCAGGCTGGCTTCTCTAATAGACTGTATGTATGTATCTATGTATGTATGTATCAAAGATTACTTCAATTTGACTCATTGTTTTATCCTTAGCATTCCATTCAGTGTCTCACACATATGCACATAAATGTATTGTTGAGCGAATACGAATGATATGAATGACAATGGTATTTTGATAATCAATGAACAATAGGGTCTATAGAGAAGGCTCAATGGTTAAGAGCACTTGCTGCTCTTGCACAGAAACTGAGTTCAGTTTCCATTGCCCGATTGCAAGCATCTGCAATACTGGTTATAGAGGGTCTGATGGCTTCTTCTGACCTTCTCGGGTACTAGACATGCACATAATACAAGTGCATACACATGCAAGCAAAATACTCACACACATAAAATATAGAATTCAGGAAATAATCCTTAGATTACTTAAATGAGCCAGGCTGGATTTTAATTTCCTGCTAAAAATAAGAAACCTGAAGATGTTCATTGACTTTAGCTTTATCAACAGCTAAAACACAAACCAGAATTTAAAACAAAGGTAGGATCCATTTTCAGGTTTTTATTTACTAGCTGCTGTGAGTCTTTAAGAGTTAGAGCTCAACTAATTAGTTACTCCATTCATCTCATGAAAAAATTGAGTGCAATAATATGAGTAGACGTTAAAGCCAAATTGCCTTTGTTACGGCCCAGGATAGATCTTATTTTGAATTGCATATTCACTTTTCAATGTTTATCAAGCCTCCTCTATGGTACAATCTTGTTCCAGGTCCTGCGACATGGTGGTGCATAAGGTATAAAATGTTCCTGTTCTCAAGGATATTACAAAAATGACAATAACAAATAAGTAAAAAGACATCTAATGGGCATAAAGTTCCAGAAAAATTTTAGAGAAGTTAATGTGATAGAAATTGTCTGGTCCAGGAAGATTCCACAGTTAAAAAAGTCTCTAGAAAAAGGGTGTTCCTAGAACATGTAAACTGAAACCTGAATGACAGAGTCATCAGCTATATGAAAATTGGAAAGGACTACAGCTAAATATTTATCTGGTGCAGAAATGAGAGAAGGTGATTTGTCAAGGAATGAGAAGATGCCTTAAATGGTAGGAGCAGAGAGAGTATTGAGTGGAGGAGGAGTAGGGAGGACTCAGGGAGGGATGGTGGCATGAAACAGTGGGTGGCAGTTCATGGAAAAAACTTGTTTGGTTTTGTTTCTAGAGTCTAGATGTAGCCCTGAGAGTAGTGGAGAGCCATGAGGAAAAGTTTAAGAGGAGTAAAGAAATGACCTAATGTGTATTTTAGGGAGAGCAATTTGCTCTGTGGAGCAATTGCTCTGAGCCTCAAATGGAGGCCTGAGTAGAAAAGGATTCATCCATAAAATGAGAGACTTGAGCTGAAGAGTTCTTTGAGCTTTAGTATTTTCTGATTCTGTGTTATCTCAGTTCTCGGGGTAAAATAAGTGGCCCCTTGCTGAATTGTTAGTATGCTCTGTGAAAGATGATTTTTTTTTTCCAACAAAGCTCTATGTAGGGTGGGTGGGCTGCAGCTGTTCAATTTCAATTAAAGAAACTCACTTAAATCTCCTGCTTTACCTCGATTGTGTAAAAGAACACATCTGAATTCCTAGTGTAGGTGTGAGGAGGCACTATTTCAGAAGCTTCTTCCTTCCCAAATTTAGTTTCTTGAGGGGAAAAAAGATTCCCACCTGGGAGATACAATAGAGAACACACCTTGGCTACCAAAACATTGTCAGGCAGGCCCCAGTGTCCTTGTAATCACCCCCCAATCAGTGGTTCTCTAAATGCTTGTAAGGCCTGCTTACTGAATGACTAAGAGAAGAAATGGGCCTGTTAGTTATGGAGACAGTGGTCCTGAAGCAACATTCCTTCCTCCAGAAGAGGCAGGGTCCAGACCTCTGAACAAATGAATGTTCTAGAACTTTGAACAGATGTGCTCTCACTCAGAGCTGAGTATGTACACAGGTCATCATCCCAAGACAGCTCCCATCACTTCCCAGAGCAGAAATAAGATGATAATATCTAAGCTGTTAGATGAGCAATCCACAACCAGAGCTGGATTGTGATTCCACTACATAGTGGACAGGGCCCAGAGTAAAGATCCTGGGCAGAGGAAGGTGATGAAGAATACGGAAAACCAGCTGGCCAGGGACTTTGAACTCTGAACCCGATGATGGTTTGAGAGGGCTGGCAGTACCATCAGAGGTAATGTACACATTAGATGATTCCACTTGAGTTCTACTGCCAGAGAATACTAGGAGTTTCTCAATGGCCTCTTTTATGGTCCCTAACATGCACTGTAGCTGACCCTCCAGACAAGGAGAAGGGAATTAACATGGAGCAGAGATAGGCATTGTTTACTAATATTCATGCTCTCCTTTCTCCCTCATTACATGATCTGGTTTTGTTTCCCAAACTTCTTTGTGGTGGAGTCTTTCTTGAAGGTGAAGGCCAAATTCTTTGTTCTCCTTCCATGTGCACTGGTTTTTGTTGCAAGTTAGGGAGGAGGTGGAACTGTGGTTAAGCTAGAGGATGAAGCAAAATTTTCATTACGGTCAGGACTATGGTACTGAATCTTCGGAGTGGTATTCACAATCTCCCCAGAGGCTGCTGTAAGTGACTGCATTCAGAAGTGTGTCCTGACTAATAGAAAATGAGAACATTACAAGCGGTAGGGTAGGCAAATAGTGACTTCCTGTCTTGAAAACTGTCCCCAAGGGCATGTCATTAAGATCATATTCATATTTTCTAGACATTGGTACTCTCACCTCAAATACTTGCCTCTCTGTCTCCTGTCTTCTCAGTGTGTCTTGATGATTTCTCCCCAAAGCTTATGTGTTATAACTTTAATTTCTTAATATACAGCTTGGAATGGTAGGGCTTGTATGCAGGTGTTTGAGCCAGGAGCTAGATCCCTCATGAATGCTTTTCTCATAGGAATGAGTTAGCTATTGCAATAGTTTGGTCCTCTCTTCTCTTCTATGTGTGTTGGTTTTTCTGTCTGCTGATTACCATCAACTGAAGTAGTACATACTCCTCACCAAAACCAAAACAAAACAAAACAAAAAAACCAAAAAATGCCAATTCCATTCATTTAGATTTGTTGGCATCCAGAACTTTGAACTAAAATTCCCATTCTCCTTATAAATTACAGTCTCAAGCTTTCTACAATAGAAAGACTAAGGAGGGTCAAGCAGTCTCTCAGAGGGCAGCATAGGACCAGAACACACAACCTGGCTTATTTTGGTCCTCTGTGTTATTTACTGCTCCTCTCCAGCTGCATGCTTGGTCATTACTGGCACTGTTGTGGGCTGGTATCCCTGGCACAATAGCTCTGCATGTCACCTCTGAAAGGACACTTGAGTTACAGGTCTCAACACACAAGTGCTTTCAAAGCTGGGCAGGTAACTTAAATGTGGGAGCTGGCCCAGCATAAGAAGAAATGGTGTGGACTTGGAAGCTATGTGCTTTCTAAGTAAATGAAAGGATTGAAAGTCCATTTAAAAAATAAGTCATTGTGGGGTTGGGTTGAAGAGCCACTCGAAGAACTGAGCTGAAGAGCACTTGGCTAGCATGTAGCATGCACAAGGCTCTGGGTTCCATCTCCAGCACTGAAAAAGTCATTGTGCCATGTAAGCAAGACAACCCATATCAAAATGCCACACCTGAATAAAGTCTTTTGCTATTATTCATTTCTCATGAGGATGGAGGAAAGGGCAAAAATCATAAGCTATGTCTGAAAAATCTG
The DNA here is from genome assembly GCF_943737965.1 of Phodopus roborovskii. Taxonomy (NCBI): domain Eukaryota; kingdom Metazoa; phylum Chordata; class Mammalia; order Rodentia; family Cricetidae; genus Phodopus; species Phodopus roborovskii. The sequence goes on along the minus strand of NW_026125937.1, from coordinate 440,229 downwards.
TTTTATGCTTTTCTGTGCCTAACACAGCCTGATTAACAAAAACAATAATTAGTGTTTTATGCTGACTGATTTCTTAACATACATACAGAAAACTGTTCAAATCATTCAGCTCAGTGAATTATTACCAAAAGAATACATCCCAGCACTGACTTGCCAAGTCAAGACCTAAAATATTATTGCCACCTTGGAGTCCTTCAAAGGCTCTTCTTCCTCACCAAAGGAAACTGCTATTTTTAACACCACAGATTAGATTTATAAAAATGAAATCATGAAACATGTCTTTTTTTGTGTGCCTGGCTTCTTTTACTCAATGTTGTATCTGGGAGATTCACCCCAGATGTTGTTGGGTATAGCACTGGGATTATGGCGTGGCATGAAAATGCCAAGGTTTATGTAACTGTTCTACTGTTAATTAACATTTGGCTGTTTCTAATTTTAGACTATAATGAATAGTTTTTTTTTAGCATGAATAGGTGAAACAACAGAATGACCTGGTGTCTGAGATGGGAAGTGGTCAGTGTGCATACAGCTGGCCCTGCAGTTGCATTTGACACACAAGGAGAGTGAGGAGCTATGGGAGAGGGATCAACAGCAGCTGCTACCCATCTCTCTAGAACACAAACCCTTATACTTTTAGAGCAGGACCCTTTGGCTTTCCAATGCTGAATAGCCTGGTTAGGAAAACTTGTTCCTTTTTCTTATTTTCCTAGAACTCTAGTGCCATGGTCAATTTTTTCATAGGCAAGTTAGGATGTTGAAAAATGAGCTAGCTAGTGGGAAGGTAGGGCAACTCTGAAGTCACACTTTACATCAGCAGATTGACTCTCAACTTAGTCCAGCCTTTCTCAATTGATATTTTCACTCATTTGCCATAATCTGACATTGTTTTCTGATCTAACTGTGAAAGGTGCTGCTGCCCCCAGCCAGCCCTGGCTGGATGGACATGTTAGGAGCTTCAGTGGGGTGACATTGAAAAGGACTTAGACTAGGTTGCTGTCCCTATAGGTAGTTTGCTAAATTCTCAGGGATGAACTCCATTCACATCACTGACAGAAAGATAAAACAGTTTTTTCTTGCTTTTTGTCTCCCTGCTTCCATTTAATGGTATGCTCCCCCAAAGGGAAAAGGAAATAGGGGAATGAAGTTCCACGCTAAAAATACTCGGGGCAGAAACACAGTACTGAGTTTAGCATCTTGTAAGTCAAAGGCAACAAAAGTAATTTAACAAGTTTTAAAGGAGAAAGCCTGTATAGCACTAAATATTCCATTTTCTTTGTGAATCGCATCAACTCCCAGTCAATTTTTTAAAAAAGCGGCAAATAAAAATGCTTCCCCGTTTTATACTTTGGGGGAAATCTCTTCCTTATATTTTGCATAAACAGTCTGGAATTCCACACTCATTTGTTTGATCCCTTTGCTGCTAGTTTTGTAGCTGACCAATCATTTGCCATTGGGTGGACAAATGAGGGGAGAAAATCTTTTATTTCCTTCCAGTATTCTTACTTCTCCAAATTGACTGCTTAAGCTTTCAGCTGCCGTTATCACTCATTTTCATCATTTCCCCTAGTGTTGGATTTCTGTGAGAATACTGCATGTGAACGCATGATGTCATTACAAATAAATTGAAAAGAAACTGGAAAGTTTCTGGAATTCCCTTATCTGAAGAAGCCAAAATAAGGAAACTTAATTTGCATCCAACAGGAGCTCAGTGGAGGCTAGTGCTATTGTGGCTGAAATAATTTCTTACTAAATGATATGCCAACACTGAAGTTTTCTTGGGGCTTTTGTTAAAGCAAACATCTTAACTTTTCTGTGTCTGCCCTGTGGTGCATGCAACATGTCAGAGAACTCATGACAATATGATGAGTAGGCCCCAATGTCTATTTTTTCATTTATATGTTCAACTCTTTTTGTTTTTGTTTTTGTTTGTGTGTGTATGTGTGTGTTTATTTATTTATTTATCTATTTATTTATTTATTGTTTTTTTTCCAGACAGGGCTTCTCTGTATTGCTTTGGAGCCTGTCCAGGAACTAGCTCTGCAGACAAGGCTGGCCTCGAACTCACTGAGATCTGCCTGCCTCTGCCTCCCTGAGTGCTGGGATTAAAGACATGCACCACCAATGCCCAGCTCAACACTCTTTTTTAAAGTTGCAATCTTTTGTCTTTTATTTTTTAGATTTATATAATTACAATATTTTCCCTTCCCTTCCCTCCAAGCCCTTTTTTTTTATTAATTTCTATTGTTTTTATATCTATATAAAATACATTCAACTCTTACAGTCAAGAGTTCTATCCAAGACTTAGAACAATAGCGTTGAGGAAGTAACATTTTCTCTTTATCACTCATGCTCAAGATGTCGGTGCCATTCAAAAATGAACCAAAGTTAGATAGAATAATAGAGTGATGGAGTACTTGGGATACTAATGTTATCTCTCTGTCCACAAATGGGCTTGCTCTTAAAATGATTAAATTGTTCTTTCTCTTTCTGGGTAAAACATTTCTTTCCTAAGATCCTCATGAAATCAAATTGTTAGCTAGTTCTAGAATCATAGGGGGAAAAAAACCAAATTGTAGTTTCTCTTTATGCTGAAATTCCTTTCCATCTGTCAACTGATGCCTCTATACTATCATTCCAGGTTTGTTCCCCTATCATTGGGGCAGTTACTTTTACTTAAGCATGAGGGGATGGTTAAAGTAAAGGTGGGGCAGAATGGGGCTTCTTTCTGTATTGGTGAGACCGGAGGCCAGAGAGAGGAAGGAGGAGAGACAGACAGCCTGAAGGGAAGGAAGCTCAAACAAACAAACAAAAATCCACCCAAACAAAAAAACATGAAAGCTCACTTGGTTCCTCAACAGACATCTATGACATCTAGTCCTCTCTACTTAGTTTGTTTTTGGCCTCCTGTGTGATCTAGCTATTCTGTAATTGCTGCTGACAAACTGAAGCTCTGGTATGTAAATGGCTCCAATACCGAGGGGCAACTAAGGGCCAAACAGAGTTTCCAGTCTTTCTAGAAGGGTTTATGGGAACATCAGTGAAGGTCAAGACGAGAGATCAGGAACAAAGGTTTTGTTTTCACCTTCACTTATAATAGGAACTTCTTACTCAAGCACATGGGAGTATACGGCATAAAGAATACATGGAACTACTTTTCTTGTTGCTGTGACTGAATGCAGAAGCAACTTCAGAGAGGAAGAATTTGTTTGGGCTCACTGCTTAAGAGAATACAGTCCAGCAACATGGGGACCATTTCCCAGCTGGAGTTCCACCTGTGGTGGAAGGAGCTGTCAATGTGTTTTTAACATGGATCCAGGCAGGAAAAAGCAAAAACGAGCATAGGCTAGAACCAAAGCTGAGCTCTAATCCTCAAGGCCCATTCCACAGCCACCCACTCTATACAGGTAGGTTCTACCTCATAAAGGTTCCATAACATTTCCAAACACTGGTACCAGCTGGAGATCAACGATTCAAACACATTCAAACACATGAACTTATTTGGGACACTTCACATTTAAATCATAGCATCATATATGTACATGCGTGCTTATACCTACAGACTCTCTCTCTCTCTCTCTCTCTCTCTCTCTCTCTCTCTCTCTCTCTCTCTCCATAAATGTTCTTCCTGAAACACTCAGCAAAGCAAACAACAGAATTTTATCCAGTTCCGGTTTTGCTTATTGTCTGTTGGCCTTTGATTAAGACATGAGTGATGGGAGATTATAAATCTGTGCTTTCTACAACAGGAGAATTGGGCGTCTAAACTCTATCATTAAGATAACTCAGCATAGCAGCCAGGATTGCAGCTTCTGCCAGAGACACCTCAAATGTCTTTAGCAAATTATTTAGTCACTCTACATCTGTTTCTTGACCTGCAAAATTGAGCTAATACTTGTATCTACTGCATAGTTTTTTCTGTGAAAATTGAATGATAAAGCACATACAAAGTATTTTAATCAATGTCTCATATGTAATAGACGCTTAATAAATATTTCCAAAATGTTGTTGTTACTGTATTATTACTACAAGGAAACTGCCATTCCATGTTGGCCTTATATTTAGTGTGAAAAGTGAAAATTTTGACTTCTTTTCTTATCGTAAGTCTTGCAGGCTCATCCGAAGATGTCTCTTAGTGTATGAAGAAAGGAAAAGTAACAACTAAGCACCTCAAAACAAAACAAATGATAAAATCTGGGGTGAGAGGCAGAGGGGGATTGGCTTCTTGTGATGAAATCATGTCATTGTCACAAATTGGAGAAACTGTCAATTTGCACCTTGATTTTTTTGTTTGTTTGTTCTGAGATCTAGGCTTTAGTTGAAAGTATGGAACTTCCTTCTGTGTTTGGATGAATCACAAAAGCAAAGCATGTTGACTTAGTTTTCCAGCACTGCACAGACTTTGTTCTCTTCTTAGATTTCTGTCTGTGTACCTTCTCTGACACAAGAAAACAAAGTGGCAGCACTTCCTTGGTGAGAGCAGAAACTGAGTGCCCTAGTCATGGGGCTCTGTAGGGACATAGAGTACTACTTAAACTCTACTTAGCTAATCTGATGGAAACCAACTTGCTGACTTGGGACCTGTGGTGTGCTTTTTATACATCTCATATTTTTTTCTGCTATTGGAGGCTGAACCCAGGGTCTTGCACATGTTAGCCACTATACCACTGAACTACATGCCCACCCTACTTTCTATCTCTTTACTATATAGTATCACTGTTTTAATAAATGCTGGCATCAGGCCTGGTGGAGGCTGAAGCAGCTGTGGGGCAAAGCACCTCCAGGCTGTGGCCGGATGGGTCTTTAATTTTGCACACATGTTCACATATGTATAGGAATTCAGCAGATGGGCAGCAATCTACTGACAAGTAGCAGTAACTCTGAATAAATCACATTGATCTGGGCAGCAAGTTTGCCTCCAGGGAACAGAGACTTAGGCAAACAGGAAGAAAAGGCATTCACCTAACTTTTTCCCAGACTGCCAGGAAACTTAAAACGGGTCAGTGGTGAATACGAAATTAGCTTATGGCTACTCTCCAAAAATGATTTGACCTGTTTTGGAATCGTCAAGAATAAGGCAAAGGAAGTTCAGTGGCCTACATCTAGATTTCTCAAGGGAGATGAGAGAGAGCGCAGATTGTTGGACAGCTGCAATACCCAAGTCACTGGTTATAGACCATATGAGTGGGTATGGCTGGGACTCATGAGAAGGACTCCAGAAAACTGATTTGGAGCCAACTGCTGGCACAACTTACCATGCAAATGATAACCCCAGCAGATGTGTTGGCTGTTTGACATGCCAGCTTGTGGTCCTGGTCACTGAAAGAGCTATAACAGATTCAGAACACCTGATGCCACATTTAAATTCTTTTCCACTCATTCTGTAAGAGGGAAGTTTGGAACAAATAACAAGGAGATGCTAAGATCTCAATAGAGTACAAAGCCACAAAATACTAAGGTTGGCTCCATCATAAACTAGGTTGCCATCGACAGCCATACTGGTAATGCTCAAACTACATCTCCTTTACCAGCAGGTGTACCTCTCTTTTAGCTGCTGTGACTGTGAGCTTCCTTGTCTCTAGAAAATTGCATTTAGTGAAGTATACACACCACCAACACTCTTGAAGCCAAGGGAGACCAGAGCTCCTTATTTCACCTTCGCTGATAGATGGAGTGTTCTATCAAGTCCAGTTGAGCTCTTTTTGTATTTCCTTCTTCTGCCTGTTAATTCTCTTTTCCATCTTTCTGTAGTGTTGTCATTGGTCAACACCTATGGGAAGAGTGCCCCTTGCCTAGTGTCCACAGAAGGAAGCCTGGGGAATCTATGGCATTATGCATCTTGGGTTCTATACATGTTCTATTCTGGTTTCACAGATAGTACCCTACCCAGAGCTGAGCAGTGCTTATATCAGAACTTTGTATCAGACTTGCATACCTCTAGACTTCCCTCATCTGCATCTCATCCCTGCTTCCCCCTTGGCCTTTCTTTCAAGGTGGAAGGCAAGTTCACAGGATATAGGACACTCTTTTTCCCTTGACATCTGGTTTGATTCTGGGCAGCTAAATAATGTCTTTGCCATGAACAACAAAAGCTAATTCACTGTGGTTTTTAAACACGGAGTGCAAATATTTTTCCTTTTTGGCTTGGGGTCACTGGAAGGGAAAAAACAGGGCTGAGAGAAACATTAACCTTTTAAAACCTATTATGACTTCCCAGAGAAAATAAAACAATGGCAGCATTTCCTTTCATTTGTGAGAGCCCTTTCACGAGTGTATGTTGTTCACGGCAAGGCTAGAGCTCTGCAGAAGAGTTTGAAATACCATGTTCATGCAGTTGTCCTTGCTGAAGCTCACCCTGATTGCTTCCAAGAACCCACAAGGCCACCCTCTTTGCTTTGTTTCCCATTGAATTTTCCTCTTGCTTTTCTCCAACACATGCCTTTCCTCCTTCATGCAAAGGCCAGATACTCTGCTAATGGGTGGGCTACAGTGCAATTAGCAGTATTTTAGGAAACTATATCACCCACTGATGCCACTGACAGATACTGAGAAGGGAAGATCCAGTCTGGGTCATTTATACAAGGTGTAGGTCAGAGTTGCTGTTGATCTGGGGTTCTTGCTTTATTTTCTTTTTCTTTTATTCTTAAGATTATAATATAATTACATTATTCCCCTCTTCTCTTCCTATCCCCAAACTCTCCCATATACTCCTCATTATTCTCTTTCAAATTATGGCCTCTTTTTTAAAAAAGTAATTGTTGCCACATGTATATATGTATATATACACACACTTATTCCTGATTATAACCTGCGCAGTCTGTGCAATGTTACTTGTGTATATGTTTTTGGGGCTGGATGTTTAATCTTGGATAACCAATTGGGATGCTTTTCCCTGGTGAAGACTTGTTCTTTTGAGATAAGGTCTCACCATGTAGTGCTGGCTGAACAGAAGTTTAGTATGTAGACCAAGTTGTCTTCAAACTCTCAGAAATTCCCCTGTCTCAGCATTCACAGTGTCAATATTACAGGTGTGTGTCACTACTCCAAGTCAGATTTGGGCTGTCTAGGTACATCCCAGAACCACAGCACCATTCAGTTTCTATCTGAATACAAATAAGGTGCAGAAGCCTACCAAGAAGGGGGCTGTGAGCATGCAAAGTTCTGATGACTCTGAGAAGAAAGCAGTCAATTCACCATACTAGCTGTTCTTCAGACTCTCAGACCCCTTTCTTTCTTTTTTCTTTTTCTCTCATCTACTTTATCTTAGCTCATGTATTTACTTGCTGGGCTCAGGTGGGAGGTGAAACAGATGCCATGACAACATACAGCTGTTGGAGAAAGGCTGTGAAAGTCCCTGAACTCCCTTTATGACAAGAGAAAGCCTGAAGATAGTCCAGGATTATTGACATTTGTGAATTGACTTCATGCATCTTGTTCTATTACTGTTATCTGTAGTCAGTCCTTGAGCATGTTGAGACAGGTGGTGGAGGTTGGTGATGGTGGTGGTGGTGGTGTGTGTGTGTGTTCAATGGGAGGATCTCAGAAAACCATTTGCAACCTGCAAAGAGCAAACTCTAATTGTGTCCATCCTTGTCTCTCTCTTCGCCTCTTGGATATGTGTGCAAATATTTGTTGGCTTGTTGTTGATCAGCCCTCACACCAAGCAACAATTGCACAGGCAAGCAAACCAGTGTCATCCTGATGAGAACTATGGGAGGAGTCTGGAGCAGCTGTGGAGCAATGGGATGGAATGAATCTTTTCTTGTGATTGGGCAGCAACAGGGGCTGGGCGCCTATGCTCCCTGGCTTTTAGTATTTGTTCAGTTTCCTGTCTCTAGCAGTGTGCTAATAGTTTCCACAGCCACTGGGCATCTGGTAGAGCTTCCTAAATGGGTCAAGCCTGAGGTTCTGCATTTCTAACAATCTCCCAGGTGCTGCTGATGCTAAGGATCCCTTAGCCAAGTGCACTTGGAATCCCAAGGCTGCAAAGAAGAACCACTGTATTCTGAGCTGTGCAGAGCTGGAAATGGAATAGCACTAAGCCCCTCCTTTGGAGACAGGGTGTGTCTGAGGCTGTCCCAGTCCTGATTTGCCATTCAACTGAACCCCAAAGGGATTAACAGCTGGCCCAGCACTTGGGTGAGACCATCTCCCCCTCCAGGGGGGTGTCCCAGAGGCAGTGCAGGGGTTGTGTGAAAATCTGCCATCCTTCTTGCTGAAGGTTGCCCCTTCTCACCCTCCCAACCCCCCTGCCCTGTATGCTGACTTAAGCAGATCAGTTTTCAGTTCTCTGGCATTCCGAGAAGCTTTGCATAAAAGAAAAGGCCTTTCCTTAAGAAGCAGAGCGGGAATCCAAGCATGGCTCTTGCCTGCTGCGTGCCCAAGAATGAAGGTATTTGGGGTTTGCAGCATTTCCTGGCAAGACAAAGAGGGAGGGGAACTGGGGGGGGCCGGGCTCCTGGAGAGGGACTTGCCCTTCTGTGTCTGTAGCTGTTTCCTATTCTTGGGTGAAACAGTACTGTGCTTCCTGAAAAAAGTGAGCCCGTTCACAGGCACAGACGTGAGGAAGGAAAGCGCCTGGCCCTCATTCACAAGTGACTTTGACATTTACAGTCGGGTCTCCTCTCTAAGTTTCCGCTTCCTTGTGATGTTCATGCTGCATGTCCTGACTTTTGTGCTCTTTCTGAGAAGGTGGACTGCCCAAGACTGTAAGAGAGTTTCGTCTTTCTCCCAGCTGTTCTGTGCTACATTAAAACGTTTTGAAGGAGGAAGTAGGGGTGGTCTAATGAGGATTCTTCCAGGACAGGGTCTTGGCTCAGGGTTTTGGGAAAAGGAACTCCATCTTGCTTGGAATCATCCCAGGCATCCTCACCCCTTCTCATCCATCACAACCACTCCACAAAACCCCCATCCCATCCCCAACTTCTGGACTTCTGGGAATCCCTCGGGATCACTCTTCCACTCTGAGATTGTGTGAGGAGAGATTTATGTCCCCATAGTTCTGTAAGCAGCCTTGAACTGAGTTCAAGTTCCCTCCTCTCTCTTTTCCCATCTTATAGTGGCCTCCTGTTAAGTGTTTTAAAACATGTTGAATGCTTCCTACTTTTTTGTATTGTTCTTCGTTTCTTGATTTCATAAGATTGGCCACACACAGAACCCTCTTTGAAAACTATTGAACTGTTCAGTGTTCTTCCTGCATTGGAGATAACTCTTGTCATTATAACCACAGATTGTCTAGTGACAGCTCCTTATTTAGGTTTCTTCTGCAGACCTCACAGTCCCCAGCTGGGTTGTTCCACTAGAGGTAGGCAGCATGAGAGCTGAAGCTGGTTATTCTCTTTGCCTGAATGAAACCACTTTGGTGTACATTTGCCACCACTGACTACCTCGGTGGAGACTGATTCAGGCCCATCCTTGAAGAGAGCTGTGGGCAGCTCTCTGCAGTGTGTGTACCACCCTGCTACTTGAGAATACTCCGTCTGACTTGCATTTGCAGGTGTGGTGATGGGGAAGCTCTGATTTGAGCATCTTTATTACCAAAGTTGAAGAAGGAGATAACTTCTGATGGGCGCCACTGGGCTTGGGACAATGTGTTCGGTGTATCTGGAATACTGCAGCTTCCAGATTTTGCATTGGATTTTCAAATCCCTAATATTGTTCACATGTATTGTAACTAACCTTCATTCATGGGCAGGCCACACTCCAAACTAATTAAATCGGGATTTTCTAGGGGTGGGTCCAGGTATCAGTATGCTTTCTTGTTAGAACTTCTCAGGGATATATATATATATATATATATATATATATATATATATATATATATATATATGTGGGGGGGGGCTAGGGTAAAGAATCACTGACCTGGAAAAGAAATAAGGACTGCAACCACCCCACTCTTCAGTTTACTTCCCCAAAGCAAGTGAGACTATTAAGTTCATACAATTTCATACAGACCAACAGATCCAGAAGGGGCACTCAATGGCTAGGTAGCATTTTCTTATTGAGCCTGAAGGACTAAGGGACAGAATGGAGCCTGAAAGCAAGAATGCTCATCACGGTACCTGCCAGAAGTTTCTGATTTAAGGCCAAGTAGAAAGGCTGGCAAAAGAAGATCTTTTTAAAAGGCTTGAGCCAGTGTACCCTGGAGTTGTTGACAAGTTGGCGGGGAGCACGAGTCAAAGTGGTGAAAGTGGCTGACAAGCCAGGGAGGACTGGGGACCCATGATAGGACCACGGTTCTTCAACTTCTTGTGGCTGTCAGCACACTATGACTTTGATTGTTTTTGAGCAGTAGTCTCAGCAAGGACATGACACCCCAGCTGACACTGGATGGCTCATCTGTAGAGAACCAGACCCTTAAATCAAAGGTTCCTTCAACCTGGGACTTGGCAAATACTAGATTCAGCATAGTAAATAGCTGAAAGGAAAATGACTGCTTTTTGTATCAGCCCAAATTTTATTATACCAGGTTTCATTATAAAAATGTTAGAGGTTTGGGGCGTGTGTTTATTACAGAAACAATGTAGTTACAGTGATCTTCAACATCTTTCAAACTGGAGTCTCAAAGGGAGTTTTATTTACTAGATTTAAAGCTGTGGAACAATTGTTTTGTATGATTGCCTTATAAGCACAGGGATAATTCAAGGAAAAACAACTCTCTGTTTTCTTTCCTCCTTAACCCCTGCTGAATTTCCCCAATGTGAAGAATGGCACAGCCACCTACCAACAATACCAGATCTTGGAGCTGATAGACTATATTTGGGTGAGGCTTGAAAGGGCTAGAAATATGGGCTTCAGGGAAACTAGGGCATATGACTCAAGTTCCAGTCTCCTGTTGCTTCTGGCTTAGGAGAGTATTTTAGTGATTTGGACAGGTGTGTGAAAACTACTTAGCCACTCAAGCCAATGCACAAGGTCTAAGACACTCATGCAAACCTAACAGATACTTGTCAGGGGCTCAACAACTACTGTCATTATCTGTACCAAGATACCTAGTCTTTCGTATTTTCCAGAAACAAGGCTTTTAAATCAGCACCAATGTCAGCTCAGGTCCCTTAGTTTACTCCTGAGAACTCTGTGCTCAGAGGTTGATTGCTACCATCTTGTGGCAAAGACCACTTTGTCAATTTTTTTCAGTGTTTGCAACTCTTAATTTATCTGATTTTTGTGATCTTTATTGGGATTTTTTATTTTAAAAGTGTTTCTTAAAGAGTATGCTCAGGTTTTAAAAAGTAATCATGAAACTGGGCATCGTGGTGTATATCTGTAATCCTAGCACTCTGGAGTCTGAGGCAGAAGGATCATGAGTTCAAGGCCAGCATGGGCTATATACCAAAATCAGGGCCAGCCATAACTACAGAGTGAGATGCCACCTTTAAATAAACAAACAAATAACTATAAATTTATCTTAGAGTGAAGCTTTGGTAACTTTCACTGGTTCTATCATGTTGTTTACTGTTGTTTCTATCCTCTATAGATTTTGCAGGAATGATGTGGCATAAGGGAAATTGAGCTTTGGTATGTGACAGATCTGGGTCTGAGCTCTGACCCTACTATTTAGTAGCTGTATGTCTCTATGGGAGCGGGCGGGGGGTGGGGGGCAAGTTACAGGCCCACAGTTTCTTTAGTTCTCAAATGGCCATCTTAACATTGCCTGTATTTCTTAAAGGAGAATTAAGTGAAAGAATGCAGCTAAAGAATTTAACATGATTAATCTGAGGGTGTTCAGTCCATGGTAGATATAGATAATAAGAATATTTAAAATAATTCCTCATTGGCACAAGCAAGAGCTTTGTGTATGGAAAGCTGCTCTTCATTTGCAGATCTTAGGCAGAGGGCCAGGACAGTGGGTGTCCTTTCTGGATCAACCCACTAGGCCTAATGTCCTCCAGAGGCACTGGCAGATGGGACATGAAAATACCAACAGTATGCCTAGGGGAAGGAACAAAGCCAAATGTTACACTGGATTGAGCATGCCCAGATGAATCAGAAAAATCCTAGTACTATTCAGAACCCTGCCCCTACCCTGAAACCTGCTCCTGCTACTTGATAGAATATTGGAGCCGCCGAGTCCCAGATTTTGTCTCTTTCTTAGCTCCATGACTTGTGTTCTATTCTATAGCATTTAGGGGATACACTGTGGTCAGCACCTCAAAGGAGATGATGATTTGAGGAGCAAAACTTTATGGAATAGATTATTTAAGGATCTAAACTTTATGGAATAGCAGCATCTCTTTCCTAGGCTATGCTTGACTCTGGACATTAGGGATGGCTAATGTCTGCTTCTGCAATGGAGAGCCAGGAAGATACTGACCCATTAGAGTTGAAAGGCCATGCATAGTATCCTGAAGTCCATCCTCAGGGCAAAGAGGCCATTTTTCCCTGTCAAGTGAAGCTGATGGGGGAGGGAACTTCTGAATTGACTCTATTAGGATAAATAGGATACGATATGTCGAGTTTTGATATGTGGTATATGGTATATCAGGTTATGGTATATCAACTTTTGGGTGAATTGTAAGGTATGATGAGTTGTTGTGTTTGCCTTTTGCCTGTTTTCTTTTAGTTGTTCTTTGCCTTTTCTCTGCACTTGTGGGAGGGTAGGTTGTAGAGTACATATTAAGAATTTATGGGTCAAAAATACATAAATAGATAAAAATTTAAAAATAACTTAGGGGGTAGGATAAAGCTCTTGGGAGCTAAAGACAGTTCTAATCTGCATGCCACACCTAGTTTTGTACTATGCAGTTCTCTGTGCATACAGGTAAACTGAAGTGGAAAGATTTCCTGTCTATTTTCAAGGCAGAATATACTCATATTCTCTGTAGCCCATTTAGTGCCTCTGCATACTCTGGCTCCTTCTCTCCTGAGTGCTCAGTGGGGATACCAAGATGGTCTAATCTTTTAAAGAATGCTGCTGGTTCTGGTGTTCTTGCTAGAGAACCTGACTCATTGATCTTATGTGTGACTAGAACTACAGGCTCCCCATATGACAGGCAAGAGAATCAAAAGGTAATTAATCTGAGTCAGATTCTGGTAATCCAGTAGCCAGATGCTGAAAGTTAGACTCCAAGAAGGGCAAAACTATACTTGTTGCCTCAGCTTTGGAGAACCTAGTCCACCTAGGAATGTAATCTTTGTTCCTTTTATTTTTTTTCCTTCTCCCTATAACTGAGCTGGGAGGAAGTTTTGATTTATTCTTCAAAATAGAGGAAATCACTCCTCTCACCACCTTGTCTCTGTGTTGTGTTTGCCATGGATGGGATCTGGCCATTAACAACTATGATACTCCCACCTCCTTATCTAAGTTTTTCACTCTGGAAAGCTTCAACAATGAGTTAGAGTTAGATGACTAATTTTGAAATGAAGAAATACTTGAAAATAGGCCAGGGGCACACATCAGTAGCCACAAAGCCTTTAGTTGAATGGTTGAAAAATTCTGCATCACTATGACTGCTTTTGTGGCTCCTCTTCTGAAAACCAAGGGTGATGACAGGGGCCATGAGTTTCTAGTGATTTCCATGCCTATCTCAGAAAACAAGCCAAATGGACACCAGGGAGAATTAAGATAATTGTGTATTGAGTGTTTATTTCCTTGGAAATATGTTGGTTTTCAGTGTCTCTTGATTAGGCTTTTATTTTTCCTTTTTTTGTACCTCCTCTCTGGGTTTTTAGTTGCTTCTTTTCTATTTTTTTTTTTTTACACGAAAGACATCATTGGTAAGAAGAAGAGATTTTATTTTGAAGAACAATGATCACATTAACAAGGTGACAGCAGATAAGCTAAAAGTCACTCCATTTTCTGCTGGAAAAAATGTTCTTTGCTGCCAAATTGCCTTCTGCCTCTCTTTGTCTATTCTGCTTTTATAGGAGGGTGGCAGGCCCAGCCACTGATGGACTCGGAAGAAATATCTAGTAGATAGGGAATAGCCTTAATTCATACAAGAAAGGAAGCTTTTGAATTCAATGATAAAAAAATAAAACAAACAAATAAAACAACCAAAAATTGACTTCCTCTCCTATTCCACAGCATTCTTGGGGCTTCATCTTTCTGTAGGACAATGACATTTCTTTTTGCTCTTGGTTCAACATATCAAACAAAAAAGAGCTATGAAATCTTAATTTTGGTAAAGGGCAAAAAAGTCTAATTCATTGCAGTTTGATAGACATATAAGCCTAGATAATGTCCTATGGGTATGTTTGGGGTAAAGCTGAGGAACCCAAATGATCCAGCATTGCATAAAAAAATAGCAGAACCAAACCAGTGTATGATTTGGTCTCCAGGAATATCTACCTATAAAAATAAGGTAGAAAACCCCTCCAAATTTCAAATCAGTTGGGGAAAGAAAAGGTCCATATGGAATACAGGGGTGAAAGGAAACTTCCTGAATGATGTGAGATTTGAGATATATACTTTGTTAAACAGGAAAAAACTATATCCTATGGTTATTAGCTCTAAGGTTTACCTTCTGCCAAATTTTAGAGAATTGTGAAGATGAGTAAAGTATTGAAAATAAACACATAACACAGTGCCTGAAACATGATAAGGATTGAATGAATGGTCATTGTTGGGATTGGTTGGCTTTTGGAAAATTGGGAGGTGCTGTTGGAAGCATATGAGCAAAGCCTTCAAGGTTCTTTCATGGACAAATGATGTTATAATCATTATGGGTAATTAAAGCTTTCTTTTTCTATGACTTTCTTGCCTCTAATTTTTTCTATTCTTTTCTGAGGCTGGCTCTCATGTTTTATATCTTGGCACACTTTAGTTATTATCAGCATACCTCTGGCAGAAGGACAGCAGACCTAAGAATACAGAAGATTTTTTTAACCCTTCTCTATTTCTCAATGCAACCTTTCTCATACACTGGCTTGCAATTTCACTTGTGTATGAGTGTTTGGCTGAAGATGTCTTTGTTTCTAACCACTTATGTCAACAACTTCAAAACATATATTATCCGATTTTCTTTTATTCTGTGAATGTATCCTCTAGTGATTTTATTTAGGTAGCAAAGGTGTTTGGGGAAAGAAAGGTGTCAGGTGAGAGTAAAGAAACAATGGAACTTTTTTCTTTTAAAGTTTGTAAGTTAAGATGGGAGGCTGTGCTGGCTAGTTCTTATGCTAACTTGACAGGAGCTAGGGTCATTGGGGAAGAAGGAATTGTCACTGAAAAAAATTGCCTTCATAGCATTGGCCTATAGGCAGGCCTGTAGGACATTTTCTTAATTAGTGATTAATATGGGAGGGCCCAGCTCACTGTGGGTGGGGTGACCTTTGAACATCTTATAGAATCTGGGTTCTATAAGAAAGCAGGCTGAGCAAGTCATGAGGAGCAATCCAGTAAGGAGCACAACTCCATGGCCTTCGCATCAGCTCCTGCCTCCAGTTCTTGCCATGACTTCCCCGGACTATGGACTACAAACTGTAAGATGAAATAAACTCTTTCCTCCCCAAGTTGCTTTTGGTTCTGGTGTTGTTAACTAGGAAACCCTAGTTAAGACAGAGGCTAAGTTTTGTTTCATTTTGTTTTTTTACAATAAATAATTACACACTATGGTCCAAGGTTGTTCATTGATATTGGGGGCTGAAAGATTTGTGGGCCCAATGGTTGGGGAAAACTAAGACGTTAGTATTAAAAGTCATTTAGTGACTACTTTTATGTGCTTAGTAGGATTATTCTGAATACTGTCATGGGTGATTTTCATAACAGCCCTTTAATGTGGGTACAAATACTATCATAGATCCAGAAAACCAAGTTTAGAGTGTTTACACAACGTACTCAAGATTGTGGCTAAAATGTTACAGAGGATGACCTTAAAAGTTTTGCACACTGCCAGTAGAGATCTGAAAATAACTGCCCCAAACTAAATGGGGCAGTGTCACACAATACCTTTGGAGAAGTGAAAATATTCAACACAATTAAAGTTTAAAGATGTGATGTGGTTTATGCTACAATCTCTATGAAGAACATCTGAAGTAGAAAAGAGCTTAGATTCAATTTGTAAGAATTAAAAACTGAGCAGGAGAGATGGCCTTTACGAAATGTGAGACTCTGAGCTAGAAAGAGACATTGCTTTGATAAATATAAAAAGAGAAGAGGTTGGGTAAGGCCTGTTTGTTAAGTTCTACATCAATTTCATTCATGATTCCAGAAGTTTTTGCTAATAAACTTGACTGACTGCAACTGATATATTTGTTAGCCAGCATTGTTTATCAATAGCATGCTGTTCAAATATTCATTTCTTAGGAGAAGGTTGTAAATGTCTTGTGGGACCATAAAAGGTGATAGATTAACAAGGGCTGGAGGTTGTGGCAGGTCAAGAAGTTACCATGCAGTGTTTCCCACATACTTGCTTGGACAGGCTGGCAGGTCAGCATAAAGAGATGGTGTTTTCAGTGATAAGAAAGAAGACAGCTTGTTCTCTCTCTCTCTCTCTCTTTTTAACTTCTGGATTCTGGTGAAGATGCTGGGAGGAACTATAATATCTCTGGACAACATGAAAAGTAGATGATACGATTGCAGCTATTTTTGTAGTTCTTGCAACTACAAAAAAACAAAACAAACAACAACAAAAAACAACCTGTATCTCCTTTCTACAACCAGTCATCTTTATACCACCATCTGCCTTCCCAAATTATGCAAGGACTTCCTGTTTCTGGTTAACCCTGAAGCTATCTTGGACTAACAGCACCCCTGGTTGGTTGGCTGGAGGAATTCTTAGATTCAACACTTTCCCTCTTAATGCCGTAAAAAATACTGTAGAATGACAATGCACACATCATGGAAGCTGTTTGCATCAGCCTGATTTTTTCAGTCCTGCAGATTTGCTTGCACTTCCCAAACACAGCATGCCCACTCCAGAATGCTTTAAGTCCGTCTGGCTAGCTCTGAGACAGTAGGGAAGCAAAGTCAGGGCTTGAACTAAGAAAGGCTGCAAGTGTTGCTAGAGTCAGTCCTTTGAAAATCCAGGAAGTCTCTTGGTAAAATGCCTCCTTTGGGGGAAACATAGACTACCCAATTAATTGCAAATGCAGAAAGAATGTTTGGGCTACAAATAAAAAGTCTTTTCTCTGATTTTTTTTAAACACTCCTTATAAAACTATGCAAGAGTTAACTGAAAGGGAACCCTTTATTTACCCATTCTCAAAGAAGAAAATGAATTAAATGAATTAATTCCTGCAGTATTTTAAATGCAAAATGAAAACCACTTTCACTGTATAGATGAAAATACTGTCTGTATAATTGTTTGTGTGCTTGTTTAACTAGAGGGTACTTACATAAAGACAAATGAAATCATTCAAAGTTCAAAGGCTCTCATATTTGGTAAGACAAAAAGCCCAAGCATCCACATGTTAAGATCATTGAGCAGTCAGCTAATACATTATCCACAGCATTTTCTTCAGAAGAAATAGCTTTTGCTGAAACTGATGGGAGCTCCGAATGCTGAACATTTTTCCTCTTAAATAAAGTTGGTAATTAACGTCATGATTAAGAGCACAGACTTGGGAGTTGCTTTCACTGTGTTGAAATTCTAGCATTCGGCTGAAGCTGAGAACCACGGCTTGAGGTACTTAGTTGTAGCCATTATTTCTTCCTTTCAGAGATAATTCAATTTGGTCTTAATTTAGTTTATATTATTCCTTCCTTTCAAGCATTTCCATCTGTAAGTCTCTAAAGTGTGTGTGGAAAGGGAAGGGTGGACATCTCTTTCCCTTTCTTCCCACCTACGTTTCTGAGTACCTTGTTTCTTTAAGAGGACAGCTATGGGGATGGCTGCGGAATAAAAAGCTGACATAAAGTTCTTTAAAAAAAAAAAAAAAAGGAAGAGAAAGAGAAGAAAAAGAAAACACATGTAGTTTTTCTGGTTCCACAATCTGTAGTTCCCTGAGTTATGCTTTGGCATTTGCAGCCTTTAAATATATCATCCATTCTCTTTCTTCTATTCTCCAATTATTTCTTGAGGGTGGCTTTGTCCCCCTCATCTTGTTGATTCTGTGCCTCAGCCCTATGTAATTGAACACCAGCCTGGTGAGCACAGAAGCAAAGGAGGGAGGTCAACTTCCAGTACTGTGTCTGAACTGGCACATTCACAGATCATATTGAGGTGTGACAAAAAGTCTAGTGTTCAGAAAGATTTGTCTTTTGTTTTATAATGCATTTTCTCTATAATCTTCCTGTTCAAAGCAATAATTGCAATATTAGTATCTGTATGAAGATACGACCAGGAATGTATTTTTAAAAAATTCTACCAGTTAGCTTTTTCCACATACCCTATCAGTCCAATATATTTAATAGGTAGTGAATGAAAATGAGGATATGACTTCCAAGATATGGTTGAGGAGAGGTTTTCATTGTAAATACTAAGGAGAGTATAATCAGAGGCGTTTGAAGAGAGAAAGAAGTGGACTAAACATGGCTAGTAGACTGAACCTGGCCATGAGAAGAGAGAGAGGTGGGGAGAGTGAGAGAGGAAAAGGAGAAAGAGGAGAGAGGGCCAAGAGGACCAAGAAAGGAGCCAGGAGAAGAGAAGATCCAAGAAAGCACATGGCAAAAATGGCAGGGTTATGTAGGAAAGAGAAGCTGGGGGAAGGGAAATAAAGGCCCTGGGTTGGTGAGATTTAGGGTAGGGGGCAGGGTGATAAGTGCTGAGAGGAGCCACTGGTACTGAGTGAGTCTAGAGGCCAAGCAGACACTTTGGTATGCTAATAGGCACCAAAGCTAGCCATTTGTTCCAAGTTTCTTTGTGACCTGACAGGTAGGTTTTCTGCTGCTTAGAGATGGCTTGACTCAGTTAAACCCTTTAGTGCATGCCTGTGCAACTGGAGCTGGACAGCTAAGGTTTGTGACCTAGGGTGGACTTCTGCGTTAGCCTGGTGGTTAGCAGGCTGTGATCCAAGAAAAGTTTGAGGGTTTGCAGGGACGGATGCTGGGCCATTCATGTCTTATCATCCAGAAGGCTGGTTCTGACTCCTTGTATGGCAAGAAGGATTAGCTACTACAGTCAGCAGACATTCTAAGTCTTCATTGGTGTCGTCCAGGGTCAGAAGGTGTGCAACATAATTTCTATTGGACTCTATTAGTCAAATGAATTCTCAAACCTGCTCAGAAATAGACTCAACCTGTTCATGGGAAGAACTAAAAAGTACTGTGGATGTTTCTGAAATCTACTGTGATAACCAAGTAGCTTGTCTGCAAGTTCTTATACGTGTAAATCAAAATGACTCCCCAAGTTCTTGCCATAAGAATGAATCTCCTACTTGCATTCAAATAGAAAAGAACGACATGAAAATTTCTCAGGGCCATGACAATGGACTACTGCCCATGAAATTTCCATGGGTCATAGCAGATGAAGAGCTATCCAAAAAGGTGGAGTAAAAAGAAAAGAATAAGAACTTGGGAATCAAAAAGAACTGAATTCACACTCTAAAGCACCCCCCCTTGTCTAGATGCCCTTGGGCAAGTTACCTAGTCTCTCTGAGCATCAATTTCCTCAACCATAACTCTGGAATGATAATTATTAAGGCATAGGATTGTTGGGGGGACTAAATGAGATTATAGTGTAATCTCCAGAACCTAGTAAAGAGTCATCTCATGTTAGTCATGCCATTCCTGGCTTTCTTTCCTTGTCTCCTTATATTTGTGACACTCATGTGCAGTGGGCATGGTAACTATCTTTTGCTTAGAATCAAAGTGTCTTTGCCTCTTTTCCTGCCAGATACCAGCCTGTCTTTTTACCCATGTATTACTTATATTTGAGAAATGACTTTGATAAAATATCTTTAACTTGGAATCTTGGCAATATTCGCAAACATAACTTACATTAAGTTTTGTATAGTTTGTTTGCTTGTTTGTTTTTCCTGCATGCTCTGAATGGATATACTGTGGGATATCTGGGGAACCCACAGTCATAAAAACAAAACAAACAGAAAACCCCAAAAAACTTTAAAATAATAGGATTTGGGGAAAGGCTCTGTAATCATGTTCTTTCAGAAAGAGTACATTGCATTTGCACTGGATAAGGTTTTTGAGAATAACCAGGAGTTCCAAGTAACGAGCTTAGTCTTTTGGGGCTAGAAGAAGCCAGGTTGGACAAAACCTCTACTTAATACTTCTGCTCTGATAAAGTCCATAGGGTTCAATTTTGGCTAAATCATCATAATTCCCACCAAAACAGCACAGAATGATAATGGTTTTATTTATTATTTTATGTGCATTGCTAGTATATGCAAAGTTTTATAGCTTGCTATAAATCCGGAGGGATTATCACAGCTGTTACTTATTTTAACAGGTCACAATACAGTAGTTTATGCCAGATGGTTTGGAGAATTTGGAGGGAGAAAAATCTATTCAGGCAGCCATATAGATACTAACTTCAGTATTCGTGCTCTAAAATTAATTTGCATTTGTTGTGATAAGGGCTGAGGATAAAGATCAGTGGTAGAGCACTTGACTTGCATGTATGAGGCCCAGGGACATTTGTTGTTGTGTAAAATTTATATTAATAAACAACAGTTCTTTATGAACAGGTGATCGATTTTTATATTTTGGTGATCTATTGTGAGTGGGGTGGGATAGTAGCAGTTCCAATGGCTGCAATTAGAATAGATGAGAAGGAAAATTTAGCCTCATCCATATCAAGGGAGGAGACTTCCAATAGCTCCAGGGAGATAAGACTAGGAGGCAAGACTGAGTATCCATTTTGAGTCTTAGTACATTTTAGAGCCAAAGAGAATAAGGCTGGGAAGTAGCTCTAAGCAAGCACAAAGTGCAGATAGATGTGCTGGGAAGGGAGTAGAGCTGGAGTTGGGATCCTTGTGGTCATCAACAAGGTCAGCTTGGAATAAAATGTTCACCCAGATATGAACATGTTTCTACCTTCACAGACACTGATGTTTATGGGTATAGTTGTCAATTATGAGTGCTCAGCAGAAATGGGGAGAATAAATAAATACTGTCAATTGGAAACTACTTTGGAAGGTATTTTGGTCTCCAGGTCTCATAGACAAATAGAATGAAAGTCCTAGCAGAGACCTGGTAGGTGATATCTACCCTTCTGTTTATTTTTTTGTTGGGGGGGGGTCGGGGAGAAGCAGAGGATCTTTAAATTGGATCTTTTCTTTCAACAACAACCTAACCCTGAAAATTAGACTGCTGTGGTACTTAGACTCCCTTGGCCTTCTCTGCTCTCCCTTTCCTTGGTCAGGCCTCACTGATTCCTCTTCAGATTTCCATTTCGTGCTGGGAAAAGACCATAGTCTCATTGTTCAATATAATTCCAACTCTAGGTCTAACACATGACTGAATTTTCTTGGTAAATTTTCCGTAAATACAAGGATAATATACCACCTCTAGAACTAGATTAAATTATATAGCATTTTACAGTCCATTTTCCCAGCTCCTGCGAAATAGGTGCCAACTAAGATCTGTTGGCATCAACGAAATACTCAATTAAGCAGAAATGGTGAATTTTGAAAATGGGTACTTCAACATGTGGAGAGAGGCCGTATTTCAAAATTCAAGGAGTCCATGAATGTTAAGGGATAGGAGTAGAGCCTGCACTGGGGAATACCCCAACTTATCTGGAAGAAGAATAAAGCTTTGAAAATGCATAGGCTGGACAATACAGAATTGCCTGTTCTTCTCACAGCTGCTGAGCTTCCAATGACTTTAGCTTTCTGGAACACAGCCCTAAGCCTAGAAATAAGCGAAAGCTTACCAAGAAGGATATTTTGCAAGTATGTAAAGAGTTGTCAGCAAGCCTATGCATTTCATCCTGAAGGCTCTTGCTCAGACAATTGGTTTTTTAGTGGACAGATGTCACCCAGCTATGGGTATGTTTTGGAGCCAAAGAGATTAAAGCCAGAAAGTAGCTCCAGGTAAACATAAGGAGGGGGTATGTGTGGTGGGGAGAGAGGTGAACTGGGCCCACTGTGGATTCCAACTATAGGGAAGGAGCTAGAAAGAGGGTGAGAGGAATGAGAGCCGAGAACTAAATATCAAAGAATGAGCTTGGAAATCCAAAAAGTGTCTTAGAAATGTGTTACCATAGAGACCAATAATAAGCCTTCTTAATAAAGACCCTAAGTAATCAGCAAAGCATTAAATTGTGTTTTCTATCGTCTGATTAAAGTGATAGGAAAATGAATTACTCAAGGTAGGCAAATTCTGGAATAAAATCTCCAACATTTCAGTGGCTTATTTTTCACTTATCTAAGTCTAATGCAGATTATTGTATAGTCATTTGAGGAGCCATCTTGGGGCTCCACCACCCCCATGGAGCCTCTCTTCAGTCAGCAATCAGAGAAGAATATAGTAGGGAATGGGTAGGAGTTTTATGGGTGGTGCCTGGAGACACACATCACTTTTTACCAGCGTTCCTTTGGTCAGTTCCTCTTTTGTTTCTAACCTCATGCTGGAAAAAGGACTATACCTCACCTAGGATTAACAACACCAATGAAAAAGAAGAATTGTTTATGAGCCACACTGTCAATCAGAAATTAAAAAACTGGAGCCCAGAGCTAAATCCCACTTACTAGGGAGTTTTGTGAAAAAACACAAACATTTATTGGACTATGCATTCTTTTTTACTGCTTTTGAGCTACCACAACAGACAAAAGTGGTTATAAAAGAGACCACATGACTTGCAATGCCTAAAATACTTTCTGTCTGGCCCTTTTCAGATAAAACTTGCTGTAGATCCTCAGTAGTCTAAGGAAGGATATACATGTGATTCTTTCTCCTGAGACCTGGTATCCAATAAAAATAAGCATGAAATCCACATGGACTTAGTTATAAACTTAATCCTTAGAATGTTAGCTCCAAAGGGTATCGGTGTCTGCTCTGTCACTTCTAGCAGCCAGCACAATACCTGACAGTAAGTGCTTCCATTTGAAACACTGAGCCATAGAAAACTTCAAGTTCCCTAGCCACAGCACAGGTCGTCAGAACCCCCCCCCCCAGGGGAAACATATACAGTATGAGTACTGTGTGTGAAGATCTTAAACACATGAAGGCTCTACCTTCACCGAGCTTTTGTTATATGTCAGGTACCAACATTGTGCCTTATAACGTATTTACTCTCTTAGCAACGTAGATATTCTTATGTTCATTTCACAAGCAAAACAAATGTTGGAGTTCAAGAATGTTACCAAAGCACACTTGCTAATGGGTATGGAAGCTAGGATTCTTTCTGAGAATCTGTTTTTTTTTTTGTTTGTTTGTTTGTTTTGGTTTGGTTTTTTTTGGGGGAGGCTGAAGAAAAAAAAGTTTCCGGCCTTTCTGAGTTCAAAGCTTGTATTTGCTTTCTTTACTCTGTAGGACTTTCTTAAACCCTGTTCATATTTAAATAATCTGGTCATAGTAATTCTATCACCACTATTAAGAACCTCCTAATTATTGGATATTATAATATGAAGGGACAAATAATTGGCTATTTTCATCCCCGTTTATAGTTCTGTACTCCCCATTGTCAAGGTTCCCCCTTGATGGAGCAGCTCTGAAAACCTAGAGCAAGTAGTTCATCCACTTGAACTGTGTGATCAGTGACTTGGCCATCAGTTACTTGCAGTCTCATCCAGGATTTCTATGGGGGGTAGCCATTATGTTCACCCTTACACAAATCCTCTTCTTAATGCCTGGGAAGTTGGAGCTCACCTATGATGGAGCCTCATTCCCACTGAAGTTGGTTTGAGGGCTTGCTATCATGAAGATAGATGGCCACTGAGCCTAGTCTTCAGTGTGATGCAGCAAGTCTGGGTGTGGGCTTGTGGGTATCATTTCTGACATCCCTGCTCCCCACTGGTTGATTTTGCTGCTGTTGCTGATCCTTCAAGTAGAAGAGCTAAAGAAAAAAAATCCTTGTGTTTTTTTCTTTCCATCCCAACCCTTCTATTTCTTCTCCAAGATTTTCCTAGAGCTTCCCAGATCCTGATCTTTCCTCTCATCATTAATATTTCTGTGACATATGGCATTGCCATTCTAGATCACACTATACTTCTGCAACTCTGTCATTTCCTAGCTTCTGATGTGGGACCTGTCCCCATCTTACTTTCTGTTTCTCTGACTTATCTGTCTCTTCTTCACTTGTCACCTCTTCCTTTGCTACTCACCCTTTAAACTTTAGGGTTCATGTCTCACTGGGAAAATGGCTACACCATCTCGTTCCCTTATCTTTCTTGTTGTGGACACACTGTCTTCCATGGGAACTCCTGCCAGATTTCCTGCCCTTGCTGGCTGCTGGAGGCCCTCCAAGCCTTTTGGCATGAGCAGGGTTGGAGGAATGCTGCCAACACAGATGAACTTGGGTTCAATGTGATTCTTCATGTGACCACAATCATTAATTCATAGTAATGCCAATTAGGAAATATTCTTTACTCAGTGCCCCAGCATACCGCGTGATTTCTTGTGACCTTGGCAAAATGTGTGCCTCACCACAACTGTGAATTATGCAGGAGTTAAAGGCCTCATGGACAGAATCTTGCTCATACATGCAAATCTGCCCAGGGCATCAACCTCCCCACTTACAAATAGACAGCCCAGTCAGAAAATAGTCAAGTTTCTCCTAAATGAGTTTCAAAAGCCCCAAGACAAATGAGCAAAACCGGGCATGCCACAAGGCATCTTTGGATAATTTCATTCACTGGTTTCCTCCTTGCTATATATTAGATTGTATCTCATAAGCGTTGTTTTAAGTGGCCCTAAATGACTCTGCCTTCTGCACTGGCTTGTTATATATAGAACCTGCCTGCCTAAGGCATGGGCACACAGAGTCATGGTTTTTAATCCTGATTCAACCTCGGAGCTGGTCTAGTAAATCATTCTTCCCTGGAGATTAATACAGGGCTGCAAAGGCATTGTCCTTGCAGTGTGTTTAAGCCAGGGAAGAGTGAGTTGTGTCTAGATGTGAGGATTCAGAGTCCAGAGCTGAATGGGGGAGGGGAGGGGATGCAATGCCACATTTTTTTTTTCCTGCCCCTCTACCCCTGTTACATGCCAGCACATGCCATAGCTGTTCGTAGTCCTTTTTGCTTCAGAAGGTGGGCTTGCCCTGGTTGGCTCCTTCAAGTGCTTTGCTATGGCCAGAGACTGGGGACAGGGAAGTGAGAGGGGAGCCACGGGGGTGCGGTGCTGAGCAGCCGCGATGGGTCCAGCCTGTTGGTGATGTGTAGAGTCTACTGCCACTCTGGGCATGGGTAACCCGCAGCCCCAGCAGTCGCACTATCTCACAGGTACAAGAAATCCGGATCCGGGATCCTCTGCAGCACCCAGCTCGTGGAAGCGCACAGGCCGGCTCCCGCGCGCCGCCGAGTTTCGGGCTGGGGGCTGAAACCTGCAGATCACTGCGGCTGGCAGCAGGGGACAGATTCTTCCCAGCCAGGTTCTCTCTAACCCAGCGGAGACCGGAGATGTTCGCGGAGCCAGGAGGCTGTCTGCGGAGCATTGGTGCAGCCTTGCCTGCTGCCCGGGAGGTTTGGCTGCCGCAGTCCTCCCCATTCACTGGGCTGTAAATCGAAGCTGTCTACGCGGGCCAGGCGCTCGATCCCAGTGTGGCCCCGGGGCTTCGTCCCGCCCAGGTCTCTGGGCACCTGATTTCCCAGTGGTCAATTAGGTGGCTCAGCCTGCAGCATTGAAGCAGTGGAGGGGCCAATGCCCCTGCTTTGATGGAGCGCGCCGTGCGCAGAGACCTCCCCAGTCGACTTCCTCATCAGAAGGCAGCATCCATTCATAATTCTCTCCCTGCCTGTGGACCGAGTTAGACTGGAATTGGGCATGGATTTCTGCGATCTCTCTTCTTGCATCTGAAGGAGAAACTAAGATAAAAGAAAAAGAAAAAGAAAAAAGGAAGGGGGAATGCGGTCGTAACGCACCAAGGTGCTGGAAAGACCCCCCTCCCGCCCCCGAGAGGCCTCTCCTTTGCGGGGGAGAGGGAGACGAGGCAGATCCCCAGCCCAGCGCCCCAGCCAGCTGCTGTTTCGCTGCGGAGCCGGCACGCATGCCTACCTCACCTGACGGCCGCATTCCCGGGGAACCGGCACGGGGCCCGGCGGCGCGCCCAGGGCGCACGGCCGGTAGGATTTCTGCACCTGGTGAAAGATGCGCGGGCGGCTTGCCCAGGGCCGAGCCCGAGCCTGAGCGGACGCCGGGGGAGGCTAGCCTTGGCACGGCACCCCACCGCAACCCCCCGGGATGCTCCATGACTCGCAGCCCAGGCCATGCTGGTGTGTGAGAGAGGGGACCAGCTTGGGGAGGTGGTGGTGGTGGAGGGAAGGGGTTTGGGCAATTGACATGATTTTAAACTAATTTTTCGCACCTCTGGGTTGTGGGTGAACTTGGGGGTGGAGGAGGCATGGACGGCAGCCCAGCCGCGCGCTAGCTGGAGAGGAAATCCTCGCAGCTGGCTGAGGTCTGAGAGAGCCTGGTCCCCTTGGAAGAGAGCTGAATGAGGATGAGCGGGCGATCAAGGTGGACCATACATAGCTTGGAGGGACAAATTGAATCGTGTTGGTTTTCGAAGGACATTTATTTTTATTTTTTAAAAAGCATATTGCAGCTGCAGCTTTGAAGTTTGCCGCCGCCTCCCCACCCCCTACCCCCATCTCGGGTTTTGGGGCGGGGCGCCACTTTCCCAAGCTGCTGTCCAGACCCTTAGCAGCTGGGTGGAGGGGTCTGCAAAGGCTGCAGAATCTGGTGTTGGGCTGCTTGAAGGGGACATGGGGACTCGAGGGAACTGTGCTTGGAAGAGCGCCCCAGGCTTGGCCTTGGGGGAGGGTGCTCTAACCGCTGAGAGAAGTAGGGGATCCCGCTTGGGGGTCTCTCCTGTTTTTCTGCTTTGCTACTTAATGTTGGGTGACATTTTGCCTGTGCAGGGGTTTCACTGTCATGGAGCTGTGACGCTTGAAGGCAGAGGAACTGTTAGAATGGGTTGGAGGAAACAACCAGAGACATGGAGCTTTTCAGTTTGTGGCAGTGTTAACCATTCGATTCTGCTCCCTTGGCATACTTGTCCCAGGAGGTCACTATCCATGACCATAAGTATGGCTGCCTGGCTGATTAGCCTTGCCGGCTGGTGAGCCAAAGCTGGACCAAGCCAGAAATGCATTTGCAATAAAAGAGCAAAGCCCCACTGGCCTCCCTCAGGGGAAGACTAGGCAGACCTGGCCATTGTGGAATAGTGTTCTGTCATAGCATGATATGCTCTTGAGTTTGGAAGCTCTTGTTTTATGGGTTTTCTATTTTGCAGTTGTGTGCCCCTCGGTCACCAGTTTGTTTTTCACAGCTGCATGTGAGCAAGGCAAAGATAACAGCATCTAAAAATAGCCCTGCGGCTGGAGATGGAGCTTGCTTTGACCCCATCATTCCAGGGCTGGGGTCTCCCTTCCCAGTTGCCTGGTGGGATCCAAACTTGTACTGCCAGACAACCTGAGAGTGAAGCCATGCAAGCTTCAGGCTGAGCTTCAGGCTGGGAGACTGGAGTGCTGGTCTGTGTGAAAGGGCAGCAGCTCTGCCGAGCCTCATCCCTTCCTTTGGGAGACCCAGAGCAACTGGGCTGCAGGATTGGAGGATGGGAATCTGGAAAGAGATCCCTTCCCTGCCCCCATTCTTGGACATTTGGGCTTTATATTCCCTCTGAGTTGCACCCAGCATTATACATGGGGCTTCCTACTCTGTGTTTCAGGAGCCAGCAGGCCACTCCCCCCACCTTAAAGGGCTGTTAATAAAGGAGACCAACGGGTTCAGGTAGCACTTAAATCATGCCAGCTTCATAGTGTAGCCAGGGTACCTACCACTCCTTTCTTTCTTGGTGTGCTAGAGGTTCTCAGCCTACCTGAAGGGCTCTGCCTTCAGCTAATGGGGCAGGGGGCACATGGAATAGATGCAGAAAGGAACTGAAGAATTTTCAGTCATGGTGGCAGGTAACAGGAAGCCCAGGTCCTCTTCTAGGAATCCTAGATCTTCTGACCCTGTTGGGCCTCCCCCACTATTTATTTCCAAAAACCTCCATTTCTTCCATGTTCAGTTTTCTTTGGTGCAATGGTTAGCACATTCCAGTTCTACACAATATGGATTCTGTATTCCTAATTTGAATGAATAATGGTGATTATTTTTGCAAGAATTTTCTGGTAATTGCTGAAAAATGTAAGTGGCTATTTATGTACAGCAAAAGAAACAAAGTATAAAGCAAAGGTGTGAATATTCAGCACTGACTCTGGATTGGAGCCAGAACCTCTCAGGCAATTTCTCTCTTTTCTTTCAAAGTGAATGTTGATTTTTGAAACTTTACCTTAATTTTCTGTAGGTCACAACTGTAACCCTTGGGAAATATTAAAATATCGATCATGATCTAGAGGATGAGACCAGACAACAGAACACCTGAGAAATCCATCCTCCTTCTAGTCTTCTCATAGAATATTGCCAATAACAACTCAACTGGTTCCTCTTAAACATTGCTCTCATGTTTAACTCCCCAAAGAAACATTGGACAAATGACAATTCAATGAAGCCCAGTGGCCCAGTGTGGGAGCAGCCTCCTTTGATCAGCTTAGAAGAGTAGAGGCTAAGACTTAGAAGCTTAGGAGACTTCCACTTCGAATTCAGATTTCCCAAGTCCAAAGCATTGGTTTGGCTTAACCTGTAACAAATAAGATGTCAATGATCCCTTGGTCTTAGGCTGAATGTCAGTTTCCTCTTGAAATTAGAACCTGAATTAGCAGTTAACTAGGGGCCCAAAAAGAGCATATCATTCAAGGAAGGCACCATATAAACCCTAAACCCCAAACAGATAACACAACATTCTTATACAAAGACTAATCACCTTTGGGGTTTGCTGTGATAAGTAGCCCAATCATATTCCCTCTTGTGCCTTTCCCATTCTCTGGAGACTCGGAGTCCATGCTGGGTCCTCTGCTCATGTCAGCAAGAGAAGAAAATGAGATTGCAGAAGATTGCACTGGAAGGAGCACTTGTCATTCACGTCCATGGCCAGAACCCAATCACATGGCCACATCTAACTGCTAGGGGCCTAGGAGGTATAGACTGGGCATTCTATGCATAGTTAATATATGCACTTGCATAAGGAATTCCCTTTCCCCCACCACCTCTGCTTTGGTGTTTTTAGTTTGACCAAATTCAGTTCAGATCTCCATCTTAAAATAGATGACAATTCTACATCACCCCTTCCATGTCAAAGAGATTTGGAAAGGTGTAGAAACAAAAGGCTCTCAAATGGACTATATGGTTCAGCCTCTGTAGGCAAAGTTCCAGTCGTTAGTCCCATCTTCTAGATAACTTTTCCAGCACTGTGTAGTGAGTTTAAAACAGGACTGCAGAAGGAGCTTAGATCCACATTTCTTGGCTCACACTCTTTCCACCATGCCATTCTGACCCTGCCCTCTTAAGAGAGCAATTATATAGGATATAGTTTCTGAAAGCTGGCATCCTTTCCTAGTGTGTAGTCACTAAAAGAGCTATTTATATGATTTAAAATCCACGTACATTTCTTCCCAATTCCTACAGTACAGTCATTTACAGTCAGGCAAAGAATAACCAGACATTTATCTATGCTCTCTACATATATTAGTTCATTCAGTCCTCATAATAATCTTAGGAAGTAGGAAGTGTTATGACCCCCATTTACAGGTGAGGAAATGGAGGCGTGAAAGACTGGGTGACTTCCCAGAGTTGTTTTGGTTAATAGTGACAGATGGAAAGTCTGATTCTGAGCCACACAGCTCTGGTTTCTTTTACTATGTGTCCTCTCTGATTTGGTGGATTTCTTGTCCAGTCCTTTCTAGGGTATATAATTGGCATAGACCATGATACCCAACTTTAATATTCTTAGTCTCATCTTTTAGTGAGTGACGTTGAAAGTGGTAGCAGGAAGTTACTACAAATTTTCTGAACTGGGGTTCTGAGCTCCAAGCCTATGAAATTAACACAAGGTATTGAACTTACAGAAGCCCAACCTAATGAGACCCATCTGCCTGCCTGCCTCACTTCCTTCCTTCCTTCCTTCCTTCCTTCCTTCCTTCCTTCCTTTTCTCCTTCCCCTCCCTCCTTCTCCTTTCTCTCCTTCCTCCCTCCCTGTCTTCCTCCCTTCCTTTCCTTTCCACAGTTTTGATCTAGTCATTATTGTGTATGTAGTGACTATTGCTAGAGAACCCAAAGCGTGTTTATTTGTGAGAAGTGACCATTTAATGAGAAAAGACTGCTGTGATGTTGAAGGGTGGTGAGTGGACATGGTAGGGTGGGTACTTGACCTTGAGATTGCTACTATTTGCTACTATTCTTTTTACTGTTGCATGGGAAACCACCCCAAGCTTTATTGGCTTGAGCAATAGCTACTTATCTGTTGGTGTTGAATTCTGCATTCTGGGATGAACTTAGCTAGCCATTCTGGCTAGGCATTCAAGTGACAGGTCAGGTGGCATGTCACCTGAGGGCTCGATTCCCCATGAGATGTCCAGATGACTATGCTTCTGTCCCCCTTTCTATGCAGTTTCAGGGATTCTCACTCCCCACCTGATTCTCCTGCAGGGTAACTGGATGACAACCTGAATGCTCAGGCTCCCCAAGAATATAGAGACTGCTAGGCCTTCTGATTGAGCACATGGCTAGTTTTGCTAATGGAAAGAAGCAAGTCCCAGATTCAGGAGTAGGAACTAATTGAGGTCATAAATACCAGGGACATGGAAACAGATTGCCACAGAGGTGAACCTCTGGGTTTATAAATTGAAGGTTTCCCAAAGGTCTCAGGAAGAGTTTACTGTATATTGCGAAATATGTAAAATAAAATCCATTCATTCTACTCAATGAAGCAAGACTATTATACATGCTTGGTTCTTTCTCCATCCTCAAACTAATTAACCATTTATACCCCAAAAGAGCACAGAAGCCTGAAGAACAGAACTGAAGTGACGCCTACTCTCTTGCATCCTTTCATGTAGTATCTCAAAGATATCCATTTTAAAAGACACAGCAGGGACCTAGAGAGAAGGTTTGCAGGTTAAGAGCACTTGCTGCTCTTGTAGAGGACCTGGGTTCAGTTGCTAGCACCTGTATAGATAGAGACACATCATCTACTGTAACTCCAGTTCCAAGTGATCCAATGCCATCTCCTGGCTTTGCAGGTATCTGCCCATATGGAGTGCACATGTATGCAGTCAGGAACACACATATAGGCATGAAATATATAATTTTTATTATCCAATTTTTTTCATACAGTGTATTTTGATCATATTATTTTCTCTCCCTCTTTCCAGATCCCCCCACTCCAAATCCACCCTACTTCTTGTTCTTTTACTCTCTCTCAAAAACAAAAAACAATAAATCAAAAATGAAATTCAAAACAAACCCCAACAAGTACAAAGAAAAATACAAAAAATCATAGAGTCTGTTTTGTGTTAGGTAAATACTCCTGGGCATGGTCCCTGCCCTAGAGTATTGTTGATATATGCAGTGACCCTCCGGTGAAGAAAACTTACTTTCCTTTTCCTGGAAGATATTGATTGCAAATAATTTCTTGGTTACGGGTGGGATTTTCTGTACAATTTACTTTCTTTATCCTGGGATATTTTTGTCTGATTTGAACTTGTGCAGGTTTCGAGTTCACATATTTATCAGCCATATTATGTCTGGAAGACACCATGTCCTTGGAGTAGTCCACTACAGTTGGCTTTCACAGTTTTTCACCTCCTCTTCCACATAGATTCCTGAGCCTTGGCAGGAGGTGTTTAAAGAAGATATCCCACTTAAAGATGCGTACTCCAAAGTTGCTCACTCTGTACTTTGTCCAGTTGTGGGTCTCTCTGTTAATTCCTGTATATGACAAGAAGAAATGTCTATGATGAATGTTGAGCACTGCACTGATCTATGGAGATAGCCAAATGGCATCATTTTATTGCTATGTTCTTTTAGCAGAATAGTAGTTGTAGGCTTTTCCCTAATCCCATGATATAGCTCAGGTTTTGGGCCACTTTAGCATTGAGAGAGATAACAGTGCCAACTCTCCAGAATATTATAGTTTTAGAAAGTTGGGACTGCACCAACTGAATGAGAAGGTAGGAGGACTATTTCTGATCCCCTAGAGCAAGTCTTACATTGTGAGGGAACTTAGCATGCACATTGGAATCCCTTGCCTCAGGGGATAGAGCTGCTTTTATGGTTCAATTCATGTGTGGTCCAGCTCAGATTATGTCCCCCAGATTCCAGACTTACTGTGGTAAAAGAACGTGCAAGGGCTACTTTGACACACTATTCTATTTCCCTCTCTTCAACAAGATTCAAGTACCTATACCCAAGTCACTCATTCACCAGACATGAGTGCAGGTAGCTAATGGGTCACCGCTGAGTCCTTCTCTAAAAATTTCCTCCACTGAAGAAAGTCACCCCTCCCAAGATCATGCCCTTTCCCAGATGTTGACTGGTCAGTACAAGTCTTTTATAAAGGCAGGGTTGTTTTGTCTCAGTTTAGGAAAACTGCAGAGCCATCTCACTTCCAAACACTTCAATGCTTTCTGGCACATTAGTCCAAGCTTTTGTTATGACTTCTTTTTGTGTCCAGTCCTGTTTCATTCAGTTTCTTTACAGTTGTTGACCCAGAGAGCATTTCCTAACAAGATTCTTCCACACTAATGTGTATATAAAGGTCTATTTCCAGGGAACTTGACTCATGAGAGTTTGGAAGCTAAGCTACTTCCTGGTCAAGATTGGGTCACTTGGGCATGTATAGAAAGCAAAGCACATGGGTTAGGCCTACATCAAATGCCTCCATGTAGCAAGAGATGACTGGTACTTGGGCAACGTCATGAAGGTCATGAGGAGATGAGCAAAGGTTAAGTGTGGTACCTCAAATATTTTCCTCCTGATTACTGTGTGCCACACAACTTCCCTCAATGTTGTGTTGGTGGTGGTGGTAGTGGTGGTATGTGTGTGTGTGTGTGTGTGTGTGTGTGTGTGTGTGTGTGTGTGTGTGCTTCAGGAATGGATGATTCATGACATTGATTATATGGTTAACAATTGTGCCTAAGCACTCTTCCACCTGATTATTTCTTCCTTTGGGCATGGCACTGGCAATCAAAATTTATCTTTCAAATTAAGGCTATAATTATATTTTGATAAAGATCTACCAATTCAATGAGAATGAAATTTTGAGGGTTGCCAGGATACAGATGACTCTGGGTTATAGAGAAGGGTTTGCATGCAGAATACTAATAGGTGGTTCAGCAGTCTTATCTAGACCTTTCCAATAGCATCTGATAATGCAGGCCCATCAAGTACTGTTTTTCTGCTATTATTCTAGGAGTATAAAAATGATGAAAGATATGAACAGGCGTTTATGAATGAAAAGGTGATTCATCAGATGTTTCTTAGTCTGTCTCATTGAAGTTAAGAAATCCAGTAATAATTACGTGGCATTAGCTCAACAATTTAGGAGACAAAAGCGTGCTCTTACTTTCCTGCCTCTTTTTTTATTGTAAATAAAACAGATGATTTTGGGTTATTGATTTTTCACTGGGAAAAGGACCCATGTTTGTAATGGGGTTGACTCCAAGATGACTAGAAATAGTGGGCATTTTCTGATGTTATGTAATATTTTCTTTTCCATTTTATCGTCTGATTATTATTCAACAAGTAATCTGTTTGATAATCAATCAGCAAATAATAGGGTCCTCAAGTTCTACCCGAGGGATCAAGAAAGTTTAAAATGGATGACAATGTGTGAAAATAATAAACGACAATGCAGAGTTGTATTTCTCAGCATAATGTTATTAAGGGAGAAGAAATGTGATTTGAATAATGCACAAGTTTTATGCTGAATGATATTTGATATACACATCTGCACACTCCCCAAACAAGTCATAGTACATTTTTATGTTTCTGAGTCTGAAAAACTCCTTTTCATGTGCCATGTGCTTACTAGACAGTCATACATCTTGTCTTGTGAGGTATATAGTTAAGGCTTTTTCTCATAGTTCATTGTTTTTCTCTTTTATTGGTGTTACTAATTGCAGTAGTTCTTTGTATATGTTAAATAATAGTATGCTAATATTATTAATTACAAGCACTCCTAGTATTTTGTGCCATACTTAATTTTTTTTAATGATTCCAATCTCTCTACTCCACATGCTGGGGATTAAGCCCAGACTTTTTTAAAATTGAAAGTAGTTTTTTTTTTCTACAATATATTCTGATTATGGCTTTCCTCCCCCAACTCCTCCCAGATCCTTCCTTCTTCCCTACCCACCCAAATCCACACTTTCTCCCTCATTAGAATACAGACATCTAAAAATCTAAAAAAAAAATAAGATATAATATAAACAAACAAACCAGAATAGGACAAAACAAACGAACTGTAGAAAAAGAGCCAAAGAAAAAGCACAATGAACACCTATAGACTCGGACACACACATATTGGCACACAGAGAAAGGAATCACACAAAAGCATACAGCTGGAAGCCATATTATATAAGCAAAGTACCTGTAAGGGTTTTTTTTTTTTTTTTTTAAAGACATGATTAGCAAATGTTCTACTACTGTGCTACACCCTGAACCCTGATAATCTCTTAATGAGCAGAAAAATTTAATCCGACAAAATCCAGTTCATCAGTGTTTTATTTTATAGTTAGATCTTATCAGCAAAATCTGCTTTCTTTAAGTTCACCAAGATTTTTACGGGAATTTTCTTCTAGAAATTTTGTGGTTCTTTTATTGGAACTTAGGCCTCGTGTCCTCTAATTCTTATATGTGGAGAGAGTGTGTGGGAGGCTACATTTTATTTTTCCTTATTTCTCTGCTTAGTTGTTCTAAACCCACTTGCTTAAAAAATGTCCCCCTTCATTAAATTGACTTATTGCCTTTTTCCAAAACTCACCTTTCTGTTTGATTCTGCATATGGACTCTCTATTGATATGTGTCTACCCCTTGCCAAAACCAGATTGTCTTAACTCGTGAATATTTATAGTAAATCGTGATATCAAGTAGTATAGATTCTCCAAAGTCATTGTGTTGAAAATTTCTTAGATATTCCATAATCTATGCATTTTCATATACCTTTAGTACACACACACACACACACACACACACACACACACACGGCCCCTGGTAGGTCAACTGTGTTGCAGCACAGACTTCATACCTTCACACCTTCACACTCAAAAATATTTGGCCAATGTAAGTTGGACTTGAAGTTTTTTTTTCTTTCTTTTTTTTAGAGAACACAAAGTTGGGTGTATACAGACATGGGGGGATATGGGAGTAGCTGAGGAATAGTGATATGAAATTCTCAAATAATGAATAAAGATATATATATATATATATATATATATATATATATATATCTCCCATGCTGGGATTTTTGACTAGCATTGTTCTTGTTCTGAGTGACTCATATCCATCGAATTTTGGATAAATGAACATGTATAACAGTGTTATTTTTTTCAATACCTGAATATGTTCTTTCAATCACTAAATATGGTATGTTCTTCATTATATAGGTCTTTAATTTATCCTGTCAATGATGGTAGTTTTTAGTTTAGAAAATGTACAACCTTTTCTAAGCTTTTTCTCTATGTACTTGATTACTCTGATATTACGATAAATTATATCCTCCTTTATTTCATTCTCTATTTTTTCATTATACACACACAAAACACACACACACACACACGCACGCATGCACACTCACATCTATATCCTTTTGTGAGGATGGGGGGAGACCAGGTGTAGAACTTACTATGTAGAACATTTTGGTTTTGAATTTGCAGTGATTTCCCTGCCTTTGCTTCCCAACAGCTGTGATTATAGGTATACATCACCACTACAGCAAGCTATTTAATTTTTATGTATTGATCTTAAATCCCATACACAGTGATACTTTTCTGAATTCACTGTTGAACAGTAGCAGTGTTTTGCAAATTATGTAGGGATTTTTACCTATTTACAGTGTCTGAATAATAATGATCTCTTTCTCTATCCTAGCTTCATGTCTTCTTACACTGATGAGATTAGGAAAAAAGCACTCAGAATTTTATCATCAAGTATGATATTAGCTGTAGTCATTTTGGAGATGACCATCATTGGGTTTTGATATTAGAGTTACTGAGGCTTTGTACATTTTGTTGGGAAGCATTTATTCCTCCTCTAGTCACTAAAAGAATTAATATTAGTTGATATTATTACTTCCTTAAATATTTAGTTACTGTCTCCTAGTGGTGAAACCAGCTGAACCTAAAATTTTCTTTATAGAAATAATTTTGATCATTAATTCATTTTCTTTTGAAAATATAGGACTATTTTCCATTTCTCCTGTGTCCCCTGTTAAGTTCTTACAGGATTCTTCATGGAAGTTATTGGATGTATTAATGCTACAGATTAGTACAAAGAACAATTATATCACTTGATGTGGAGCAATGCTAAGAAGAGACTTGGAAAAATAAGGAAGGGAGTCCTGAGAGAAAAAATTGCAAGTTGTTTCCCCTGCACAACTTTTTCTGGTGGAAATGATTTAGGGTGATTGAAAGATGACAGTAAAACTAATACATATCTTTTAGCAATGGTAAAGTATGCACAGGTAAGCACTGCCTGTAGGAAATCTGAGAAAGAATGGCACTAAGAAAGAATAGACCTTCAATTTTTGAGAATTTATTTCTCTGTAGGCAACATGGTCTTATGTACTGATATCTGGTTATCATTTTCTATGTTTTATATCCACCCTCTGATCTAGATGACCCCAACCTTTATTTATACTGAAGTTCAATGTTAAGCATAGGTAAGACAGTTAATAGTGCATGAATGAATGACAGCTGAAAAGTTGAGTAAGCAAATATATAAATGAATGAATGAATGAATGAATGAATGAGCAGGAAGAATGAAAAATGGTATCAGTTAAGATAGACAACACTAGAATAGATAGCATATATACAAATAAGAATTTTTAGCCAGGCAGTGGTGGCACACACCTTTAATTCCAGCACTTGGGAAGCAAAGACAGGTAGATCTTTGTGAGTTTGAGGACAGCCTAGTCTACAGATCGAGTTCTAGGACAGGCTCCAAAGCTACACAGATAAACCCTGTCTAAAAGCAAAAACAAAAACAAAACAAAAGAAGAATGTTTTAATATAATAAAAATTCTGTTTCTTCCTCATTCAAAACTTAGTGTAAGCCCGGAATGCTCAGCCCCTAAGTGTACTGAGAAAGAGAGGACCAAGGCTCATAGGAATTTTCGAATGGTCAAGCCCAGAAGTGGTGTACATCTCTGCTGTTCAAAGCCATTATCCAGCACACAGTTTTGGCCCCAGTTCATGCCAGAAAACAAACCAACCCATGGCCATTTAGTAAGAGCTAAGGACAATTAGAAAGGGGTAAACAGAGAACCAAAACTGATACTGCTCATTCTGGGAGACAACTGAGCCTTGGAGACATTAGTAGTCTTGCTGAGAACTGCGCCCTACCTTGCCTTCCACATCCATTACTGACCACTTTGCCTCTAAGAGCTTGATCTCTCTGGCCTGCCTTTCAGGCATTGCTATTTATCATTCCACCCCCCAAATCTCCCTCCCCGGGCTCAATTTTTGCTAATGAACTTTTAGAAGCTATCTTCTCCAGAAGAAACTGAGAGCAGAACAGAGTGCTAATAGACTCTGCCAGCAGTTCCCTGCTAGCTCCATCCAGAAGCACAAATGAAGAGAGGCACAATGTGGGTCAGGGCAGGGAGTTTTGATGATGAACCTCCCAGGAGTCAGCAAAGCAGCCCTGCTCTGGGAGGCATCTGCACTAAGCTCATGGCAGCTGCTGAAAGACAGCTCCACAGTCCCTGTGATCTAGAGTCTCCTGTTCAGGATCAAAGTGGCTGCCTCTGCAGGGCCCACAACTGCACAGTGAGGGCTCAGTGGCCTCAGAAAATGCTTCTGGGCATCTCATGTGTAGCCCAGGGTGTCAAAGCAAGCAAAGCAGCCAGGATATAGGTACATTGTGGCTTTCAGAACAAGGTAAGGATTAGAGATAATGAAGGCCAAGCTCATGGGATAAAGCTGGAAACATAGTGGGTTCTCAGAGTTGTCAGTGGTGATGGCCATGGAACTGGATAAAGTAGTACCTCTTATCATTTCAAGTTTAGGGAGACATACAGAAAGCCTACTGCTTTTCCCTTGAAGGCTACCTCCCCAAGCAGGACCTTGGCTAGTCTCCTAGCTCCTTAGCATCTATCAATGGTTAGGTTGGGGATTTCTTGCCTTTTACCTTTAAATGCACAGTTAAGGCCAGGTGTGGTGGCACACACCTGCAACCCTTGTGAGACTAAGGCAGGAGGATGGAGTTTAGTGTTCTCCCAAACCGTACACATTCAAGGCTGGTGTGGGAAGCTTAGTAAAACTTTTTACCAACACTTCCCCAAAGAAACAAAAAGCCAAACCATCCTAAAGGTACAGTCAGAGTGAAATTAAGAATCTTCATAAAATGGCAGAGTTTTTCAGAAAATTTGCCACAGGAGAAAAGAGAAGTGGACAAGCTAAAGGAAGCTGTAAGAAAAAAAATTAAGGGAAATATTAGCACTATGAAGTGAGGGAGGAATGCTTTCTTAATGCTTCTCCTAACCCTATTCCTGAAGTATAGTTTTGCTGCTCTTCAAATACCCAAGCTTGATTCTACTTAGAGGCTCTTGCCTGTTGGCTCTCTTGGGTTAGAATTCTCTTAACCTCATTTTCACCCAGCTCACCCCTTTAATAGGTCAGACACATGCTCAAATGTTACCTTACCATAGGACTCAGAAGTAGATCCCCAAGAAAATTATTCACATTCCAGTAGTTTCTTTGAGAGGTAAACTTAGGAAAGACAAGTAAGTGATAGGGCAAGTAAAGGCAGAAGGAAAAGGGATCTGACAGAGGCATGTTATCCAGCAGTCATCAAGTAGGCAGCTGGCACTCAGGCCTACTAAGGATCTCCGGGGACCAGGCAGCATGTGCTTAAGAATTAGCCTAACTTGTGAGGACATTGACATCTGCTCAAGGAGTTCTTCCAAGGGGCTAGAGATGACTAACACATCTAGTTTGCCCAGCTTATAGGCTAAGAATTTTCCCATTGCCACGGGGCAGGGGGATCACTTTTAGGTAAAATATTTCAGGAAATCACAGTTGAAGTGAATACTGAGAGGATGCCAGCAAGACGCTGAGCATCTGCCACACTACCCTCTGCAAAACAGAAGGCCTGTCACCCTTGATCCTCTCACCCCACTCTCTGCTCCTTCATGGAACTTCTGCCATTTGACATAACATCTGTATATTTATTACCATCTGTCTCTTCTGCTATACTGAAATCTCCAGGGAGAGAGACCTCATATATCCTTCAGTGCCTTGGACAGAGTACTGAATGTTCAGTAATGATTACATAAATGAGTGAACTTAAGAGAAACATGGGCATTTGTTGACATCACTTTTATCCTGAGCATGTGTAACAGTAGGAGGAGAAGGAATAAATAAGTTGCAGGGACCAAGATAAGTGTAGCAAAATGAGAGGGCATGGCTGCTGCTTGAACATGAGTAGATAAAGAGAATAACAGGTCATTGCAGTTTCTTGGTCTAATTTTTCTGGGGACTCGGGGATTTCATTTTTGCTGTGGATATAATAGCTATTACTTTTGCTCCATATACCAAATGGAAACAGCAACAACACAGCGGGAGTGTCTTCACAGATTGGGAAATGTGATATATATCAAAAGCAAAGAGTGTAAGGCAAGAAATGTGAAAAGGACTGAGAAAGGAAGGAGAGAAAGACAGTGATGACTAAAGTACAGCAAGAAGCTTTAGAAAGGCCTCACATATTCCAAGAATTGAATATTCAACTGAAGTGTCAATTTCTGAGATGCTAGTTTGGGGGCTTAAGTAGATGCATCTGACCCAAAGCTTTACTTGTAAATCCCAAGAACCTGTTGATTCAGGCCCTGATCTATGTGCTTCAGTCTGGTTTGGACTTACCCCAAGAGGAAGGAAATTCCAGAAGTCCCTGAACAGGCAGCTTCTCTAGACTGCCTCAGTGGCTCCTCCTAGTTTCTACCCTTTCAGACAACCCCACCCCAAAGGAAACTGGCATTTCGAGTTGGACTTTAGCCTGTAGCCACTGTGCATAAAGACTTGGGAAGACACATTGGTAAGGGGACACTACAGTGAAGGGTTGGGGAAAATTGGACATACCTGTGTGCCACTTGTTGTGGGTGATTTGTTCTGAAAAGAACAGACCTTTCTCAGGATGGACAAAAGGTAAGTAAATGTTCTATGCACCAAATCTACTGGCTTAACAGTCTTTAAAAGAAAGATTTCAAAACCAGAAAAATGATTAAAATACATTCTTAAATGAAATTTCCAATTTATATTACGCCCCAGATGCCTTCTTGCCAGTATCCTTACCTCTTCATGTAAACATCCTTGCCCTGATATTTAAGTCCCTGAAAAATTGGCAGGAGAGGCCCTCTACTAATAGCCCATTTTAAGTGGGTCTGCCCATCTCTGTACAAGGTGAAATTTTCACTGGTAAAATTAAGAAAGAGCCAGTTAGAGGTGGTTTATAGTTTGTGTGAATGTTGAAATAATGGTTCTCATTT
The DNA here is from genome assembly GCF_943737965.1 of Phodopus roborovskii. NCBI lineage: Eukaryota > Metazoa > Chordata > Mammalia > Rodentia > Cricetidae > Phodopus > Phodopus roborovskii. The sequence goes on along the minus strand of NW_026125937.1, from coordinate 399,649 downwards.
CTTAGTGGGATGACCACATTAGCTAGCTTTTTTTTCCAATTGCAAAAGATTTGAAATTCTATAAAAACACCTATTGTTTATATTGATATGTTGTTAGAACAAGCAATATGACCATAGAGGTATCCTAGATTGTTGTATGACCTCAAAACTATTCTCTGGGTTGATATTATTGACTCCTTTGATTTGGTTTGCAGGTTGGCACCCACAGTTACATTTATTTATTTACTCATCTATTTATTTACTATGTGAGTGCACATGCCAGTACATGTATGTGGCATTCAGAGGACAACTTCTGGTCTTTCCTTCCTTCATGTGAGTCCTGAGGATTCAACTCAGAGTCATCTACCTTGGCATCAAGCATCTTTGCTTGCTGAGCCATGTTACCTTTATTTTATTTTATTCCTTTATTTTTAACCTTTTATGTTTTTCATTTGTGTATTTACTAAGTGATATTTATCTCCCTACTAAGCAGAATTGTATTTGCTCCCTCTATTCTTCATATGACTCCTGGTCTGCCCACAGTGAAGTATCCCTAGTACTCTTACCAAGAGATTCTTCTTAAATTTCATATTAAGTCAGGTCAAGAATTGTTCATATTCAAATATGTTTTTGTTATCTGAAAATCAGAAATTTACCGTAGTTCAACCTAATGCCTTAGCATATAATGATCTCTGCCAGCATCTGTCCTCCTGTCTGATAATCCTAGCTATCCATCAGTCCTCTTCCCACACTACAATGGTTCTTCATTCCTGTACTCCTCCTGGAATTAGAAAGCATTTATCCTGAACCAGTGTGGAACTCGGTGTCTCTTCAGTATGAACACTTGATCCCACCTTGGATAATCATCTAATTTACCTAATCTGACTACTAGGCTATGAACTCCTTGAGAGCACTGCTGGTGTCCTTTTCTTCTCTCAGTACTTCTGTAGTCTTTGACAGTATCATAGGTAAAATGCTTGCTTTCTTAGCCCTGAGTGTGGTGGAGAGTAGAGTCAATTTTCTGCTGGAATTTATTTCTCTTTTCCCTCATCTTGACCAATCTCTATAGCAAATCAACCCAAGAAGAGAAACATAATAGAAATAGCTTGAACCTGAGAAGGAGCTATAGGGTATCACTTATTTATTTTGAAAGATTGCTGAGGTTTGGGGTCTTCATTTTCTTACTCAAGAGGTATAAAGTTGAAGCATATGAATTTGCCATATTCATCTATTTTAACCTACAGAAATCTCAGTTTCACATCATTCAAACCAGACTCTTAATATTTTGGCTCACACACAGTTACTCATGGCTGAAGTTGTCTGATCCCCATGTGTGATTCACTCATAGAGCCCATGGTAGTGCAGTTCTCATGGAGGCTCATTGTAGCTTCTGATGAGGCTGTGGCCTTTGGTAGATTCTGCAGTAGTTTATGGAGTTTACATTAGAAGCTCTGGATGCAAAAAAGGCTGGTTCATTTCCTCTTTCCCTACAGGTGCCAACATATGTGTTTGATCTCTGGGATAAATGCCAAGACCTCCAGGTTTGAGTTTTCAAATGTCCGGAGATCAAAAGCTCTCCTCACGACCACAGAGGCTTCTCTGTACTGTTTCTCAACAAAGCCTGCCCAGCTCCTTTGAGGGCCAGTATGCAGACGTCACAGCAGATGAGAAAGGAAGTGCAGGAGCTCTTGGTTTCCTAAATAGAGGAGATGAGTATGAAGGGCAAAAAGTTGGTAGGTCCTTCTCAAATGAATCATGAATTAAAAATTTAGGAACTTTCAATGGAGTTTTGGTTATTTATGAACCAGAAACACCTGGATAGGTAGCTGAGAGTCTCTCAGAGTTTTCTCTTTCTTGTACCTCCTCCCAAAATACACAAGACCCTAACATTATTATATGTAGTACCTTCAGACATTTCATGTGACTTTTAAGCATAGTATTTTTTACTCTATAGTACTGGTAGAAAACACCCTAAAGACAAAGGAGGATAGAAAAATGAGTTCAGTTCTCTTACTGCAGTCATTTATTTTGTAGCTTTTGAAGTAAGAAATTATGACATTGTCATTAGGAATCTAGATTTTCAGCATAAGAGAAAAAGAGATCAAGTATAAAATCAAGGAAGTTAAACTAAAAGCTACAATCTTACATTTCAATTGGAAGTGACAGTTTAAATTCCATTGACTTTCACCTTTTGAAACATGTGTGTTTTCCAATCCTACTTACTGAAGAAGCCTAGAATTGGTGGCAATACTATACTAGAGAATACCTGTGGTATACAAAAGGATTTTCCATCTTAGAGGAGCCAGGACTAATTTCAGGTCTGGGGCAACAAATGCATAAGATGAATCTGGGATACCTCTCTTGGTATCTCTGTAGACTTAGCAAGTTACAGACTGAGTCACAAAAGAACCCATCTTCTCTGACACACTGGGTTGAACATGGATGGGTTCAGTATTCCCTACTCACCAGGACATGAGATACCTTGTACAAATATCTAAATTTCTAGGATAGAAAGCTCCTTTGAAAAGACAACCATTTGGCTTAGATGCTCATGTAGTCATATGCATATATGTGATAAGGTCTATATACATATACATATCTTATCACAAAGGAAATTTGTTAAAAGAAGTATGGGAGGAAGCAAATATATTATTTTTTAATTATTAAAAGTATACATGAAGGAAACTACTTAGAAACATTCTGGTGTGGTAACAGTGGCCTTGGATGACATGATTTTTGAGTGTTTTTTCCCATGTTCTTTGAATGTTTTGAGCTTACCATGAAGTATCACTGCATTATTGCTATGAAGAAAAACCATAACCAAGGCAATTCTCTTTTTTGGGGGGGAGGGATTTCAAGTCAGGGTTTTTCTGTATGAATCCCTGGCTGTCCTGGAACTCACTCTGTAGAACAGCCTGGTCTTGAACTCACAGAGATCCACCTGCCTCTGCCTCCAGAATTCTGGGATTGAAGGCATGTACCATCACCATCCGGCAGCAATTCTTATAAAATAAAACATTTCATTAAAGGCTTGCTTATAGTTTTAGAGAGTTAATCTGTTATCATCATGGCAGGGAACATGACAGCAAGCATGGTATGGAGTAGTAGTTGAGAGCTACATCTGATCTGTAGGCAGAGAGGTGGGAGAGGGGGAGAGAGGCAGGCAGGCTGGGGAGAAGACAGAGAAAGAGAGAGTAGGTTTAGCATGGGCATTTGAAACCTCAAAGCCCACCTACAGTGATACACTCCCTTCAACAAGGCTGCACCTACTCTAACAAGACCATACCTCCTAATCTTTCTAATCCTTTCAAATAGTGACACTCACCAATGACTAAGCATTCAATGTATGAATCTATGGGTACCATTCTCATTCAAATCACCATAGGATATATTAGGTTGTCTACTGGAACTGGAGGGGGGTTAAATTTACATTTTATTGAGTTATTTTATAAGATAGAGAAATGTATAACTTTAGCTATTTCCTTACTTTAGAGTAGCTAAATAATAAATCCTTGAAACAAAAGGGAAGACGGAGTGGCAGAATGACTATATGACCACAACTATGATGATGACAAGGACCCTATGGTTGACAGCTCTATGACTTGGATCTGAAATGTCCCCTACAGGCTCCTGTTTTGAATGCTTGTTCCTTAGTATATTTTTGAAGGCTGTGGGACCTTTAGGAGATGGTGACTGACTAGAGGAAGTAGGACATTAGGGGCAGATCTTTCAAGGGCGTAACTTGGTCGCTAGTTCTAACATTGCTCCACTTCCTGGTCTATGATGATGTGATGAGTTTTGTCACACTCCTGCTGCTGTACCTTCCCTGTCATGTTGGACTTGAATCTCTCTGGAACTGTGAACAAGAAGAAACTTTTCCTCCCTTAAATCACTGTTGTCAGGTATTTTGGGCTCAGGGGCACAACAGTAAATAAAACAGAGCCTCTGTGTTCCTGCTCCCTGGTTCTTGGCCCAGAGGCTTTGCAATGTAGTTGTGGAATATAAGTGGCAGGGTATGAGCAAATGTCTAGACCCCTCAGGTTACTAACAGGTCAATTTTCCTCTTCAGAATCCTAGTTATCTCCGTATCTAAGCCAGTGCTATCTATTGAGAGTATAAAATATCTTTAGGCCCTTAGAATGTTAACTCAGTTGGCAAGATCAATCACATGCTCTGCTCAATTTACCCCACCTCTTCATTTTTTCTCTTTTCCCTTCTGGGAAGCTCTCTTCTCTACCCATTTCCCCTAACCTCTTACTGTAATGTAGTCTGTCCCTTCTCTTGATTCCTTCTTTGTGAATCCTTCTCTGTATCTAAATTTCATCCACTGTGATTTTGTAGATGAATCAAACTTGTAGTTGGTGCAAAACCCCATTTGAGCTATTTGTGTCTATCTATTTATTGCCAAACTCCATGGGGAGTCATTAACAAGCAACAGCAGCAGTCACACACATTTACACTAAACATTTACTTGGGACAGTGTGTGCCATTGCCAGGGATATGGAGACATGTGCTTCCAGAGGTAAGGTACATGAATGTGTCTCAGTAACTAAGGAAGTCTGTAAGGAGTACGAAAGAGTCAATAGTGAATGGCTAAGAAACAGAGTACAGCTTGGGGCATGAGGGTTATTTTTGGAAATGAGCCTTATAGGATGGATAAAGAGCAAGTGGTAAAAAGCATTCTGCATCCAAAAACAAATTAAGTCTGTCTGCTACCCTCCCTGGGTAGTCCTCTTCTGGGTTGTTTGATACGAAAACAGACTGCAGAAAGGGCAGAATACAAGAAAAGTGTTCAGATAGTTCACACCCTGTGCACCCACATGTAACCCAGATCTATGTCCTCAAGATGAGTTTGTAATTTTTTGTTGCTGTTCCAATGTTCTTTAGTAATGTCACCACCCTATGGTTGGCATTTATACTCTAAGCCTCAACATAGCTCGTGCACAGGGCTATCTCTTCCAGTCATGATATTCTCATAGAGCTCCTGGAAAAGGTACTTTTGAGTGTACCAAGGATCTGTAAGGCAACAGTGTACAAGTCTTGTTTCAGTAGCTGTTCATCACAAGCTTTGCAGCCTAGATTGAAATGCTTCAGAATCCTAAAATTAGAAGAGCTGATTACATAGAAAATAAGAGCAGTAGAGAGTTTTGTCTGAGGGACAACGAGATGAAAGTAATAGGTAGCAAATAATGACCAAAGTGGTGGACACAGAATCCAGCCAGGAAAGTCCATGAACCCAGGATGAGGATGCTTACACTCTATTATTAGCACCACCACCACCATCACCACTACCACCACCACCACCACCACCATCATCATCATCACCATTGCTTCTGCCAAAACTCAGGTCTGTGAGTTTGGATCATATCTTTGGCCTTAGGTTTCCTTATCAACATTTGAGAGTGACCTAAATCATAGTTTTTATAGTGTATTGACTGCTTCTCAGAGTAAGATGTGTTTTTAGATCACGACCAAGCAAATTCGTGTATGCATGCCCAGCAGAAACAACAAACAATAGCTCCACAGAACAATGTAGTACACTTGAGCATATTCTATTCTACTCTATTCTATTTCATTGTTTTCAAAAATGCTAGTCTTGACCTGCTGAATGGGTTTTGCAATCCACTAATGGGTCATGCCCCACAATTTGAAAAAAAAATGCAGAATACTGTAATTTCCGAGGTCCCTTCCAGAAGTAGAATACAATGATTCTGTTCCATGCTTACAGGAAGTTTCTGAAAACAATAGCTGATCTGTAATAGATGACAATGTGCTTACATTGGAGAGGAAGTGTATAGTGTAGAATAAGGCAGGAAAGTGACCTGAAGAACAAGTTATTTTGAACCACTCCTAAGGGGCATGGATTGTACTGTACCTCTGAGAATGACTCTTGAGAGGATCTTCAAGTTATCACACATAGTACTGCCCTATTTAACAGCCATCAGAGATTGGGATGTCAGACATACTGGTGAGGTCACAAGCTCCTTGGTATTGGACAGACTTCTGTTTCCAGCATGTGAGACCCTCACAGTATATCCTGTATTGGCCTTATCTTCATTTGTATTTTATCTACTAAGAATATAGAAGTTTGTGTATTTGTATGTATGTACAATGTGTAAGTGTGTGCATGCACACATCCTGTGTGTGAGTGTGGCCAATTTCATGCCATAGTGTGCATTTGGAGATCAGAGAATGTCTTAAGATGCTCTACTTCCAACTTGTTTTAAGTTCTCTTTGCCATTCTCTATTATGTATACCAGTCTTGAAGGAACACTGGCTTTACCAACCTATGCTACCAACTTTACATGGACTCTGTGAATCTGAACTCAGATTCTTAACACTCACATGGAAGTGGTTTTACACATGAGATATCTCAAGAAATGTAGACATCTCCCCACTTTCTTCTTTTAAGCTTAGACCTTAGACTCTTGGTCTTCTTTTTTCCATACTGTAGGAAAAGAAAGTAATCTTTGATTAATCAGTGATAGGCCAATGCAGTATCATTTCATTGAAGCCTCAGAACCACACTCTGAGTGCTCTGTGATCCCATTTTTTCTGGAGTATGGAACAAAAATCAAATCGTTCCACGGGGTTTCTCTTGCTGTGGTAATTAAGCCCCATCTTTTCATCACTGAGAGCCCAAATTCTCCCCACCAGGCCATGCTGCCATCACTATAATACAGAATCTTTCATGGTAGGTTTTGGTGGCTGGTAGAAAGCAAAGGTATCAGACAGAAACAAGACTGAACCCAGAAATGGACACTTTCCAATCATCATATATAAAGATAGGGATCAGGAATGCTAGGATTGTTCAATGACTTGCATAAGGCCATGTGGCTGCAGAGCTACAACCACGATGTAGAGCCCCGATGGTCTTTCCAAAGGGTATCTGACACCAAAACAAACAGCAATAGCAGTAATGAACAGTCTTCCTGTCGTGAAGGCTTATCTTGGTATAGAAATTGAGAAAAATTGTTCATTCTTTCAGTGTTCTGTTGTATAAAAGAGCTAGAACTTGTTAGGAAATCTCCACCCATCTTCCTGATGCTGAGAAGCCTACATTTGATAATCCATCCAAAGTTGGGAGCAGGTCTGAATTACTACGGATCTGGAGGGGGAAAAATCCCAATATGACAGTTTCAAGAAACCTCACTGTGGATTTGGGCTGGTTGGCAGGCATTTTGTTGTTCTTGCTGTTCCTCTGTGCTGCCCTCCTGTCTCCTCCAAGTTGCCAAGCAGAATGGGCAAAGGGCTGGTTGCCAAAGAAAGAACAGGTGGGAATGAATGGTATCCCTTGGTGAACTCCCTTCCCTGTCTTCCCAGCAGCCCAGAGGACTCTAGATGCAGCAGCTCCAGACTGACTACATTTCCATTTTGCTCACCAAGCTGTCGGCTGCTGTGGAACGGCTTGAGCATAACAGGGAAGTAGGAGCAATCCGTCTGTGTATCTGCAACACCAACTATTTCAGATGCTTTCTAATGGACAAATGTGTGATGCTTCTCACTGCTTTCTATCACAGGCTGCCAGAATGAATGGTCTGTGTGGACATGGGTTTCTGGCTGAGAAGTTATTATGCCATGGGGGTAGGGATGATCAGCAGAAAGACTGGAAGGAAGGTTAACAAAGGTATTTGTAGGTAAATGCTTGTAGACACTCTAAGAATGTGTTTTTAAATTTTTCTTTTCTCCTTTGAAGGGGCAAAAATTCCATTTCTGAGTAACTTGGCACATTTTGCTGTTTTTTTTTTTATCACACATAGCATTCAAACTTTAATTTTAACTGTCTGCTCCCCTCTCTCCTCTTCAATTTTGAGAGCCTGGGAGAAGGAAGAGTGAAGCTAGGATTGGCCCACTGTAGGGTAGAATGTTTTTCTAGGACAGGATGCTAAAGCCTGAACTTTAAGCCCCCATGATTGGGGGTGTTGGGAATTAGACCCTGGTCCTCTGGAGGAGAAGTCAGTGCTCCTAACTGCTGAGCCCTCTCTCCAGTCCTAAGAATAAGCATTTTATCCTTTGCTCGAAGGTTATACTTTTAAGGTAGCAAGAAGGTCATAAGGCCAGCCAGGAGAGCTGGAATCAAATAAGTACCAATCCTAGAAGGGCAGGGGGATAAATAGGGGTTGCAGAAGCTTGGGCAAGGTAATGTGTGCCTCCAATCTTCACTCTTTCCCAATAGCCCCTGAAAGTAAAACTCCTAGGCAGAAGCGTTTCCCACTTCTTACCTCTTCTGGTGTTTGAGGGAGGGTCTCAAATGATAGTCTAGAATCACATGGAACTCATTATGTGATTAAATTCCCCAGGGTAATCTCTGTCTCACAGAAATCTTTCTGCCTCAGCCTTCTGGGTGACATGACATATGAATATTATATGACACACCACATGAGATCTTAAATCTTATGTCTAAGTCAAGTCATTTCTGAGGACCCAAATGAATGACAGTACTCATGCTGTGATACATCACTATAAATCAAGATCAAGACAATCTCATTGTTTCTGAGGTTTGAGGGGAATGAGCTCAAGGGAATCTCTAAAGACTCCGCTGTTCTACAGACACGATGGTCTTTTCTTGAAGCAGTTCAGTCTTGTGGCATCTATTTGTACTTCAAGTTGCCTTTCTGGAATGTAGTAAACCTCTTCCAACCTCATCTAGTCACTATCTGGAACGTTCTCTCAGTTCTTGGTTACACCTACTCTATGGAAGACACAGAAGGTGGAAGTGTTGAGTTCTTTGCTAGATACTTTTAATGTGTCAGATAACTCCTTCTCTCTACATGAATCACGTTTTGCTAATTTATTTCTGATTGGTTTAAGAAAAGCAAGCATCTGTGAACCCATAGATGGCCTGTGACCCCAGATATTCTAAGGTATATGATTATGAATTTCTTTTTTTTGGAGTTCATCTATAAAATGAGCCAGTGCTTCCTCTGTGGGTAGAGTGAAGGGCCTATGGTATTATGAAGAAAATGCACCTGTGCAGCCATGAGGCATGCAAATAGCCTTTTGTTGTTGTAAAGTATAAAAATGAATAATCTGATCCCACCTCAGGTTTAATGCTTGCCATCATCTGCCTTGGGCAGCAGTAACACAGAGAAGATGATAAGATAAGCCAAGTAAGTGACTGACTTGAAGGAAGTAGACACATTAATGGGGACAATGTATTAATCCTATGACTATGCTATTATTCCATAATAAACTATTATAAACTTGGAAACTCAAAACAACATTGTTAAGTAGACCTGGTGGCACAGGTCTGTAATACCAGTGACCTAGAAGGTTGAGATGGGAAGATGGCAAGTTTGAGGCCAACCTAGGCAACTTAGTAAGACTGTCTCAAAGTAAGTAAGTAAATAAATAAAAGGAGAGCTGGCGATACATCTCAGTGACAGAGCATTTGCTTAGCAAGTGTAAAGCCCTAGGTTCAATCCAGTACTACAAAACTAAAACCAACAACCCCTCAATATTATTTTGCAATATTGTGACTCAAGAGTCTGAATCTGTGTCCTTTGTTCAGAATCCCACTAGGCTAAAAATCAAGGTGTAACTTAGGGCTGTGCTGATCTGTGTCCCAGGTGTCTCTTTTGAGCCTATCAGTTCTTGGCAAAAAAGAAAAATCATCTTTTTGAGGATATAGAACTGGGGCTCTTAGTATCTATAGGTTAACCATCATTTCCCATCATCAGGCCTTCTCCACAATGTGGCATTTTGCTTCTTCAAGGGCATAGGCAAATAAATGCCTGTTACTTCTCATCTCCTAAGGACCCACATAATGACCCACTCAGTAAAATGCTTTCCTGTTGATAGATCCAAAGTCAACTGCATAGGGACCATAAAAAAATCCTTTTGCAAACTGTTGTGAAGTCACAGGTTCTTCCCACACACAAGAGGGTTATATGGGTATATATTGAGAATGCACGAATTTTGGGGTTTATCCTGGGACTCTATTTGACAGAGGAGTCCCCTAGTTGTAGTCAAATAAAATAGAAAACCTAGCTTACTTATCTTTTTATTGCTACGAGATTATATATTACAGAGATAACTAAATGTGATATAATCATGATTCAGCCATGATGAAATTGCCAAATATGGAAGAAAATAGGGTAGGGTGAATCTGAAAGTGGGGCAACTATACAATGGCAGTGGTATAGCAATATTATGAACAAATTAATTTGTTAAACTTTAGTTTAACTACTACTTAGCAAAAGAAATTACTTTGTGTATGTGTACATATACATGTATGTGCATTTGGAGGTCAATGCCAGGTATCAACCTCTATCATTTTCCAGCTTATTTTGGGGAACGGTTTCTTGCTGAATCTGGAGCTCACTGATTTGGTAATATAGGCTGGCCAGCAATGTCTGGGGATCCCATTGTCACTGTTCCCTCACTGCTGCTAGGTACTATAGGCATTTATTGTTGTCAGGCTTATTTCATGGATGCTGCGGATCTCAATTCAGATCCTCATGCTTGCTTTACCAATGGAACCATCTTCCTCAAGTCCAGAAGTGACTTTTTTATTAGGAAAATGTGATAACTTCATTGAGTGTTCCATTTGTGCTTTTTCCTGCCTCCAGTAGATGCAGCATACACTTAATACTCTGTGACTAAAAGACATAGCTGAGCAGTGACAGACATCACTGTAGCAATACGTAAATGAAAATATCTCCTGCTAATGTCTGGATTTAACCATCTAGCTTCTCAGAAGAGAAAGGATAGGGGATGTGTGGACTCTTGACTGTAAAAGCAATCATTGTGGGTGAGAGTTGGTTCCTCTAATGAACCAGCATGAGGGTTCAGAAATTAATCTTTGCATCTGGAATCTGTTCTTAGCATCAGGAAGTTTAGTAGTCAAAAACATCAAGACTGGCTTGTCCATTGACCTTAATAGGAATTTAGGGCACCAGCAAAGAGAGTAATTAAAAATAATACCATTTCCTTTCAAATAATGGGAAATTATATTTAATAATGAGAAAAATTGCTGAATTTCTTTTTCAGTTTGTTATGTGATGTTTTCTGAAAGTATAATTACGTACTACAGAAAGGTGCGAGCTGTACTTTTGGAAGTATATAGGGCCTCTCAGTCTGAGGGTTTTAGGTCATTCCTAGGAGATTGTATCATAGTGCAGCATAAAGTATACACCAGACATTATTGTACTTAATCAGTTGCTTTCAGGAAGAATCATGTCAACATTTTCATACAAAACCACAATTCATATGCCTCAAGATGATAGGGATTCTGTGCGTGGTGCTCTGTCTAGCAGAGTCACCCAGTCCTTCTCACTCCTCCAAGGGCCCAAGGCATCATCAGAAAACATTTCGCATTTCTCAAGTTTTCCTGATGATAAGAATAACAACTTTGGAACATGCTTAATAGGTACAGGTTATCAACACAGTATTGATACCAATGTTCAAGGGTTCAGTGATCTTCAGGTTCTTTTTATCAAGCACATCTGATGAGTCTTTTCCTCAAGCCAATCCTAAGATAAATAGTGAGACCATGGGCACTTGACCTTTTATTGTGAGGGGGTGCCAAGGTCTAGTCAACAACACAGATAGCATGAGGGGGATTAAATCTTCTGACCTACCTGCACTCACCTGGGCCCAGTCCCAAATTATGACTCTAATCTCCCTGAAGAGACACACTTTATGGGAGGGGTATTCATACCCGTGCAAACACATTTCTAGAATTTCCCATTGAGTTTCTTGATCCTATTTTATTCTACAATCAGACTTTCTGTTCTGTCCCTTCTACCAGCTGCCACCAGCACATGAGTTCACAGCCACCTTTGTTGGGTTTAGCAATGACCTCAGCCTGTTGAGCAGGAGTTGACCTCCATGTCCAGAGACAGACTGATTTTCCAACTAATCCCATCACTGCACTGGCGTGTTCCTCTGTGGATAACTGAATGAGACTTCTGTCTTCAGAGCTCTGCCCACTGTCCACTGGAGAGGAGCACCCTGATCTAGACCCATCCCTCCCCTTCTATACTAAGACATCCCACACATTTTCTCAGGCCTGAAAGGATCAACTTGACCCTTTGTGAATCCTCCTGTTCTTGCCTACAGGCTTCAGTGACCCCTGAAAGTTGAGGCTAGAAAATAGCTTGAAAAAGAAAAATTGCTTCCTTTCATTCATGGTTCCATTGGCCTTCCTCCTTCCTCCCAAAGAGTGTTGCCTCTGCCCAGGGAAATAGTCTTCTGATTCACATTCTTAAAGATTAAGCATCTAGGAAGAAGAATCTGTGGCCAAAGGCAAGAAAATAGGATAAACTACTTATGGCCACCCTAGAACAACAGGGTTAAATGTATTAGCCACATATAGCTATTTTAACTAATATTAAAAGTTAAAATGTTAGTTCCTCACTCACTAGCTCAATAGCCACTGTGGTCTTCTATCTCTTGGTCCAAGGTCAACGAGGATACTATATTGTATAGTGATGCTATGGAGAATTTTCTCAGCATGGAACATTTTATTAGATAATTTTGAGACATGATATATTCTTCTTGATTCTGCATGTGTTTCAACACATCATTTTATATGTGTTTGTTTCTATTTTCATAGTGCTAAGAATCAAACCCAGAGTTTCACATGAGCTAGGATAGTGATTCTTGTAATAATGAATACTTTATTCTAGACTAAACAGTGCTATTAAATGCTGTATTAGAAAAAAAAAACAAAAATAACCTGTTCATGGTGAGAGAAGGGAAATTTAATCATCAAAAGGTTATCTCTTTCCTTTCTGCATTTTTCTATAGATTATCTTATTCCAGGTTAGACTTCTCAAAGTGGAATGTTAGATCAGACTTCTAAAAGAAAAGGCTCAGAATGGTGCAAAAAGCCTATGTGGGGCCTAGGGATAAACAGTGAAGCAGAGTGTCTCCAAACCATGCAGTGGGGAAATGAAACAAAGCAGGAAGAAGGCTGAGACCGACAGGAGCAGGATCCTCCTTGGCCAGGGGTCTGGCTCTGGACCATAGGTCTGAAGGAGGAAGCCACCTGTACCTGATCTTAGCAGTCTTGAGGCTAATAGGCTGCCAAGTGCTCATGAGTGTCTCTATGTGGCCATTTCTCAGAGTCTCCTAGTTCCCAGGTTTTTCTATAATTGTGCATCCTCTAAACATAAGAAGTTTGTTTTGTCCTAGGCTGTAATGAAGGAGACAGTGGTGAATTAAATGCTGTGTTTAGGAGAAAGAATGTCTTCCTTGATTTCCCAGATGAGTTGTAAGAACCATGTTATCTACACCCCCCACCCAATACGCACTATCACACCTGTCATGGTTCCTTTAATGCTTGTGGTAACCTTTGATGAAAGCAGGGAAAATGGCAATCATTGGAGTCAAGAGGGGGAGGGCAGGATCAGAAACCTGCAGCCAGAAGCCCAAGGAACAACAAACAATATAAAATACAGACCAAAGTTCAGGTAGACAACAAGAACAATATGCAGAAGTATCCTGTGGTTTCCCATCTCTTGGTCCTAGGGCATAGTTGTCTTCATATGTATTGTCAACTTCAAAGTTTTTCCATCCTTGAGTTAGGTTTTCTGATGGGGTCAGTTAATATGGACTTTACCTCTACATGCCTTCTCATCTCCCTGTCAATCCCCCCTACACCCACTAAATGAACAATTAGAGCTCCTGATGCACACATAATACCCTGTTTGTTCTTTGTCTTGCAGCCGTCTCCAACTTGGACATCGAGAGTAAGTTGAGTGTATACTACCGTGCACCATGGCACCAACAGCGAAACATCTTCCTCCCAGCTACTAGGCCACCCTGTGTGGAGGAGCTGCATCGCCATGCCAGACAGAGTCTGCAAGCCCTGCGCAGAGGTAACTGATCACAGGGTGGGGGATTTCTGGGACACTATCAGAAGGCTGTGCCATCTAGGCGTTTCCTGTCCCATCAGTCCTGTGACCTCCTGTGACCTACTTAGTTAAAACAAGCACTTTGAAATGTTCACATTTCTACCCCTCATGAGATGCATACATAATATCAACTACATGTGTATATGCGTTAACATTATCATTATGGCCTAAGTATGATCACAAAGAGAATTCAAAGAGGAAGAACATTAATAACACTGTATCTTAATATGCAAGTGCCAATTCACAATTGTATTAGATGACATAATGAAAGGAGTTAGATGTCTGTACCTCTCAAAACTAAATTTGAATTGAATAAAGACAGAAATCATCCCACACAAAAATGTGGAGAAATGAAGAAGCCCTAGAAACAGGGGTAGGGGAAGAGCCACAAAAATTGGTATATCCAGAACCAATTGGATATGGGCAAAGTAAGACTTGGGCTTATAATGAAAAGGAAATTAGGGCTGACTCGGAAATAGGTTCCTGGCTGGTTTTTTTTCTATAGGAGATTTGGATAAGGCAGTTAAATGCTGTATGGGCTATGGAACCTTCCCATTGACCATTCTGCATATTACATGATGGCTGTTATGCTTGGCTCCTGCCCAGTAATACTAACCATCATAGTAAGGCTCTCAAGTGCTCTTCTGTTTCTGTTGGGAATCTGTGAGTTGATCCAATGTCCTCATTATACAGGGAGGTGCATGGAGACTGAAATTTGTGGACACTTGTTCAGGGTCATTCAGGCTAGCTCCAGAGCCAGTACCTGGGCCTGATCCTCTGATCTCTCAGGCAGAGCTCTTTTCTCTGTGCTGTATTCTGTGTCTCATGAAAATAGCTATCCCTATTGTCACAGCAACAAGAGCACCAAAGATAGGCATAGAACAGCCCAGGTAAAAGTGAACCTTTTCTTACTTCTAAGTACCTTAATACCTGTGAGAATGAGAGGACTTAAAATATTTTATCCTTTAAAAGTCCCCAATATGGATCTCTTAAGATGGAATGCCACATTTTCTGTTTTTTTTTTTTTTTTTTTAGAGGCAGATACTGTCTACACATTCAATGTATTTGTTTCAATGTATTTGTTTTAATATTTCTATACTCACTCAAAGATTGGTAGCTTACAAATACATTGTAATGCAAATAAAATACTTGAAAGCTATTTTCAGGACACAGAAAACCCTAATAAGTATTGTTTTCAGCCTTATCTCTATGACTTCTGCCTTTTCTCCTTTTAATGAACCAACTGGCCTATAACTGTCCCCAAAATAGTTGTTTAAAAGTTTTTTTTTCAAGTTACTAGTGGTAAGATACTATGATATTTATAATAGAGAAACGATACTTGCTACTCATTTCAGTTATGGTTGGGTAAAAAAAGATTCTTCAATAAATTTTTAGTGCAAGCCTCCTTCAGGAAATAATCCTCTCTACTAACCTGTTCCTAGGCATTTTCCCCATAATAACCAATGCATCTTCCCAACATGTACATGCAACCATCTGTCATAACTGACCACTATGGTCCTGCTGCCTTCTACCAGTAATCCAAGGGTAAGGATGGTGTCTTTTTAGTTTATTCCATTCAGAGCACGTAACACAAACCCAACATATGGTAGGTCCTCAATGGATGTGTGTGGAAGGGAATGAAATTCTGCAGAAAGCTGATTGAGCATTGAAAGCACAAGATGACTACTGAGGAATTTTAGCATTCTTACTAAATGCTTTTTGAGATCTCATCATTAGAGAGCTTGAGTAACATTAGCCCTGTAGACATCATTCTTTTTTACCATTTTATTATTATTAATCAGTCCTCCCTGATTAGATTTTTACAGATGTAACCCGATAACACTGAACTGCTCATAAGCTGTCATATTTCACTGCTTCATCAGGTTTGGACTTAATGGCAGAACTCAAAGAACAGCAAGTACCAATATCAATTTTCTCTGCAATTCCTCCTGGGGATGAGACATGGATATAAGGCCTTCTGGGGGTTAGATGGAAGACTATAAGCCTATTTTGCCCTGTTCAGACTGGCTTGTTTTGTGCCTGGCTCAATAGCAAATCTTGGGTGTAGTAGTTTTAATAGCACTGCAGAGAGCCATAAACAAGAATTATAGGCATCATAGAATTAAAAGCATGCAGTGGTGTAGAATTAAAATTAGAAAGTAACTTTAAAAATTAAATAAATAAAAACCCTGCCTAAGAAACAGCAATGTAGCTGTGTATCCATCAGCATAATCCACTTCTGCCATCTGGTGGTGGGGACCAATACCAAACTTGCAGACAAGGGCTTGGCTCCCTAAATGTGGCAGTAAGCTTCCCTGTCTCTATTTGGACAGCTGGAATGGTCTTTTTGTTTTCATGGGGAGAGAGAGGATGATGAAGTATGTGAAAGCAAGACTGGCTGGCTGCAGATTTGTGCTTGTTTGGGAAGTGATATTAAACTTTAAATTGGATTCCTTATCATCATCCCCTTACCCTGAACAAACTGTACCGAAGGCCAGACATTATGCTAGATCATAGGATTGAAAGAACAGTCAAATATGGCCTCTGCCTTCAAAGAATTCCTGGTGTAGAGAGGAGGATGGAGAATCTAGCAGTTAAGTTCAATCCAATGCTATGGGTTCAGAGCAGAAGCATACCTATCATGCTATGGAGCCTCAGGGAAGTGGCATCTAAATGGATTTCACGTTGTTTAGAATGCAATTATTGCTTTCCCTTTTTCTTAGCAATTCTTTAATGCTCAGCACCAGTAATAACTTTAAGTTGTGCCATCTTTTCTGTTCATAAAACACACAGAGAGACTAATACATGCTATAAAGAGATAATTATATTTTATATTCCCTTTCCTTTCAAGTTCTGGCTGCTATCTAAGTTTCATTGGTCTAAAGGAGTAAGGATGAAAATTTCACTGCACTTGCAGGCCCTGGTGAACTGAGATTGGCTCTACCTCACCAGTGGCAAGAAGTATCATTAGCAAACCATTAATTTAGGCTGCCTACTCTTGGCCTGAGTGGAAGAGAAGATATATTTAAGACAGCATGGGAGAAAAGTGGTTGAAAGAGAACTTGAGCTGCTACCCCTTCTCACTTTGCTCCCTTTCCATACTTCCTAACCAATAGCGCTTGTCAGCTCTGCCTAGTGAATTTAAGAATGTAAAAGGTTTCCTTGTGCTGTCCATTAGAATAGCCCACTGTTCGCCTGCAGACAATAATGAGGATGACACTAGAGGTGGGAACTTTACCAAGAAAGGCATTTATCTCAAAATTCCTTCTTGATAAACATTGACTTTCTAGGCAGTGTAGGAAAGACCACCCATGTGCTGCGTTTTTGAGGACCTTTGCCCGGTTGTGAATGGAAACCTAACTTATATACTAAGCCTGTGGCTCTAAGAAAGAGCTTAGGTATTGAGGACCAAAGGCAGTCAACTCACTGGTGGAAAGCAGAGAGCTTGAGAGAGCTCAATTCCTAGTTTCAATGCATAATGTTTGTCAATTTCTGTGATACCCAATATGAAATGGCGAATAGATTAATGAAAGCTCACCTTTTTTTGCAGCTTGTTGCTAACACTCTCAAGAGGGGAAGAACAATTGAAAATATCAAGTCTTTTTCATTATGTTTGTCCATTCTGCACCCTCAGAACACCGGAGCCGAAGTGATCGGCGAGAGCAAAGAGCTGCTGCTCCCCTCTCCATAGCTGCTCCACCACTGCCAGCTTACCCTCCAGCTCACAGCCAGAGGAGGCGTGAGGCCAAGGACCGCCACTTCCTAACGGTAAGCATGATGGCTGCTGGCTGGCCTGCATTTGCTCTTTGGAGCATAGAGTTCCTATCTGCTCAATGTGGGAAGCTGGGCTGGCTGAGGGGCAGGTAATAGGCATATAGGAACTCCTTTCACTCCTTTTGTATTACACACACTCACACACACACACAGATAGAGAGAGAGAGAAAGAGAGAGAGAGAGAGAGTAAACCAATAATCAATAATAGTTAAGGACTCTGAAATCAGAAGGGAATTTTGCTTCTAATCCTAGCTCTGCTTATATGTTAGAGTTTAGGATTGAGTTCTTTTCTTTTCTCTCAGCTCCTCCCTTCGTAATAGGGGATATTATTTATTTAGCTTAATAGGGCTTGAAGATGCACAGAGCTTCACAGAGGGACTGACTGATATAGACGAAGACATCTATACATCTATAAATGTCAACCACCACGGATACTACCATTATTACTAGTCTTACTCCATGGGAGAAGCTGTAATGTGATGTGAAAATTTACCACTAGAACAAATCATAAGTTTGCGCTTTCCCAATATAAGAGGCTACTTCCCAAGGGTAACCTATTATCTCACTGACATCACTGCGTGTGGTTTCAGCCTACTAGGGGTGGATGAGGCTGTAACTCAGGCCAAGCTCTTGAGTGTGGACCACAGATGATGAAGCTGGGCCTCAGTTCAAACACCTGAAAACTCAATCGGCAGCTGGTGCAAACACTTTATCCCACATGTGCCTTCTGGAGCCTCTGTGGGATAAGGAAACATTTGCTTCTGTGTACTTATATCATTAAAGTCAGGAACTATGGTTTTGTGACCAAGACAGTCCAGATTGTGTTCAAGCTTGCCAGCACCCCTACTGTCTTTTTTTGGGTTTGAAACCCGAAGTCTAAAGAAGTTACAGCACTATGTGTATTAATTAACGATTTTGTTTGAAATTAAATGCATGACTACAAACCCCATACCAATATGGGCTGTGCAATATGCAAAAATAGTGCAAAATGTCCAGGTTCCATGATGCCAAACATTCAAATGGAAACATACTTTATCTAAATGAACTTGCATGTTATAACATATTCAGATAAGACCTTGAGTGTGACTAGATGATCTGCAGGTATTTTACCTGTTTGCAGCCAGCTAGAAGGCACTGTGCTGTTCAGTTGCATACATACTGGGTACCATACTTAACACACTGTTGTGATGCAGCCAAAGAATAAGAAAGGGGGGCTATACTTCTCTGATTCATCAGACGGAGTGCTTACACATGCTAGTGATTTGTCATAAATGTCCCTACTCAATACAAGTTCTTATTAAACTTAACTCTGCTTGCCAAAGCATTGTTTCTAATGAGGTATTTTTTGCATAAAATGTTAAAAATATTTTCCCATTCATTATAACACATTTTGCGGCTCATTAAGTTGGTTTTCTTAGGGAGAAGGTGAAACAAAAATTTTGAGTGCTTACAGAGGTGACAAGAAAATATAATTCCTTTTATAATCTGCATAATTTTAATGACATCTAAATATGTAAATAAGATGCTAGGAAAAGACTTAAAGTAGTGGCTAGCAATAACTGTGCTTCATTAACCCAATAGATAGCAATAAGAGGATCCTAGATTATACTTTGGTAAATGTCTGAAAGTTTGCCTATCCTGAATTTATCACATCTTGACATTTACAAGTCACTTGGGGGGAATTTTGTTTTCAATTGAGTTTGGGCCACCAATTTCATTAGAAGATTTTCCATTCAAGTTATACCTCACATACTTGGCTATGATAATGGCTCTATGCATTCATCTTAAAAGGCTACATGTTGCTTAAAGAGTAAAGGTTACAAGAATAAGGATAGGAACTTTGTAGACAAAACCCTGGACACACATTTTCTTAGAGAATTTTTGGATTTATATTTTATTAGAGGGTTTAAACCCCAGCTGCCTATTGTTTTCGGTTGAATGATTTGGAAGAAGTTATATCTGTCTGAATTCTGGTTTCTTTCCATTTTTTTTATAATTGTATTTCAGTTTCTTTGTCTGTAAGATAGGGATAATCATTTCAACTTTACAATGTCATTAAACATATTTCATGTGACACTATATAAATAAGATTAAATTTTGTTTTTGCAAGTCCCTAGCACAGTGCCTAAAATATTTGAGTATCATAGTCAATTGTAATAAAGCTCTTATCATCAAATGAAAGGCCTGTAATATGTATAACCTCATAAAATTAGAGAAAGTATAAATCACTACACCTTTTCCAGAGGAGAAAGAAAACTCTAAATATTCATGCACTTTCATCCAGCAATTCCACATCTGGGAATTAACTCCAGGGTGATAGATCAGTCTATGTAAATATTTACTTATTAATATGTTCATCAAATCACATTTTAATAGAAAGATATAATTACATATATCCCATGTCCAAAACTGATCTTATTTTTAATAAATTTTGGTACACATTATATTCGGTTCTATAGGATGTAATACAATATCATAGTATTATATAAGAATATTTGATGACATGAAAAGATGTATATTTCATCACTGAGGATTTTTAAACAGCCCATAAGATTTTGTAGAGTATCATCTCAAAGTGGCTATCTGTAGATAAATGGCTGAAAAACTATGTGGCTGTGGTTCCCTAACTGTGAACTTAGGTACCCTATGACAGTGCCATGAACTTATACATAGGCAATGGGATAGTAAAACATTTTCAAGAGACATGGTGTCTTCACTTCAGGGACATCTGGCAGTGGCTCAAAAGTAGCTCTGTAAGTCCCACAAATAAGAAGGAATACTTAGTTTTTTATCAATTAATTTACCTAAAAGTTTCTGAAAGAGGAATTTTCAGATAAACAAATGGGTTAAATTTAGCTTAAAGCCCACTATTAGGTGAGAATTTAAGGAGTGTCCCTAAATAACAGCATCTTCTGTCATCAGGATGACAAAGGAGGTGACTTCAGGGAAAGATTCGCTAACAAGATTATCTTTTCCAATGTGCTCTTGAATTCTGAAGGTCTACCATTAGCAACTGTGTATTTCTCTCTTATTAGAAGAGACACCAGCCTTGTCCATGAGTTCAGCTTTAGGATATCAATTTTAATAAATATGTGATATGAAAAGAAAGAAGACTCTATGAAATGAATTTAGAACATCTCTTTGTAATTTGAGATGCAGGAAGAGAACCAAAGCAACCCTCTCCAAATCCATACCCTCACATGGCATCTCAATATTCTGATTAATTCACTATGGAAACTATAGCTTTAGACTAGTCAAGGACCCAAAGACTTGTATGAACCTAGGTGGAAGTCAAATGTATGAAGTTTATGGCAAAAAAAAATATTTCCAAGAGCCATAAGAAAGAGAAATAGCCCAAGATCAATTCTTTATCCACACGAGTAGACTTTTGTCTGCAAATATATTTGTTAATGGCAGGATACTGACTATTTATTGTGGGCAGAAGGGATAAGGAAAGAAGAGTGACACCAAGGTGTGTGTTTGTGTATTGAACAAAAACTCGGTGACTGAAACTCATTTGTCTTCATGTAGAATTCTTGACGAATTTTCCCTTGCCTAGGTTGTAGTCAAATTAGGCATAACAAATGGCAATCAGACTATGGGACATTTGTCAGAGCAACAACAGGTAGCCTCTTCTCTGCAAATGCAAACATGGGCCTCTTCTCTGCAAATGCAAACATGGGTTAGCAAATTTGGTCAAGGTCATTCCAGAGAAATAAATTCAAGATACCCCTTGAAGAATTTTTTGGAAACACACAGTATTTTTAAGTGCTCAAGTGATGTTGATTGGAAAGCTTCTTGTTTGAAGGAGTTGAATAGTGTGTGTGTCTTGGTGTTTGTGTATCTGTGTGTCAGTGTGTGTATCGAAATGTACACTGAGCCTTCCATGTAGCTGAAGACAGTGGTGGTACAGTAAATCCATATCTCCCAGTATTTCCTTCAAAATTTATACAGAACAGCAAGGTTGTAAAATGAAGCTGTGCCACCAAAACACACCATTGAAATTATTTGAAGTACCCCAAACACCAAATTAATATGAAGTAAAAAGATAAAAATAAGCACCAAGTCTTCTTGTCACAGGGACATGGAGGGCAAATTTGAAAAACCTAAAATTGCATGGAGTAGGGAACTAGAGTGTATCTGGAGGTTGAAATCCACCTCCAGAACAGTTAAATTTACCCGATACCTGAAAATACTTTGAAAAGGTGTTCAGATAGAAAATGGATTTTAGAATATGTGTACCATCCATGAACAGATATCCATCCATATATGAAGCTTTGAGAGGAGAAAGGGCAGAAAGACATATGCACCATTTATCAACTAGAGGTGAAGAAACAAAAAACAAACAGAAATGATACAAGTTAAACATGAGAAAATAAAGGAGTAACTAAGAAAATAAAATTGCCTTATTGATTTTTGTCTAGGAAATGAGTAGGCCTTAAACGATAACAACAATCCCCCCAAAAAAAACTAGTAGTAAAAGTTCAAATGATAGAAAAGGGATAACTATGGCAAAACAGTTTGATAAAGCTCAAGAGCTGCGGCACATTTTTGAAAAAGAGAAAGCAGTGAACAAATATAATAAAATATACACAGTTACAAAATATATCAGAATTGTCACATCAATTAATGTGAGCTTAATTTGCACATTAAAGGAAACTCTTTCAATTTGTCTTAATCAAGCAATACCAAACTACACACTGTATACATGAAACACACCTAAAATAAAATGATCAAACAGATTCCATAAAAGATGGAACAAAGATATGACAAGTAAATAAAACAATAAATCAGTAGTGTTTTAAAATATACTTGTGAATATTAATGTGACAAACAACACAGGTGTATATTTAAGAAACAAAACCTGTAGATACATACAGGTAGAAACATGGTATCATTAGGTGATTTTTAATACATCACTTTTAGTACAAGACGGAGAAAGCAGACCAAAAAAAAAAAAAAAAGATTGGAGACAGAAAACCTAAAAAACACTGTCAATAGACTTTAAGCCATGATAATATACCATATTATCAAACAAACCCTGAGAAATAAAAAAATATTGATTATGACTTTGATTCAAAATGTCAGTGTTCCTAAAGTAAGACTATTCTAAACAATACTTGCTGATCAGAGTACAGCAAAGCTCCAGATTACTGACAGAGGCAAAGCACCAGGAAATCCTCTCCACCTGGACATTTTAAACTTCCTGTGAAACATTTAGCAAAAGAAAGAATATGAAGTGATACTATACAACTTCTCAAAAATGATAATGATGATGTTATATAACAGAATCTGTAAGATAAAATGAAATAATAATCAAGAAAAATGCATAATACCATATGGTTAAATAAGAGTAAATTCTAATACCCCCAACAAACAAAATGAAGCAAAAAGGAATATAAGTAAGCAAATAATACTAAAGTATAAACTAATAAAGCAGAGAAATAGTAGTCTAATTAATAAAGAAATTCCTGGTTGATTGAAAAAAATGACTGGGATGGGGGCAGGAGAATAAATGACCAAGAAAAGTGTAAGTAAACAAAATAAATCATTGTCAGATGATATAAACACTGAAACAGAAAAAAATTGAACAATTTTAAGAGATTATTTTATAGACATTATGCAGATAAAGTTGAAATCTTAAAAATTGAACAGTTTCTTAGAAGAATAAGTACTGCCCAAATTATCCCCTTTAGATTTAGTAAGACTAAATAGACTCATTTCTTTAAAAGAAACAGTCACTTTTAAGAACCTTGCCCACAGGCCCAGATTACTTCCCATAAGAATTGAATTTACCTTTTAGTGTCCATATATTCCCAATGTGCTATAACTTGCTTCAGAATATTGGAAATGAAATAAATTTCACTATTTCTTTTATGATGCAAGTATAATAATATGCATACCAAAACATCATAAGGAAAGTCCATAAATAAACTTTACAATTATATAGTTCATACATATTGATTTTTGTAAAAGCATTAAACATTTGCAAACATAATACATTCCAAATTAACAATTAGTGACTGGATGAGATTTATTTCAAGAATGGAAGGCTGTTTCAATATTAGGATGTTTATTAGCATCATATGCCATATTGATAGATCTAAGAGGGAAAACATGATATGACTATGTCCTTGGGAAATACTTGAAAATCTTTACAATCTACATATTTTCATTTAAAACTCAAGAAAGCCAGGCGTTGGTGGCACATGCCTTTGATCCCAACACTGGGAAGGCAGAGGCAGGTGGATCTCTATGAGTTCAAGGCCAGCTTTGTCTACAGAGCTAGTTCCAGAACAGGTTCTACAACAATACAGAGAAACCCTGTCTCCAAAAAAAAAAAAAAAATCAAGAAAATATACATATACTTTAGCTCAAAAGCCAATACCTTACTTAATCATAAACACTGAGAGGCATTTTCATGAAAGTCAGGAAGAGGGCACAAAGGCTCACTACCACCCTTACTGCTTAATACTGGGTTAGCTATATTAATAAGTAAAATTTGGGAAGATAGATGAATTAAACACACAAGAATTAAAAAGAAGTAAACCTGTGTCTAACTGAAGATGATGAGATAGTATAGCAAATAAATTCTCAATAACCAAAGGAGAAAAGGGATTCAAACAATAAAAGCATTCAGGAAGAAAGCAGGATGCTAGCACACAAATGTCACAAATGATAGCCAATTTAGAAGAGCTAGTGCTAGAGCATCATTTGAAGCAATAATAAAGGACGCTAAAATACCTAGGAACTAATTTCCAAGGAATATATAAAATCTGTATGAGAAAAATCTCAAAGAACTTACTAAGACATTTGTGAAATGAAAATATATTCCCTGCAATTGGCTTAGAGTGATCCAATATTGTAAACAAATTAGTTAAGTCTCTATTAATTTGCAAATTTAACCCAATTCCAATTTTATTCTATGAAGTCAGACAAATAATATTAAGGTTCATATGGAAAAACAAATACATCTGACTAACCAAGCAAATGCTGAGAAAGGAACTATACAAGACAAGAAAAATGTATTTAAAATCCCTATAATTCAGCAGTGAGATGTTAGGCAGATAGATCAGTATGATAGAATAAAAAAAAATGAAGAAATGGACTGGTATAACATGATGACATACAGTGAAAGTGACAGCACCACAAATCACTGAGGTGAAAGTTTGACTTATTTAATGGTGCCAGAACAATTGGCTAGCCATTTGGTAAACAGAAAAATGAAATGATCTGACCATTTTATCAAGGTAAGCACTATTGACATTCTGGATCAGATACTCCTTTCCTGTGTGGGCTTTGCTGTCTGTTGTTCAATGTGCCACAGCATCCCTGGTTCCTACCCACTAGCTACAAATAGCACTCTATCCATGACTTAAAACATTGTAAATTTTCACTGTGGTGACAGAATCACCCCTTGTTCAGGCCATTTAACTATATCATTTCCTCTAACCATACACATAATTAAAATCAAAATGAATTGGGGGGCCTTAACATTACAAAATGAAACTTTAAATATGAGAATAAAATACCAGTGATGTACTCCTTGACCTCAATCTAGGTAAACCTTTAGTAATTTTGATTTTTATGACACAAACATCACAAACAGAATCAAGACATAACCAAAGAATATGGAGAAAACATGCATCATACAAAGGGGCAGGTATACCTAAGGGACATATGCCTTCTAAATCTGGAGGGAGAAAGAGCGAAACTCTGAAAGAAAAAAAATAGATTTAAATGGCAGTTCAGAAAAAAATATAGTCATGTTCTTAAACTAAAAAATTGCTCAAAATTCTGTAGACACCAACCCCTAAAAGAAGACAATACAGGTTACTGCCATTGCTTTTGTTGCTGACCAAAACTTGATGACAATAGGCACACTGGTCACAGGATATGGGGAAAGCAAACTTATACAGGTCTGAAACTTCCTCCCTACTGGATAGCTCTCATAATACCTACTGTAAAGTGACTGTGGAGTGCTCAGTCATAAATGGGGCATCTATATTATACCACCTTTCCAAGACTCAAGGAGCACTATGGCAGAGGGAATGGACAGTTTGTAAGATTCAGAGGTTGGGGAAGGATCAGAACAAAGCAATGTCTTTGGGAAATAACAGGACCATTGTATTCGTGGACTCACATCATTTGTGGTTGTCTGCACAAGACCTATACAAGATCAAGCCATTCCAGCATGCAATAGGAAGGGGTCCATAAGTCCCTATTCCTAACTGAGGAGCTATAGATAGTTGATTACTTCTTGGGACAGGGAGTCAGTTTGTATTTAAGAGTGTGGCTCATGGTAGGTTAGTCATGCTCCATTGGATGGCTCCACGTCCAGAAAATCATGAACAACATAAATTTGACTCAACAGGTCATTAAAATTTTAAAAGGAGACACGAAAATGAGGGGCAAGATGTTGAAGATGGATATGAAAGGAGGTGAGGGAAGGAGGTTAAGGGTGAATATGATCAAATTACATGTTTAAAATTCTCAAAGAATTAATAAACATTTATTTTAAGATTTGTTCATACTCATAATCAGAACTCCAGACAGCGTAGGGCAGCATGATCTATTGGTGAAACTGGGGAAACAATTGGTCCTATGCATTACCGCTAGAAATTCAAATTTGAATTAACCTATGAATCTGGCAATATCTAGTGAACTTTCCTAAGCACTTCTTACCTTAACAGTTGCAGTGAAGATACACTTCTGAAAATACAAAAAGATTCACTGAATCATTGTTTATAGGATATTAGAAGCACCTAAGTATGTTTATGTTAGAGTGATAGAATAAGTTACGGAACATCTACACAGTTACATATTATGCAGATATAAAAGAATAAGGTAGATCTTTATGAATAAAAAGTTACTTCTGTGACATCCTCTTAAGTGAAAACCAAGAAAATCCCCAAACAGTATCTATCCTATATGATTATTCATGTTAGAAAGATATATGAAATACATAAATGTTCATGTGTTTGCATAGGAGTCAATTTTGCAATCTTCAAAAACCTCTACACTGCCAAAAAAGACAATTAAAAATCATAGATAAAACAGAGTTAAGAAGATAACATACATAGACTTTATCACACATGAAAAGGAACTCTACAGTGTGTATGGGAGTAGGGGTTTGTGTGTGTGTGTGTGCATGCGTACGTGCGTGTGTATGTGTGTGTGTTATACTGGGAAGTGAGCCCAGGCAAACACTGTGTCACTGAACTGTATCCCAACTCATTGTTTACTTTTGATTTTGAGACAGGGTTTTGTTAAGTTTCTCATTCTGGCCTTTAACCCACTCTGTAGTCCACAATGTTCTTGAACTTGAAATCCTCTCACCTCAGCATCCCAAGTTGTGATTATAGGCCTGCCGCACAAGCCTGACCAGGAACCATATTAAACCACTGTGAAATATATTAACAGTACAATAAACTGATACCCCATCTGGAAAAAACAAAGGCCTTGAAGTCTTCTTGTGAACAGGAGCATCAGAAGGTTTGCAGTTTGTGAGTTATTGGGGAAGGATAGAATGAGGCTGATATGAAATTAGAGGGAAGGTTGTAACACTCTGTGTGAATAGGCTCCCAATCCACAAGGTGAATATGGTAGCTGGTGGATGTCTGAAATGTATTTTGCATTCTTCTACAGCTCAGTTCAGCTAGGTGCAATCCCTGCATTCACTTAGAGTTTTTCATGTATGAAATCATGCATAAGCAAACACAACATTTACATTATGTTCAAATCACGCTCCTAAGATACCAATTGCTTTGGAACTAATGCAAGTTTTCAAAATGAGCATAGCAGAACTGGCTGTAGAGGGAAGATAAATCAGAACAAATGAGGTTGGTTTAACTCCAGGGGATTGAAAGGAGGCAGTGGAGCTGAAGGGGAGTGACATTTCCTTGAGCATATGTTTTTGTTGTTGTTGTTTTTGTTTTTTTTATACCTCATAGTCATAAAACCCAGGCAATATTTTATGAATCCTCTACCCCTAAATAAATGACATTAACTAGCATGTGAGGAGAACCCCAAGCAGGAAACAAAGAGAAGCAAATAAACCTAACTATGTCACAAATGAGTGATAAACCCACCCTAGAGGAGGGGGAGGAATTTACTTAACATTGATAGCTTTGGAAAATATTATTTGGCTTTGGCTTCATTTTATTGCAAACAAACTGATTTATTTATGGACCTACATGCTATATGTTAAATTGAACAATCCAGCACAGCCAGGAATTAAAATGTGTTACTATATAGCTAAAAGTAGAAAAGCAATATGCACATTAATGAGCCTCAGTCGACTGCCACATGACTATTAGATAATCCCTGTATTTCATACAGTTTCTAATCACCTTACCTGTTTCTAAAATATGAATGGTACTTCACAGCAAATGCCTCTTGCATTTATACTTGTGTCACCCTGCCTGCTCCCCATTTGCTATCCATTCACTATCCTTTTGCAGTGGCATTCTCGGCTATCCCTTTAGGAACTGTGTATATATTTTCCTTCATAAGCAAGGAAGTAAGTAAACAGCGAGTCAAAGAATGACAGCTGAAGGCAGATATATGAAAGAAGAGATTCTGCAGATAGATTTTTCCATGTCAACAGCATTATCCAGTGAGGTTTAACTTTAACTGACTTTGGCAAAGAAGCCACTTTGGCTTGCTCAGAGGCCTGTCATTCCAACTCTAGTTGTGCCATCAGTGCCAGACTCCATGTTTCTAAGGGATTAGCAGTGGTCTACATAAGAAACAAGTAAGCCAGTGTAACTAGGTAACTAATACTCAAATACATTTGCTGCTTTGGACTTCTGTTAGGAGCTGACCACAGGAAGTATAGTCCTTTGATAGGGATATATATATATATATATATATCCCTGAAAACCATCTTTAAATCTTGAGCAGGAGAAATTAAGCACCTGCTAAGCAGCAATCTTTTTTTTATTTAGAAACGTGAAGGTAAAAACACTGTAATGAAGGTAACACTGAGGCATAAATGATGCAACAGAGGGATGAACTTAGAAGGTTTTCAAAAGTCTCCAAGCAAATTGTCAGAGCAGCCATTCTGGTGATTATGGTGCTGCAAAGCTAAGCAAACTTTCAGGCAGGTGGTTACTTCCTGATGAATCAGCAGTGCAATACTAAGGCATGCCCCATAGAGGTGTGCATTGAGACTCCGAGGCCTGAGGTAGAGGAACCTGGATAAGTCACCTGCACATTTGGCTCTCACAAGTGAGACAACCTCTCACTTGCCAAGCAGAGCATCTGTGATGACACAGAGAGGGAAGAAAACCAAAACACAGTCACATTCTTTCCAGAGAAGTGATGGTTTCTGAAAAGGTTCGGGAGAGACAATATCAGAGACCTGCTCATCTGGACTATAGAAGAATTTTGCCAAGTTAGAATTACATTTAGCAGGCATAGCCTGGGGTACCACATATAACAGAGAAGATTTATTATTGAGAATCTAGGAGACTAAATAACCAAGGTGAAGGGTAGAGTGGATGGCAGAGAAATAGGAAGCAAACGATGTATGGAAAAGGCTAAAGGAGAAGCTGATAACTACAGGGAAGGCAGCATGATTATAATATTTATCTAGTGAAAGATCTCAGCTGGATGGGTCCTGCCAAGATCCCAATTTTCTTATATTTTCTTAGATCTAATTTTCTTAGATCATATAGATGCGTGGCATTCATCAGCAGAACAGGTAAGATAACATTTGTGAATAAAAAGCCAGCAAATGGATACTGAAGAGAAAAACAAGAGTATCATTTTGTTGTGCCCTGTTTACACTAAAAGTGGCTTTGTGTTCACACAAATCTGGAGCTAACATGCAACAATAATAGTATGAAGAGAAGGGAATAATGACTGGACTCTTGTGTTTTCTTTCTTAAATACTACTTTCAAAGGACAATTTGATTTCAATACTTTGGCCAAGAAATTAGATGTTCAGGGCCCAGAGAAATGGAATCAGCAGTTAAGAGAAGTTGCTGTTCCTCTGGGAGACTCAAATTTGTTTCCTAGCACCCAGCACATTCAGTGTCCACAACCAATTTTAACACCAGTTCTAGGGGATTCTGCACCCTCTTTGGCCTCACTGGGCACTACACTCACATGTGCAGATTAATACAAACTTAAACATATAATTTCAAAATAAAAATAAAATCAACAAAATAAATTAAATGTATGTATTCTACTCTAGTTCCACCTTCTCCAAAACCCTAACAAATTCTGTGGTTATGTCACTGTCTATCCAATCAGCATTCTGGATGGTCCAGTTTGCAATGATGCTCAATTACTCATATCATCTCTAAATGTCGTTGTTTTTGTTTAAATTCCTTTTATTCTTAGGTTTTTGTGGGCGTGCCACCCAGCTCCCAAATAAATACATGGAGTTTTATTATTACTTACAAATGTTCAGCCTTAGCTTGGCTTTTTTCTAGCGAGCTTTTCATTCTTTTTTATTTTACAGTTTTTATTCATTTTATATACCAACCACAGTTCCCCGTACCTCTCCTCTTCTCACTCCTTCACTGCCCACCAACCCACCCCCCCATATCCACTCCTCAGAAAGGAAAAGTCCTCCCATGGGGAGTCAACAAGGCCTGGCACATCAAGTTGAGGCAGAACCAAGCCCACCCCCCCATCAAGGCTGAGCAAGCCATCCCACCATAGGGAATGGGCTCCAATAAGCCAGCTCATGCACCAGGGACAGATCCTGGTCCCACTGCCAGGGGCAACACAAACAACTCAAGCTACACAGATGTCACATTTATGCAGAGGGCCTAGGTAGATACCATGCATAGGCAGCTTTTCTTAAATTATCCCATCTATCTTTTGACCCCAAGTTTTTACCTTTCTATGTATTTTTCTTTACTTCTTAATCCATGGCTTGCTGTGTAGCTGGGTGGCTGGCCGCTGGAGCCATACATCCTTTCCTTCTCCTTTCGCTCCTCAATCTTCTGCAAGATTTCTCCTCCTATTTATTCTTTCTGTCTGCTACCCTCACCTATCCTTTCTCCTGCATGGCTACTGGGCATTCAGTTTATTAGACCAATCAGGTGTTTTAGACAGGCAAAATAATACAGCTTCACAGAGTTAAACAAGTGCAGCATAAAGAAATGCAACACATCTTTGCATCATTAAACAAATGTTCCATGGCATAAAAAAATGTAGCACATTTTAAAATAATGTTCTACATCACAACATTTATAACACCTGAAATAGCTCACCGGGATATCATCTCATTTCTGTCTAGCTCATATAGTTGTAACATAAAGTGGAGATAGTTGATTATCCTGTGGAATGATTCTGACCTGTTCACATCTTTGCTCTTTGTACTGTAATTAGTGGTTCATAAATCAGTCAAAATTCTGACAAATCCAAAGAAGTTCACCTGGTCTTCTACATCTGGAAAGAATACTCTGGTCAGTGAGATAAGGTATATTTCTGAGATTTGCAGAACATCTTCTCAGCTAGGAGTCCTAGTCTCAGGCAGTGATGACAAAAACTGTAGAGGCAGACAATGTGTCTGCAAATGTCTTTCTTGACACCCACAAGTGTTTCACTCAATAGTAGCATGGAGGCCTGGGACTCCATCCTACCCCAAGAGTGTTTCCAAGAGTATCCCTATCAGAAATAAGAGGTTCAAGCTGATTTTTAAAATCCAGTACTGCTGTAAGTAGGAGGTTTATTTTTTCACAAGAATGACTTAGCAATTCTGAAACTATTTTATCTATACCAAGAGTGAACAAATCAATAAGTATATTGCAGACAAAGATAGCCAGGTATATTAATATTGGAGAAAGGAGATACAAATAAGCTAAGTGGGAAGTCTAGAATGAATCCTGAGATGTAGGATTGAAATGAAGTGCCAGTATAAATATATACTTATATTCATGCACAGATATATAAGTAGACAGAAAGTAAATGCATGCATGTATGTATGAACATATAGGCATGTATTGTCTAGCTTATCTCAGAAGCCTTTAGGATTAAAAGAACTCTGGTAACACTGAGCATATCTAGTGACTAGATCTTTTCTCCAAATACCAATAGGACTCCTTGGAGAACAGGTTTGTCTGAGACCAGGTTAGTAAAATATAAGATAAGCCTAGACTATCTTATGGTATCAAAAAATATAAGAGTAGTTAAAAAAAATAAAGAAGTATGTAAAAGTTCATACAACCTGAAGGATAGTCATTGGTCAAAGCTGGTACACTTTAAGCAATAAAATAAACAATGATAATAATAATTTATAACATAAAATAAATGCTATGAGTCCTATGTGTGTGTGTGCACACATGTGCCTGTGCATGTCATATGTATGTTTGCCTATACAAGTATGCTTAGAAGCCAGAGACTGACACTGGAATATATTCCTGAATTGTGTCTCCAATTTAGTTTTTGAGATAAAGACTCACTGCATGTGAAACTCAACATTTTAGCTAAACTGATTGGCTAGTGAATTCTTCTGGGATCTGTTTTCACTCAAACACTGGGATTACAGGCAAATATCATCAAAGGAGGCTTTCTAATGTGACTTCTGGGGATCCAAACTCAGGTCCTCATATTTGCATAGCAGGCAGTTTTCCCACTAAGCCATATCCTCAGAGCCCCTACTGATACAAATGCATTAAATATATAAATAAGTTAACATACAGAGGGTAGACACAGTCTTATAAAAGAATTTTAATTAATGAATTTAGAGGTAATGTTGAAAAAAGATGACTATTAGTCAAATACTATGACAATAAATTTTGCAGGCAATAGTCAAAAATAGATTAAAGTTAGTTGGGTGAAAACCAGGATGATTTTGTAGTGGAAAATTTATCAACCACATTATATTTTTTATTATAAAGAAACAGTAACTTTAACTCTGAAACCTGATAAATACAAGCTTAACCAAGTGGTAAAAGTTAACATTGCTAGTGATAGGGCACCTCTTTTTACGACTTCTTGATAGGATGTATTGATGTATTTCTTGATAGGATGTATTGATGTATTGTGAGAACTCTTGCCAACACAGTCACCTAACCTCACTCTCAGCATGAGAAAACATCGAGCAAATCTAAATATACATAAATTCTGTAAAGTAATTGATCATTCTTCAAAAATGTCAAAGCCACGAAAGACAATGACTAAAAAGGAGACCATGGAAATTTGAGAACTAAGTGCAATGTAAGATCCTGGATTGTATCCCAAGTAAGAAAGGGGAAATGGATGAAAACCTGGCTGCATTAGTAAGGATTATTTAGAGCAGTGGTTCTCAACCTTCCTAATGCTGTGTCCTCTTATCACAGTTCCTTCCTCATGTTGTGGTGACCCCCCAACCATAAAATTATTTTCATTGCTGCTTCATAACTGTAATTTTGCTAATGTTAGGAATCATAATGTAAATATCTGATATGCAGGATATCTGATATGTGACCCCCAAAGAAAGGGGCCATGATTTAGATGAACAGAATTGATAGAATGAATATATATATATATATATATATATATATATTGTTTTGTAAGATACTATATGGGTAGTTCAATAATAGCCATCTCACCCTGGAGAAGCTGAGAATGTAGTAGTCATTCATTACATGCAATGCCAATCTGACACTGATGGGCTCTTTTAGAGCTGCTGGTTGTCAGCAGTCTATGTTGGAAGACTGAAGAAGCTGATTTTAATATTAATTAGTAAAAGAATTCAGCCATGCAAGCATCAGGACAGATGAACTTGCCAGTATGTGTGAAGAAGGCAAGTATGCAAAAATGTTTGCTTCTTTTATGTCCTTTTATCTGGACTGTCACCACAAGGTGCCACCCATATTTAGGGTGAGTCTTCCCACTTCAAACAGTCTGATCAAGATAACCCTTCCCAAGAATGACCAATAGCTTATGTTTTCATTGATTTGAGATACCATCAAGATGACAACCAGTATCAGCAATCATAAGTCCATCCCTCATCAAGTTGACGATCATGTCTCTTTACAGAATGCTTAATTTCCAAATGAAAGCAATAACAAAGACATAATCCTGTCCAACATGATATAACTGTGCTGCATACAACCACTAATGCATTATATATTCATTTTAGAATACATAGCCAAATCCCTTAGGGAATGCTTTATCTTTTAGTGTCTCATAATTTAATAAGATAATATAGATTTACAACACTTAACCACTGATATCTCACTTGATATTACATTACATGCAAAAATTAGAGGAAAGAAAGAAGAAATAACTACCCACTCATGTTTTTAATCTTTTATTTTTATGACTTTATCAGGGAAGCATGCATACATGAGGATATTAATATATAGTCTTTTTTAATCTGTCTTTTTTCCATATCCCATTAAAATGGAATCTTTGTCAATTTAGTTAAGGAGGATTGATTTTTCATTCTTTTATTGAAACAGAACACTGTAAGAGAGATCATCTTGGTCCCAATTTCATGTTTTTAGGTCTCTTTGCCACCAGCCTCATTTCAGAGCTAGCTTGAAGGGATGCCCTCCGGCTTGTACTGCCTACTGCACTTGCTTATATTATACAAGGGACCATAAATGTGTGTCATACATGATAGATTATAGCTAAATCCTAAGGGATCAGAGCATATTTCTATTCTAGGCTATTTGCTTCTGAATAGAGCAACACTAAGTTATGACCTTCACTGTCTCCAAAACAACCCTGCACAACTGAAGCAGGATCATCTTCCTGGAGCTTCAATATGTGACACAACTAACTTCTTAATATATGTATCTATATGCACAAACATGTTCTTAACAAAATAGGTTAGAAATCTCATGTCAACTAAAATCCTTGTTTCTGCAACTGGTCACATGGCCTTGCCTGATAGTTATAACTACCTTTCTCTATTACCCATTCTATATTTCCGCTGCCTTAAGCAAATTGCCTCAGCAGCTCTTGGTTCTTTCCCTGGAGGAGTGATGCACACCTTCATCTCTGAAGGGTCCAAGCCATTTCTCACCCTGACTGGATTAGATTGTACTTTCCCATTCACTTGGCCAAGAGACACCCCAAGGATCTCATGAACTCCAGACATAATCTTCTCTACCTCCACTGTGGAGAAGCAATCAAATTTCCACCTGGAAGTCTGAATCAATCACCCCTCCTCCTAATGTTGTTATTCTTTTCTTAGCTTGTTGACTTAAGGGCATCAAAAGCCCAAAGAGCCAGGGAAGTATTAGTCTCCAGTTCAATGGAGGGAGTTTTGTTGTGTCTCCTTGTAGAATCACCTCTCCTTTCTGGAATCGAATCTTTGAAGACAGTAAGATCCCAGAAATAGGAAGCAAAATGTCCCTAGTGGGGGGTCTAGGAGTAATCGGAATGAAGTCATTCCCATTTCCACCCTTGGATTCCTGGACGCGTGAATTGTGGCTATGGGAGAGACTATATGATACATTAGATACTGATTTAATGTGTATACAACCTTCTGCAGAATCCTGGCCCAACCATTCAGGCTACTACTACCTAATTGGCACTGTAACTGTGTCTTTGTTTTTTAAGACAGGGTGTCTCTGTGTAACAGTACCCTAGCCAGGTACCTAGTTCTGGAACTTGCTTGGTAGACCAGGCTGGCCTCAAACTCACTGAGATCCACCTGTTTCTGCCTCCCAAGTGCTGGAATTAAAGGTGTGTTCCACCACCACCCAGCTTATAACTGTATCTTTCAGTGGTCATTCTATAGTTCTATCAAGACAAATGGCTCAGGATGATGGAGAACACAATAATTATTTTATTAGTCAATTTTCTGGTTAGTGTGATAAAATACCATGACTAAAAACAACTTAAAGAAAGGGTTTGCTTTGACTTATGGCTCCAGAAAGATGGTATTCATAATGGCAAAGAAAGAACAGGAAATGAGGTGAGTCTACATACCCACAAAGGCTACCCCCAAAGATGTGCTTCCTCCAGCCAAGTTCCACCTCTTGCAAATAGCATCAGCAACTGGGAACCAAGTATTCAAATCATGAGCCTATTGTTATGCCTTCCCTGTCATGGTCTCTCATTCCAGGCTGGCAACTTGTTTCTGTACTTTCCACAGTGAATCTCAACACACCTTCTTAGAGACACTAGCCAAGTCCATTCACCTTAGTGGCACTCTCTCAGAGGTCTGCCAGCTCTTTTTAGTCCTTTTGAGCTCTCCATACATTAGTACCTTTAAGGCAGCATCCACTGCTCAGAATTCTTGGTTCCAGCTTCACACAGATGAAACTATGGGCCAGATTTAAAAAAAAAATCTTTCTTCCCTTACATTGTTTTGCTCAGTTAGTTTTGTCACAGTAACAAAAAGCTACTACACAGAAAGAGAAGAGCTTGATACTAGTCTTACTAAAACACTGCAGGATCACTCCCATCTAACTCACCTGTTTGGCCTTCTAAAAAATTAGTTGGATCTTGGAGACTTAATGTAAATTATTGGTGACTGTTATTGTACTTGCTATTCTTATGTAGTCTTTGTATTGAAGGAGATCAGCACAGTGCCTGGCATAGTTAAACTTACAGATGATAGCCGAAATGAACTGCCAGCCTAGGGTGAGGGACCGTTGCCAGGATGATTTACAGGAACAGTGTATATGAGGGAGTAGGAAGTCCCTTCTTCTTCTTCTTCTTCTTCTTCTTCTTCTTCTTCTTCTTCTTCTTCTTCTTCTTCTTCTTCTTCTTCTTCTTCTTCTTCTCCTTCTTCTGCTGCTGCTGCTGCTGCTGCTGCTTCTTCTTCTTCTTCTTCTTCTTCTTCTTCTTCTTCTTCTTCTTCTTCTGCTGCTGCTGCTTCTTCTTCTTCTTCTTCTTCTTCTTCTTCTTCTTCTTCTTCTTCTTCTTCTTCTTCTTCTTCTTCTTCTGGCCTACTGGTATCCTAGTAGCCTATTGGTGGTAGAACATGCTGGAAAGAAGATAACAAGACAGAAACATTTGCAGAACCCCAGCATCACAGAGCAAAATAGAGGAGAATATATTTGTAGCAAACAGACAATCACTTGTTCAGCAGCACAATAGCTGATGAAAGAAAAGCTTTAACAAGTGAGCCTGGTTCGTGTTAAGTATTGTGAAAAAAAAAAAAGAAAAGAAAGAAAGAAAGGAAAAGCCTTGTTGCAGAATTTAATTTTGGAATTCTTTTTAAAACATTATATTAGCCTGGCTGTGGGGGCTGTCAATAAAATTACTTGTCTGTATACATCATTTTATATAATATTGTTGGGTTGAATTTTCTTGCATGCCTGAGAATTTTCCACTATTAAAAATATAGGCAGATAATGGAAGAGTCTTCACAATACAAAATTGAATTATTGATATACACAGAAACATGGAAGGATCTCAAAGGCATTATTCTGGGTGAAAGAACCTAGTCTCCAAAGGTTTAAACACCCTACAATTTCATTCATATAACATTTTCAAGATGACAAAACCATAACAATGGAGAACAGATTAGTGACTGCTAGAGGTTAGTATTGGGGGACATTGTGACTATAAAGTGACAACAGTTTGCGAAGGTCATGGAATAGACCTGTACTCTGGTCATGGCAGTGGCTCCCTGAGTATATACACATTGATAATATCCATAGAGGAGTAGAATGAGCACAGGCAGGAGGTGCATGGCTTGTATGAGAGAAGGTCATACTCTTATACCCTTTTAAAAATGCTGGCTGTGGTGAGGCCAAGGATGACCTTGTTGAGCTTCTGTCACATCTGCCCTGAATTCCCTGCGCAAAGCTTCAATGGGAATGGAACCCAAATGGGGCAACATCTCTCCTCTTCTGGCTTCTTCTACTGACTCCCTTTGCTGCTTGCTCCCTCTGATTCAGTGAAAAGGGTTGTGGTGTTTGTAGCAGTTCAAAGACTTCTTTCTTCCTAGTGCTTCAAAGCAGGGCCTGCTTTTTCCTCACTTGTATCTTTTATTCGCTGTTAGCAACCTTTGATGATTGATGGAGCTGAGTGACCCTTGGCAGGAGCCCCACACACTGGCAGAGCCAGACATAGGGAATGAACAAAATACTCAGCCACACCGATCTTGCAGTCATTGTGGTCAATGAGCCTTGTTTTGTGGTCTTGACAGTTCAGAGCAATCCCTATGAGTAAATGACTTAGCTGAGCAGTAGGTACAAAGTGTTCTCCACCCCGGGCTCCCTGTAAACCTCTTTTCCATTCATGTAGGACTACTTTACACAAATACTTTCAAATATGATTTAGTTAAGCTCTGTGTGTTTAAAATATTTCATTAGTAGCAAACAATTAAACAAAGTGTTCTTGAACATTGCAGTATTTTAATATTCTGTTACCCCAGAAATTTCAGCCAAGGCAAAATGTTTTTTTGGTTGGACAGTTGCTTTCAGAGAGCCAGTCTTTGGGTAAAACATTCAAATTTTCCTCACTTATGGGTGGATTTCACACTCTAAATATCTACCACCAGATTGTGATTAAAAACTGAGTGAGTATATGTTTTTTATTGTTGTTTTATGTTTGAGTGTGTGTGTGTGTGTGTGTGTGTGTGTGTGTGTGTGTGTGTGTGATTTCATTGGCTCCACATCCTTAATTTTTTTCTTATTTTTTGAGGGTTAACTCCAGAGTATTGTGTGTACAGAACACAAGTGCTCTGTTACTGATACAGCCCTAGTTTGTTTCACACACTCTCCAAAATCAAAGTTGAACTATCAGTGATGTGTGCTCTTATATTTTATTCTTTTTATGTATGTATGCTGTGTTACAGCATACATGTGGAGGTTAGAGGAAAATCTGCAGAAGTCATTTCTTCCCTTCCATTACATGGGCACTGGGGACTGGGGGCATTGGGGTTTGAAGCATGTGCCTTTACCTGCTGAGCCATCTCTTCAGCCCACATGTACTTTTTAGATTGCTGTGTTGTATTACAGTTTATGAATACGGTACTGCACAGTCTGTTTACCATTCTGCTGTTGGCATGTATTTGGGTTAGTTGTTTCTAATTGTAGGGTTTTTTGGTTAGTTTGTTTTAACAAATATAACTTCTCTAAGTATTTTTATGCAAGGCTTCTTGTGGGTATATTCATATTTCTTTCTTCCATAGACCTAGCAGGGAACTCAAAATAGGCATATGTTTAATTTTATTAATACTACTAAATAGACTTTAAAGTGGTTTTACCATTTTAAACAACCCGTCAATTTAGAAGCATTGCAGTTGCGCCATATCATTTCCAACACTAGATGTTACTACTCTTTTAAGTTTATTACCTCTAGTATACATAGTGACTTGTGATTTGCATTCAAATTGCCCAGAGAATGTGGATATTGAGCACATTTGTAAGAACTTGTTCATCTTTTGTATTCTTTCTGTTGCCAAACATCCTACAGGAGAATTGAGAATGTGGTAATGACTATGTTCATCAGGGAAAACAGCAAAAATATGATTTGGAAAACAAGATTTCTCAGTGATAAGAGAATGTTCCCCAGGTTTGAATGATTATACTTCTTAGCAATTTTAATACATGTGAATGCATAAAGTAGCTAAAGCATTTGGTAAACATCTTTCCCCAAACATCACCCTTCATGGCCTACCACCATTGTGTACCAAATTCTGCTTTAGTGATACTCCCTTGGATTTTTAGGGCAAATTCTTACACCTTAACAAATGCGTATTTGCTAGTTTTCTTTGGGTTTCAAAGCTGGCTAGGAGTATGCAGTGATGGTTTGAACATTTGGAGTTCAGGTGGCATGTTAGGTGAGAGTGATGACTTTGAGAAAACTGAAGGTTGGGGCTGGGGCTCAGCCCTCCTAAAGCAGAGGATATCCCCCAAGCCTCTTCCTCATCCATTATTTTATTTGCCATCGCTTATTCAGCTCTGTTAGTACAGGACTTAGAGAAATGGGGAGAAAGAAGCACAGGGTAAGTTTAAAATGATATTATTAAACATGTTTGGTAAGACAATCACATTGACAGCCAGTGAGAGACTCTGAGATAGTCTCAAGGGACAGACTGCTCTGTCATGGCAGCAGGAAGAGAGTGACATGTGAAGAAGGCATTGCCAAACTTTTTTAAGTCTCAGAGAAAGATCAAAGTGGTTCATATTTATGTATAATACATTCATACAGACTCCTGCACAGAAGAATCTGAGGCAGATGTGGATCCTCCATCTCACAGATGGGCCATAGTACATACATTAATGCAGAGATTAGTCTGAGGACAAACAAGCTCTGTGGTAGAGTGATATTAAACATCCATGTCACCTTACTAAAAGTCTCATATGAACTGTAAAGGATATCTTTACTCTAAGGTTTTTACTCCTGTATTCAAATATATGGTAATACCTCATCTCCAGTAAATACTTCTCAGGTTTAAGATAGCGTGATTGTTGTAAATCAGCTCTGAAATTTCGACAGCTATAAATGCCATGTGGTATCAGTTAGATCACAAACCAAAGCCAATTTTTCAAAACATTTCCTGCTGGAATACCCACAACATTTTAACAGATGTCTTTTGGCAAGTTTTGAAGCAAAATAATCCCCTATCCGCATGTGAAATAAAACCCAACAGAAAGTAAAACGTGGAGTAGAAGGATTGTCTTCTTTTGCCACTAAGAGAGATTTGGGGAAATCTCCAACTCTTTGGAGAAATGCTTGCTCACAGCCACAAAAGTCAAGGCATGAAATTTTCTCTCGCATATACACCACAAAAAGATCGGGTTTTGAAAATACGTTTCAATGTTCACTAGAGAAATTTCCTTGACTACTTTTGAGTACAGCATTTGTTATTTCTTGTTCTGAGCATTGATCATAAATATAATTCTGGGTTTGGTTGAGGCAATCTTATGAAAGGCTAGGGGAAACGACTTGAAAAATACAATAGGGCCCACAGAGACCAAAATGGAGGTGAGGTATCAAAGAAGAATCTATTGTTAGGAACAAGATGGACATGATTGATCCTGGCTTATTCAACAATGTAGTAATTTAGTCCGAGGCCTCTCAAAATCAATGGTAGGGGGGCCAAAATGAAAGCCTAGGAAAGGAGAAGGAAATGGATTTTTCATTTTTCTCCAGCATGTTTTATGAAAATATCAATAGTATAGACAAGTTAAAAGAACTATACAGTGAGCACACTGTACACTAGAGATAAACTACTTTTATTTTGAGCCTGACAGTTTGTTTACACTGAAACTGATTTCCACCTTCATCTAAGAAACACTCTTAAGTGATTGAAATGGTGGTCTCCTAACACTCTTCCCACAGTTATTCTAAAGAACCAAGTGTTGTTTACTGCCACTTTTACACTAAGTGATACTTCCAAAAGCAGGGATCCCTATGGGTATTCTTCTATTACCTGTTGTTTTGCATGAATCTCACCGGTGTTGTCTTATTTTCCCTTATGCTAAATCATTTTAACTTTGTACTAAGAGCTGTACTGAAAAATGATGTGTAGGTGGAAATAATTTGATGTCATATCTTTATGAGGAATTTTATTTCTTTAAGAGGAATTTGTTTCTTAATATTGGGCACACTAAGGTGCTAGCAACACAACAAATATTTATAGAACATTATTGAGTCAGTGGTAATACAGTTATGAATAATGGATAGCATTTCTCTGAATGAGCAATGGGGTACATTTACATAAAGCCATTAAAGAATAATTTAGTTTATACAAATTTGATCAATGCCTAGCTTTTCTGCAACTTATCCATCAGTACCTATTAAGGAATGGCATTCTGGTCAAGTAGAGATGCCCTGAGGTAGAACTGGCTTTGAATCTGATTTCTTAGATAATTTAGAGAGAAATTCTGAGAATATTCATCATATAAAAATATAATCCAAAACAATCAGAATCAATTTGCTGGATGACCAACATCCAGGAGACAGGACGGTTTCAAATACAAGACTCAGACAGTTCTTAATTCATGGCCCACTTAATACTACATGCACAGATACTATAAATCTACAGGCAGACTAATTAGGTTTAGGTGGAGGAACCAAAGAACACCACCTCTCCATTCCAAAGCTTAAGGTTACCCAGTATCAGCATTTGTGTGTTATAGGTTGGGGCTGGTACCAAAATAATAGTGATATGATTATCTGAGGCTGAATCTGCTGGATAGTATAATCCAAGCAGACCTTGACTTCATTATACTAGTCTAAACCAGTGGTCTGTACTGTCTGCATTCAGTCAAGGCCACCCTTAGTCACTGCCAGCTT
Organism: Phodopus roborovskii; assembly: GCF_943737965.1. NCBI lineage: Eukaryota > Metazoa > Chordata > Mammalia > Rodentia > Cricetidae > Phodopus > Phodopus roborovskii. The sequence goes on along the minus strand of NW_026125937.1, from coordinate 357,872 downwards.
TTACCTCATACTTGTTTAATATGTAGATGGGTTTTACAAACAGATAAAAAGTAAAATCTACTCCTCATCTCTCATTCCTGAAGAAAAATATTCCAGCAGGAAAGCTGAATTGAGCGATTTATGATGAGCTACCAAAATTCATTAGTCAACATTCATTTTTTTTTCATGTTTTCTGAATTGCAGTCTTCTATTATGTAGTTTTTTTTACCCTTCATGGGCTACCAAAGCCTTGAATTTCTTTGAAGCAACTTCCATATCAACATGACCCTTTGAGGACCCCTTTCACCTGATTCTATGAATTGTTCCTTTATTTTACACATTTCAGTCTCTTACATGAGAATTATACATCATCTATTGCTGATTCTCAGGATAGAACCAGAGTCAAATCTGATCTCAGGTATTATGTAATACATCTTTCGAAATGTTTGAGTTCAGTGGAGCCTTAGGCTCTTTCAACCCATTAGTTTTAATATCTAGTCAAAGCAAACTGGGTGAGGAAATGTCATTTGCACTACATAAAAATTAAACAACAATCCTACACATTCAAACTTAGAAGAGTAAATTAGAATCAGATCTTGAATGCTTCCCTCAGTGCATGCCTGCCATAGGATTGAGAATAACTAGGTTCCGTATCCACTCATGCCAACTCACTTAGGGAACAAGAAGTCTCTGGTGGTTTCCTGTCTGGTTTTATATTTTACTCTAGTAAGACAGAGGTTTCACTGGTAACTGTTCCCTCCTGAGACCTTCGACATGACTCTAATTTTGTTTAATTTTATTTTGTTTATTGAGACAGGGTTTCTCCGTATTGCCTTGGAGCCTGCCCTGGAACTAGCTCAGTAGACCAGGCTGGTCTCGAACTCACACACAGATCTGCATGCCTCTGCCTCCTGAGTGTTGGAATCAAAGGTGGGGGTCACCAACACCTGGCCTGCCTCTAATTTTAGTTGGAGTTCTCATACCTGCTAAAACACACAGATGTCTAGTATCATTAGAGTGGGCAAATATCTTGGTGAGTTCTTATAAGGGAAATGCAACAAGTATCATAAAAGACTGAGAGAGAAAGTTAAATACAGGAATTCACAATTTACAATATGTGCATGTGTGTGTTCAATGAAATTTGTATTATATTAAAGCCCTGCTGTAAGGTAAGTACTATAATATGTGCATAACTGAATCTAAAGCTGGTATAGATTAGACTCACAGGCATGTCTAGCCTTTGACATTGAAACATGACATTGCTATCAACAAAACCCTTACACGGATATACAAGTCAAGTTACTGAAAAATAACAGAAAAAAAAACCCACAATGCTTTTGGCAAGTTTAAAATTTTCTATTGGGCTACATCCATAGCTATCTTTACCTATATGCAGCCTATGGTTTTTCTCACCTGGTAGAAATAAATGCATGGTAAATGCATTCCTGTAATTGCAACATGTGGAAGGCTTAGGCAAGACCACTGTGGGTTAGAGATCAACATGGACTGGATGCTGAATCTGTCTCTCAAAACAAACAAACAAACAAGAAGAACTTCAATGCCTTTCTTGGTAGTTCCTGGAGAGAATACTGATTACCAAATTATTTTTGAAGCAAGATTGACAATATGATTTGTTTCATTCAATAAAAAATAAATACAGGGCCCCTTCTCAATTTAAGTATTGTGAGATGTTGGCAGCCCAGCATTAAACCATTTGTGGGTATGAAGCAGAAACTCTCATGAAACCAATGGTCTTTAAATATGCTTGATGACAGAGAAGCAAATTTGAGCAGTGTAAAGAAGGTGATACATAAAGGACATTTTCTCCCAAACAATTCATGGGAAAATAAAGTCATTCTAAAGAAAGAAAAAAAAAATTTAGTCTTTCTCAACTTAGCAAGACTTAGATCGAAAAGACAGGGAAGTTACAGATCTGTAGAGGTGGCTCAGTAGGTAAAATGCTTGCCTTGCAAACATTCAGATCTAAATCTTAAAGCCAGGTGTGGTGGTACAAGGTAATAATTCCAGAGCTGAGGAAGCAGAAACAAGCAGATCCCTGAGACTCACTGCCCAGGCATTCCAACCTATTTGACAAGCTCCAGGCCAGTTAAAGACCCTCACACAAGGATAAACAAAAACCAACCAACCACCACCAACAACAACACAAAATGGATAATTCATGAGAAATGATGACACCTGAGGTTAGCCTCTGTCCTCCATGTGCACAAGTACACACATGTACGCATGCATATCAACACTCATACACACACCTGCACATATTCAAGCCTATCTTACTACAGATTTTAAAGAATTGTACCTGACCATGTAGGGGGAAAGCCAGGTAGCCAGGATTGGAACTGAAGAACTCTAGGTCCAGAGTCTATCCTCTTAGCCAGAACAGAATCATTTAGGAGAGAAGTTCTCCCAGAATGTTATTTGTTAGTATCACAGATTTGGCCTAACTAGGGCATTGTGTTGTATACATTTTTAATTTTTTTCTTTTGCATTTCATCTTCATAGTTTAACAGCACCCGCTCGCCCTCCCCCACTGAATGTTGCCACATGGCCCCATGGAGTAGAAAGGTATTGGTTCTGAGAACATTGCTTTGCAGCTTTACCCTGCTCTTTTCAGACACTCTCCCTTTCTTCTCTCTTTTAACTTTATTGCAAGCCCATTTTCAACTAACAGTTTTTCTCTTAAGTCAACTTAAAGGATGGTATTTTCCTAACTTGAATTAAAGACTTTCCTGTCATTGGTATTGTTCCCCATTAATGTTCCCCCTTGGAGTTGCAATTTGCAGCTCTGCTAAGCATGGGAATCCTCTTTCACTGTTCCTGAATTTTGTAGTTTGGGGAAAAGAAATTACAGTTTTCCCTGTATTTATCAGAACTGTAAAGGATCAGCTTCTCAAATTAAAAAAAAAAAGGGGGGGAGAACAAGAAAAGAGGATCCTCTGGCAGCCAATTGTCCCTGTCACCATTAAATAAAAAGTACTTTTGGCTGCTGGTCACAACCTGGAGTGGGTCACTATCCTTTAGTCCTTTCAAGTCCATTGTTATTCAAGGAAGGAATCGCCAGCAAAAAGGAGGACTCAGGTGGTGGGAGTTTTCTTTCCTGCTGGGCTCTAGTGCTCAGCTTTCCTGTGCTCTGGTGTTTCTCTCTCTCTCTCTCTCTCTCTCTCTCTCTCTCTCTCTCTCTCTCTCTCTCTCTCTCTCTCTCTGTCTCCCACTCCATTCTCCTCCCCCTCCCTCCCTCTTTGCATGCACCAAACTTTTTTTTCTTTTTGAAAGTTACCTAGGAAACAAAGTCTTTTGTGCTCCAACTTTATTTGAGCTATTCGCTTCACTGGGAATTTGCACAAAAGCTGAAGAGAGAAAGAAGGTTGTAATATTTTACTAAACCGTTCATGGCGAGCACAATTTTCCCCAAGGGGGAATCATATACCATTGGGTGTGTTGGGGGGCTTTACAGAAACCTCTGATAAGGTAAGTAAATTCTGGGGTTTCCTTTAAAGATGGGTCTCTGGAGGCTACTCTGCCAGGAGACTTGAGGACAGTTCATTTGACAATACATACAATCCTGAGCCAGTAGTATAGTTTCCAATGTGAAGACTAGAGAGGGTTTTTTTTTTAATCCTGATTTTAGGACAGAATATTATTAAATCATTATAGAAATAAGAGGAAATGAAATACTTATTTTATACAGTTACCCATCTTCCTCTGAACTGTATAAAGAAAGAAGTGTAGATTCAATGGTGGAACCTGGATCTTTTACTACTCTGGATTAGAATGCCAACCCTGAAACCAAAAGTGGGAAGGGACTGGACCTTTTGAATAACCTGGATTTGGATCCCATACTTGAAATAGAAGTTAGACAGCATTGTTTTTTATCAAAGGCTCAGGTAGACAATTTCCAAGTGTCATATAGAAATCAAAGCCTGTAACTTACACAGCTGGAAGGAAATAAACTACCAGTCCAAATTCGAAAGAGAAACTCCCTTCAGTCTTTCCCTCTAGAAACAGAATTTGTATATTCCACTGTAGTCGGATTCTGGGGCACATCTTTCCTTTGGCTTTTCTACAGCCACCTAATGTCAGTTAAACTGACTTTTTCAAATGTCATTCACCAACACTGTCTTCCTGCAGTGCCATTAACTCCTGGAGTTTTTGTGGCCTCCTGGTTTAGGTTGGCGGTTTATCCTCCAGGTGCTGTGTTCCAGACCACCTCATGTCTCCAGGTTTTCTTCATGGTCTCTGGGTATTTTTATAGGCATTTAGCTCATCTGCTTTCTTTGATCATCATGGTCTAGAGCTCTCAAGATTTTTGGCAGGAATTTATAGTGACATAAAAATACACAAAGCAAATCTACCTTTCTCTGGATTAGAGACAGGCAGCCTTCTTCAGTTTGAAGGTATAAGATTTCTAACTAATTGGTCTCTTAATTCCAGTTCACCCGAAAAACATGTTTATTTTTTGGGCCCATTTTTTTTCCTTGTATATCTCTTCACTGTTCAAACAAAACTTCTAATTAGTTGTGCTTAATCTAGGACTGTTTCCTTTCTCCTACGTGTTTATTTCTAGCCTTACTTCAAAAGACTGAACTATGAAATCCCTTAAACATGTAAATTATGGGAAGTGAATCTGAATGTATTTCGTTTGCAGTCTCACTCTGCAGAGGATGAAGACACAGATGTCATGTTAGGGCAGAGGCCGAAAAACCCAATACACAATGTCCCCTCTACACTGGACAAGCAGACCAACTGGAGCAAAGCACTACCTCTCCCGACTCCCGAGGAGAAGATGAAACAAGATGCCCAAGTGATTTCCTCTTGCATTATTCCCATCAATGTCACTGGTATCGTTTTCTTTTTTCCTTTAAGGGCAGTTGGGTCTAAACATTCCATGTATTAAGTATGTTCAAAACCTTTGCTGTTAGCCTCCCTATCAGCTAAGAATATATTCAGTATGCTTTTGTCAGGTTTTGAACACCAATTTGCATATATTCTGCTGGACTGCTTGTTATGTAAATGATGGACAGTTTCTTTTTGAAAAAAAAAATCACCAAATAGCTCTTTGGCAGTGATTAATCACATGATAATGATGTGTGGAACCACAAGAAAGAGCAAAACCCAGGTTTCTAAAACTGCAAGTAAGGTCCTGTCAACCAACTAGAAAATTTGTTTTCATGCTTTCCTGGATAAAGGTAGGCTTTTCTACAAGACCATTTAGACTTCTTTGTTGATTTTAGGGATTTTTGACCTGAAAATATGTAGATACAGAGAAGAGGGGTGAATTGTGTTTTAAAACCAGCAAGCCTGGCTTCTTTTCACTTTCTGCTATCTGTATGTATTGAAAGTTTGCAGTTTAGTCTAGGTAGGAAAGAAGCCTAGCTGGTTTTTCTTCAGTGTTTTTTAGCAGAGGTAGTGAACTCTGGAGCTGGAGCTGGGAATTTTAGCTGTAAATCGGATGATGTTTTATATTTTAAAGAATCGGTATAGGTTTAATTATGTGATTTGTGTATATATGAGTGTGTGTGTGTGTGTGTGTGTGTGTGTGTATGTGTTTGTTTGTGAGAGAGAGAGGAGTAAGACAGAGAGAGACAGAGAATTATACTTTGTTCTCAATCATTCTCCCCCAAATTGGTATTTTTTAAAGCACCTAGTTTCCTTTTAACATATTTATATAGTGAAAACTTCAAAAACAGCCACACTATGGCTTTCATCTTTATCCCCATAACTAAAGATTGCATGTCCCCTGAGAAGCATTTTGCACATTGCTATTATTAATTCCCCTAAGATTTCTCTCACCTAAAGTGGGGAACAAATGGACCAGGTATCTGGGACAGATATTATTTTCTTTCCTGAATGAGAGGTACTCTAATGAGTTGGCCAGTTGTATTGTGAGATGAGACTTCATTTTCCTGCTGACCTATTCAACTTGTGGAATAAATTATTCTAAAGATGTGCACTTGTCTGACCTCTGTAATCTAAATGAGATGTGTTAGAGGTGTTCATCTGCCGAAGTAGAGCATTCTGGCATCCCTTTAAACTAATTTTCTGTCTGGGAACATTTGACTATTAGCAGCCTCTGCTTTCTTTCTGGTACTGTAAGTAAAATCTTGTTTTCAAATGTAGTATTATGATTATGGACCATCATCTTGTGATTAGGAAAAAGAGAAGATTTTTCTTCCAGTTTTATTTCAGGAACTCTCAAGATGAAGGCCCAGATTTATGTTGATTTCAAGAGCTCCAATGAGAGCAATGTTAATGATGTCCATATAATATACAGTGTATGTAGATCATGCATTCAATCACCATTAAGATTCAAATAAAGGATTTTAGTTTTTGATTGGAACCAGGAAAGGAAAGTATCATTCACATGTGTTATCTGATAACATTGTAATCATTTATCATGTGACACAGATATTTCAAATTGAGCCTAGAAACTGTTGTCATTGTGATGCAATACAGCTGACCCAAGGATTATCAGTTAGGAAACATGAAGAGATGATCAAATTCCAAAGCACAGCATTCCCAGATTACTTAGCCACAACTTGCACTGGAAAATCTACAGTGCATGCTTATAGCAGACATACTTTGAATTCCTTACCTGCATACTCCTTGTTCTAATTTAATAGAACCACATATATTGCTACTAATGTGATTACAGAGAAGAACTAATAAGCACCATGGTTGGTCCTTGCCTGCATAATAACAAACAGTGCTTTAAAGACTGGGGAATCTATCTTATAGCTGATTGGTACAGAAGGTAGATCGATTTTAAGTGCAGGACCGGGAACTCCTCTGTATGTTTATTTCCAACCAAAAAGCATCCAGTTTAGTCACAAAAGAAAGTAGAGTTAGAAGATTATTGAAAAGAAGAATGCCCTAATTTGTGTGTGGTGTTTGGGCATAGGAGGTAGAGAGAGAAAAACTCACAAAGGCACTTTTAATGAAGAAATAGGTCAGGATACATTAGGTTCCCATCTTGGGTACTGATCTACTATGCAAAGATATCAGTTTCAGAGGGCTCAGAAATAGACCAGTAAATAATAGTGACTAAAGGTCATAGTCTGTTCAGTATGAGAGGGCTTTGCTGGTGTTCCTTTCTATTCTCTCTATTTCTTTTCATTTTCTTCTTTTTGCTTGTTGCTTTTGGCTTTGCAAACTGTTGTGGGAGGCTACATTTAGAAGTAAAGCTGAATGTACTGCAGCATCATTTAAATAAGGGATGAAGAAAGACTCCCTTAATCCAGAGTCTTCCCTGACTTCCAATCAATAAATATCACTGTTTTTCAAGCAAATGAAAATTTGTCTGCTATTTTTAAGCCTAATGAGACCTATTTGTGGGTTTCAGGAGTTGGTTTTGACAGAGAAGCTAGTATACGCTGTTCTCTTGTTCACTCACAATCGGTACTACAGAGGAGACGAAAATTGAGGAGAAGGAAAACCATCTCGGGGATTCCCAGAAGAGTTCAACAAGAAATAGGTATGGCATAAAAATGTTCATGGTTTCTGTCTAGTGAAGATGATAAGGAGAGGAAATAAGTGCATACTTTCAACAGCCTTCCTTATAAATAGCGAATGTTTTAGTTTGCAATAGTTTTAAACTATTACATCTTCATTTTGCATTCATAAAACCATTTGACATTATTTTTTACATTCTATTCTTGAACATAAAGGCTTAACCTTATAGATTCAACCATTTCTGATGAAATATAATATCTTGCCAATTCAAATGTTTTATTAAGATAGAAATATGAATAAAGATTCAATGCAAGTTTTTTGAAAACTGTAGCTTTATTTGAAGAAAAATGTGCTTTGTGACATTAAAAAATTTCTGTTTAGTGTATTTGTAATATTTCTACCAATTTAAAAATATTATGGTAATTAAAACTTTAATTTTTATAATGAAGATTATGAATTGTGTTCCATTATGCTTGTATTTCAAAACACAAGTGAAAAGTAGTGACCAGGATTTTAGATTTTGTACTACAGTTGGTTTTTGATTTTTTATCAGTTTTCTTTTATGAAAGCAGTTACTTGTTGGAGCATTAATGCAAAGAGAGATGATTCATAAAAAAACAAAAAGAATATCTTCTCTCTATAAGTTTGCATGCTGCAAGTGTGTGCAAGTATATACAAACATACATTTAGATAGAAGTAGAGACAAATCACTCACTGAAAGCATTTGAACTTTCTCCTAATCTTACATACTAATTTTTTTCTGTGGGAGAAAGTTCAAATATGGTAGCACACAGATTTATAGACACCCCTCAAAATGCCTGTTAGTCTGCCATTATGTAATATTTTATGGTGTTTTCCATGTACCCTAGATTCTGATGAATCACCAGTGGCCAGGGAAAGGAATGTGATTGTGCACACAAACCCAGACCCCTCCAACACTGTCAATAGGAGGTCCGGAACAAGGGACTCTGAATGCCAAACTGAGGATATTCTGATTGCTGCCCCATCCAGAAGGAGAATCAGAGCTCAAAGAGGTCAAAGCATTGCAGCTTCTCTTTCTCATTCTGCTGGCAACATCTCTGCACTGGCAGACAAAGGCGATACCATGTTTACCCCTGTAGTGAGCAGCCGCACTAGATCGCGGAGCCTTCCACGGGAGGGAAATAGGGGTGGAGATGCTGAGCCCAAAGTTGGTGCTAAACCCTCAGCATATGAAGAAAGGCAACCTTTTGTGGGTGACCATGAAAGAACCCCTAATGATTGTAGTGAAGCTTCGAGCATACCGAGTGCACAGGAACACCAGCCTGCTTTGGGCCTGGCCTGTTCTCAACATCTTCACAGCCCCCAGCACAAGTTAAATGAGAGAGGGCGGTCACGTCTGTCCCGAATGGCAGCTGACTCTGGAAGCTGTGACATCTCCTCCAACTCAGACACCTTTGGAAGCCCTATCCATTGCATTTCCACAACTAGTGTCCTCCTTAGCAGCCACATGGACCAGAAAGACGACCACCAGTCGTCCAGTGGTAATTGGAGTGGGAGCAGCTCCACATGTCCTTCACAGACCTCAGAGACAATCCCTCCTGCAGCGTCTCCTCCCCTCACTGGCTCTTCACACTGTGACTCCGAATTGTCACTGAACACTGCTCCTAATGCAAATGAAGACACCAATGTCTTTGTGACAGAGCAGTACAATGACCACTTGGATAAAGTAAGAGGCCACCGGACAAACTCCTTCACCTCCACTGTTGCAGATTTGCTGGATGACCCCAACAACAGCAATACAAGTGACAGTGAGTGGAATTATCTACACCACCATCATGACGCATCCTGCCGCCAAGATTTCAGTCCTGAGCGTCCAAAAGCAGATAGCCTGGGCTGCCCAAGCTTCACAAGCATGGGTACATATGACAGCTTTCTGGAAAAGTCTCCTTCAGACAAAGCAGATACTAGCTCTCATTTCTCAGTGGATACAGAAGGATACTATACCTCGATGCACTTTGACTGTGGTCTCAAAAGTAATAAGAGCTATGTCTGTCACTATGCAGGCCTAGGCCCAGAGAATGGTCAGGGTGTAGGAGTTCCTCCTGGTCTTCCAGACTGCACCTGGCAAGACTGCTTCGACCACAGGAGGCAGGGGAGACCAAGCATCTCTTTCAGGAAACCAAAGGCAAAGCCAACTCCACCTAAACGTAGCTCATCATTGAAAAAGTCCGAAGAAAATGCAGACATTTCTGAGAAGAAAGAACCAAAGATAAGCAGTGGTCAGCATCTGCCTCACAGTTCCAGGGAAATGAAGCTGCCTCTTGATTTCTCCAACACGCCTTCTCGAGTGGAAAATGCCAATCTGCCTGCAAAGCAGGACTCTTCTTGGATAAACCAGAGTGAACATGCTATTAAGGAACCTCAGTTGAATGCTACCGACATTTCACCATTCAAAGATGAAGGTGCTGAATCAACTCACTATGCAGACCTCTGGCTTCTAAATGACTTGAAAACAAATGATCCTTACAGATCCTTATCTAATTCAAGCACTGCTACGGGTACCACAGTTATTGAATGCATCAAATCTCCAGAGAGTTCTGAATCCCAAACATCCCAGTCAGAATCAAGGGCAACCACCCCCTCTCTTCCTTCTGTTGACAATGAATTTAAACTGGCTTCACCAGAAAAGCTGGCTGGCTTAGCATCTCCATCAAGTGGCTACTCAAGCCAGTCAGAAACTCCAACTTCCTCTTTCCCTACGGCTTTCTTTTCAGGCCCATTGTCTCCTGGAGGTAGCAAAAGAAAACCGAAGGTCCCAGAAAGGAAATCTTCACTACAGCAACCATCTTTAAAGGATGGAGCCCTAACATTGAGTAAAGATTTGGAACTTCCAATTATACCTCCTACTCATCTTGACCTAAGTGCTCTTCATAACGTTTTGAATAAACCATTCCACCACCGTCACCCATTGCATGTTTTTACTCATAAGCAAAACGCAGTAGGAGATATGCTGAGGTCAAATCCTCCACCATCTCTTGCAATTACACCAACAGTCCTGAAATCTGTAAACCTTAGATCCATCACTAAATCTGAAGAAGTTAAGCAAAAGGAGGGCAATCATACAGATCTCCCTTCCTTAGAAGAGAGTACTGTCACAGTGGCTTCTGTGGCTTCCTCATCTCCAGATAAAACAAGGTCTCACACAGCAAAGAAATCAATATCACGCCAGTACTCTGCAGAAGACAGCTCCCTGTCCCTTTTAGATTCTTCTGCAGTTGAAATGGGGCCAGAGAAACATTTGCGAAAGAACCCTACTTTTGATGTGAAGAGTCACTGTGATCCAGAAACTGTAACCTCAGCTAGTTGCAATCTTTCAGATTCAAATGTGATGAAAGACCAAATACAGATGGAAAGTGAGCTTATTCCAGAGAACACAGCAAGTAAGAACTGTGGATTTGCAACAGGATTTCAGAGGGTGTCTGCTGCCCGCCCCAGTGATTTGGGGGGTAAAATGATGCAGTATGTAGCTAGTCCAGATGGAGCCCCACAACAAGGGCAGAAGGCACCCTTTGGAGTTGGGGAAGAAGGTGTGAAACTGGAATCTGTGGAGGGAATCACACTTCAAGCCAACTCACCAACTAGAGTAACAGACATAAGCAGTCAACATAAGCATCAGCGTCTTATGAGCCGCCACCACGACAAAGTGCCTGTGACTATCCACCATGAGTCAGAGATGTCAACTCTAAAATCATTCCCTGATAAGTGTTCTGAGCAGGAAAATATTGCTTCAGGTATCTCACCCAAAAGTGCCTCTGATAACAGCAGAGCAGAGGAGACCCAAGGAAGTATGGATGAGACTTCATTGAAAGGTCAGTTAATGATACCTTAGTAAGGGTAAAAATGTGTCCTAGGTTTTTCCCGCATTCCCTGTAGTTCTCTATAGCCCTGGGTGATGGTTTCCCTCTGCCATTTCTTTTTTCACCTATTAAAATAATTGAGAAGAAAGCTATTGTTTTTTAGGAACTAATATTTGACAGATACCTCTTATTTCAAAAATCATGGTAAGGTACCTTCTGTTCGTTTGATCCTGGAGTCAAGGAAAGAGGGTAGCAGGATGTGTAGCTACCTCTGAAAGATGTTTCTGTTCTTGTTTTAAGAATCATCACCAAGTGATGACTCCATCACTTCACCACTCAGTGAAGACTCCCAAGCTGAAGCTGAGGGTGTATTTGTGTCTCCAAATAAACCTCGAACAACTGAGGATTTATTCGCTGTCATTCACAGGTGAGAGCATGTGACCAGCTTCCCAGAAACAAAAGGCACAGAAATGTATTTGCTTTCTGAAGTGCTCCTTGTCAAAGCAAATGTGGGGAAGTGTTTTATATCTGTAACACATACAACCAAAACAAGAGCAAGGAAGGAGGATTATCATTCCAAGTCAAATTCATAGACAAGTGCATGTTTGAAAATATGAATCTAGATATACATCTATAGCTAGATAGACAGACATACAGAGTTCAATTAAGAGAGTTCAGTAAGAATCACTGAAGGGAAGATACTGGATGATTTCCCGAGGAAGAAATTTACATGTGAAAATAATTTATAGTTAAATGACTTGGAGGGAAAGCCCAAATTCAAGTGTAACCTCTGTTGTACATATTGTATTTTGTATTTATTATCTTTTCAGTACTAGAAATCAAACTCAAGATTCCACACAGTCTAGGAAAGCACTTTGCCACTGAGTTATACACTTAATCTCTGTCTTTTAACTAATCCCTTGAGTCTACAAAATATGCTCAAAGCTATAATCTCACACTAGCTGATATAAAACTATATTGACTTGACAAAACAATCTGAGCCCATCTCAGCTTGGAACAACTGAAAACTGCTCTCTTTGATTCTCTCTTCAAAAATTAAATTTCTTTCATGACACTGACTTTTATCTCTGAAATGGAAGCCATATCCAGTGAATAGGGGGATGCTCTCTGGGTTGCTTTCCTAGAACATGGTTGTGCCTTTGCTGCCCATGCACACTTTCTCTTTTGTACCTTTATAACCTGTTATCAATGGCCCATACTTGCAACAATCCATTACAGTTGCTGCCCAGAAAAAGCAGAGCCAGAACTCCCCTTTGGAAGCAAACTCATAGCCACTGAACCAAATGAGGCTACTTATGCTCTTTCCACAAACATGAATTCCTTCTTCCACCTGGCCTAGGGGACCTAGATGGAATTCCCAAAGGATAGAACCTGAGGATTACTTTTCCTTTTTCACAGACTTACTATTTCAAAATGGTTTATAATCTCTCCTCCCACCCTTTGGATTTCTGCTTTTATTTCTTTTCTTTTTTTAAGGTTTCTATTTTCTGTTGGTGCTGTTTTGTTTTTCTTAATGAAGGAGCACTACTCTTTAGCAAAATCATTATCCTAAGGGTTCCATTAGCAGCACAGTCTGTATGTACCAGGCAAGCTTCCTCACAAACAGGGTACGATTTTCCAGTTTATGTTCTTCACCACAGCTGTTGTCAAAATGCCAATTATAGTCCTCTAACCCTCAAACTTTATTTCCAATCTCAGTACGAATTATTAATTTGCTGTGTAAATTAATGAACCCTCAAAGAACCATCTGGTGTGTCTGAAATAGTGGGCAGAACACACATTGTAGAATCAGAAATATATTGGATTGGAGTCCTGACAATGCTGCTTTCTATGCTATCTTGAATAAGCTAAGTCTCTGAACTTCACCTCACAGATAATTCTGTTGATAAAAAGAAATAATTTTGTGTCTAGAATATTGTAGATGCTCAGAACACCTGCTATATGAAAACTGTATCATCTGGTGGTACCAAGAACAGATATGTAAAGATATCAACCACAGAGGCTTCTCTGAGCACAAGCACGCTCCCCTGGAATCTGGAAAGGCAAAGCACACATTTCTTTACCACACAAGGTTTTCAATTAGTGAGAGAGCATGCCACCAGAGTCATGAATGACTGAGTTATGTTGAAGGCTCATTGAGTTTATGGACACTTAATTTTCAAAATAAGATCAATAGTTTCATGATGGAAACAGAGGTGAGGTAGATTTAAGGAGTTTGGTAATCTTAGATTTGTATTTGTGTAAGATTGGCCTGTTTAATTTCACCCCAGTGACAAGAGTTAATTTGTTGTTTTGAGAGCTTAGATTTTATAATATTTTAAGAGCTCCAGAAATGGTTTGAGTTTTCGGTTCCTCACAGAGAGTTGACTTGCTGCTTGATATGCTGTTGATGTCCCTGGGTGGCTAAGGATTGTCATATTTGTATTTAAAAAACAGACTGATTTATTTCAAAGGTCACTTAACTAAATTTCCATGTACAGTAGATTAAAATGTAGATTTTATTTGTAAAATATAGGCTACTCTGCAACGCACCTCCATTGTTCATCATCAAGACCCACCAGGTATTCAATTAAGGCAAGCCGTGTCCTACCAATGCCATTCTACACTTGCTGCATTTAGTATTATTTGAAAGCTGATTCATGATGTGAGACTATTCCTCTGTGTTGTACAGACAGATTCAGTGAGAAAAAGCAACAGTTTTTCCTCACATTGTAAACAGAGGTCAGCAGGTGTTTTTCTCCCTTAAAGTTGAGGAGGGCAAGTAATGGAGCTTAATCTTCCTCAATGTGATGCTAATGCTTAATATTCTACAACCTAGGGATGCTCTTTAAATATAATGGATGCAGGAATCAGATGGAAGGCTTCTTGATTCATAAAAATGTATGTAAACTCAGATATCCACCCTATTTTCTCTTTTCTTAAAAGATCCAAGAGGAAAGTACTTGGAAGAAAAGATTCTGGAGACATATCTGTTAGAAGCAAATCCAGAGTTTCCCTTGGCAGCAGTAGCAGCAGTGCCTGTTCTGTCCCTTCACCCAGCAGCAATGTGACAGCTGGGACTAGCCAGAGGTCTCCTGGTCTCATCTACCGTAATGCCAAAAAGTCCAACACATCCAACGAAGAGTTTAAGCTACTGCTTCTCAAGAAAGGTAGTCGCTCAGATTCTAGTTACCGCATGTCTGCCACCGAAATCCTGAAGAGCCCCATCCTGCCCAAGCCTCCTGGAGAGTTCAGTTCCGAGTCCCCACAAAGCCCTGATGATAACCACCAGGGCACACCTGGGGCTGAAGCACTGTCCCCTCTGTCACCGTGCTCTCCACGAGTCAGTGTAGAAGGGTTTTCCTCGAAAACCTTTGCCACCTCAGCATCAGCACGGGTTGGACGTTCCAGGGCCCCACCTGTGGCCAGCAGCAGCCGCTACAGTGTCCGCTGTCGGCTGTACAATACGCCGATGCAGGCCATCTCCGAGGGAGAGACTGAAAACTCCGATGGGAGCCCTCATGATGACCGGTCCTCCCAGAGCTCCACATAGTTTGCCTGAGCCCAACTGATCTCAGATGTCCAACCTCTTACTAATGAAAGGGTTTTGTGACACCTTAGAAGAACTGGGAGAAGTGGCAACAGGGTGGGGGGGGGGGTTGTTGCATCGTTGCTTGGCAATGAGCTTCTAAATATGTGCTGGAGAAACAAAGTTGTTGAGTCGTTTTTATTAGTTTTCATGTTTTTAAGTAGCAGTTCTGTCTGTCGTGGCTTTCTTTAGCATAGTTTGATTTATCCAATCTCATTCCTTGTGATAATAGAGAATACAAAACTATCTAACTTTCTTGAAACCTAGACAAGGTTTTCCCAGAGCTGCCTATTCCGAAAATAAAGCCCTCACCGTCATACTTTAAGAAGATGAAATTACTCTGGAGGTTTGGTATTTTTTTACATTAAAATGAACTAAAGCAAAATTTAGAAGAAAAAACTACACATATGTAAATACCATATTTTTGATAAAAATGTGTAAATAGATTTATCAATGATGAGTGGACAAGTGGCCAATTATCAACCACACACCAACTGTTTATAGGAAACACACAAATAAAGTATAATAACTGTATTCTGTGAATACCATTTTCATATCAGATACCATATTTAAATGTCCACCAACATGATTTGTGAGTGATAAACCTCAAATATGAATTTAAAACTGGTTAAATAATGGAAATATTGAGGTCATGTACTGAGATGTGATTAATTTAAAGTAATGAATTCAGACCTAATCATTGTTGTGACAAATTATAGCAGAAACAAGCTAATCTCAGTTTGTGGCTGTGATTTGCCATGTGGCAATTTGAAGAGAATGAAAGCATGCTTTTGATTTTTTTTTAATCAATGAAAAAAATCACCATTCTCAATGCAAAGACCCCCCCAATAGCATTAAACAGTGTCCTTTAGAATCTATTTTCCCCCCAAATGGATTGCTTTAAGAATGAGTAGAGAAACCAGTAGTCAATTTAAGGTCATGTTTTATATAAGGCTACTTGGGGACAGTCATACTCCAATGACTATACTCTTTAAGCTTCTTAATTAGCTCCACGTTCTCAAACTAACAGAAATAAAACCTAAGCATGCCACAGAGCTATTGAATTCTCAGTAAGTACCTGTGATGAGTTTTCAGCGAAGCTTTCTCTCTGTGCTGATGAGATTCATGCTACCTAAAACATAACAGAAATGACACTGTGAACAATGTAGTTGGGAAATAGGTATGTGTATATGCATTATTTATATTCATTCTTCAACTGGGCATGGGGAGCAGCTCTGGTTCACAATGCTACATACAACGAATTTTTGTCTGGTTTTACTAGATCTGCTTGATGGCAAAAGGGGAGGGTGGTGGGTGGGAAAGCAAATGTCAGGGCAAGTGCCCTGATAAAATGAAGGCAGGGAAACAAGCTGAATTACTTGAAATTACTTGAATTTTCTTGTCTTAAAACTGAAAAGAAAAAAAAAGAAGTATAGTAACAAGTTGAAATCTGCAAGTGGTTCTCACACCTCTGATTTTAACATGAACTAATGTTTGAAATAATATGTCAGAAATATAATCACCTATGTACTTAGAATAGGTTATGAATGGGAGTGGTAGAAATTAGAACTGAGAAGGGGTATGATCTGCAGAAGACTACAACGTGATGACAATGACAGAACACACCAGGGTTACCAAGAAATTGATAAGCAGTTGGCTTTAAGCCTATGCAAGTGATATTTGAAAAGGTAAGATGTATGAAAGGATTTGCTTATGCTAAATGAAGGAGAAAGTCTGGTCTAAGAAGACACTGTGTTTCAATAGAAATTTGTTATATTTACAGATTAAGAATTAAAGAACCTGTTGTTGGTGTTTTGTTTGGGGGAAAACGTCTGACTTCTTCTTTTAGTTGCTTTTACTACCAAATTGTATTAGTTAATTTCTTGTCATTCTTGTATGTAAAATGGGTGTTAGGGGTGGAGGGATAGAGGAGGAAATTGAGAACAGGGAGAGATAATGAGAGAGAGAGAGAGAGAGAGAGAGAGAGTGGGAGAGAGAGTGAGCGCAAGTGTGTGCTGGGGATAGATAAACTACCTGGTAAAGGGTTTGAACATATACGAAGTGTTATAATTTTATTAAAAGAAAATTGTTGGGGATTGACAAAAATTGACCATCATTCATCATTGGAACATGTAACTCATTAAAAATAACACAGTACACACACACACACACACACACACACACACACACACACACACAACCAGCATGGTTTAATATCATGTGGGATCATGAACAAATCTGTCTCATGCTTTGAAAAGTACATGTCACAAAAATTTAAAAATAAAAATTTTTAGACAAGTGTGATAAGGAACCATCATTTCCAGTCACAATAGGTGATCATTTGTAATTTTCATAAAAGCAGTTCGTTTGCAGTATGGCTTTTGTGTAGCTAGAGGGTTTTTAGTGTGAAGAAAGGTTTGTGGGCTTTAAAAGTGATTCTAAATCTTGAGTAGAAAAACCCATAAATTGGCTTTAATAAAGATGTCACCTTTTTATTGACATTAATTTAAGTAATCATACCATATATTTTTAAACATGTTTAACTTGAATTGTGAGGCAATAAGATACCGTTGATGTGTTGATCACCAAACCAACCCTTATAATATAGTTTTACTTATTTTGTTTACTCTAAAAATCTATAGCAGAGTTTCTCTATTTTGTATTTCATAGATTTAAAGAAATCCCCAATAAAGATGGATTTTAGATTCACTGTGGACAAGAATATTGAATAAGAATGTTTTAAAAGCAAGAAAATCCTTAATAATCTGGAATAGTCTACACGGCTTTGTAATATACTAAACAAGACCAAGATGTAGGGCTGTCTTTAACATCACTGTCAGCTTGAAGCAGGGTACACACATTAGGTATTGTTCAAAAAACCAAAACCAAAACCAAACAAAAAAACAAAACCAATTGAAACTTTTCTTCTGTTGTTTGCACTGATTCTAATTTTTCTTTTCTGTGTTTATCCAACATGTTTATGTTCTGTGGGGGAATTCTGTTTTACTTTCATGCTTTTCTGGTGATTCTAGTTTGATTTTTCTTGTTTTGTTTTTGGCTAAGTAGAGGACATGGGCTAGTTGTAGCAAAGAAAACACCATTTGCTCTTGCCAGTGAGTACATTCTCTGTAGTGGAAATTGCTTAGAGGATAAGATGGTAACAAAGCTTGAACTCTGAAGGTTATGGTGTAACTATTTTGGTACTAGAACCAGTTCATGCTGGCCGAAAAGACAATGGTTTTTGGACTTGCATCCATTTTGTATTTTTGTAACATTTGTAAATATGAACTTTTTAAATTGTTGCAAAGATGGTTTCTTTTGTAAGATGTTTTCAACGTTTACATTCAATCCAAACCTTTGTATATTTTAGAGCTGTGCAACACTTTAAGTCTTGTATTTATTTTTAGTACAAACGGTGACAGTTTCATTGTGAACCCCTCTCAAAAAAAATGTATCAGAACAGTTTGATTACCTAGAAAGTGTGTATAGAGACTGCAAATAAACGTGACTGCAATTAAAGAACTGGATTTTCTCTTTATTATTATGTAACTATAGTTTGGACGTTTCACAAGCATGAAGTGTTTCACAGGCTACTAGATATACAGGAGGGATTTCTTAGCAGGAAAGCATGTTATCTATAATGGAAACTACCCTAATTTCAGTTTTAATAGGGAATTATATATTTTTAATGCCCAAGCTATTTTGTGGCTACTTTCTATCCTAGGTTAAGATTTGTGACTTTATTTTGAAACATTTGACTGCTTTGTTTCAGAGTTTATTATACTGATATATGTAAGATAAATTGCCACTAGTTAATGTCACATCAGCTTTATTATCTAATAAAACTACTGTCTCCAGCACTAAGTGCTTTGCTTATACTAATGTGTATTCTTCCCAAGATATGCCCATTTTATACTGGAGAAAACAACATGATTATGATTTAGCTTGCACATTGCTTTAGAATAAGTGTTGATCATGGTGTTTAAATCCAGCAACTATAACACTGGAATATGTTAGCTTTGTGCTCCAATAGCTTTGCTTATTGGAGACTGGAAATACCTTTATTCGTGTCCCTAGGCTACCAAGCAAAGATCTGTTGCTAAGAATGGGGCCCTCCCCATTCAAGTTTTAGCACTGAAGTGTACCCCTGGAACCCAGTCATCATGGACATCTCTAGTGGATTACAGAAGGAGGAAAGGAGTATGTGGTTGCATGTTAATAGTAACATGGTTTATATAACCAAATGGAAGTGTTTGACATGCTTAGGAAACTGGCCCCTAGAATTACTTTTGGGAGGTAGAAGTTATACTAGCTAGCCCAGGTGCCTGTGTCTCCACAAAACTGTGCTTGAGAGACTCTCACAACAGAGCCCTAGAGGTTGCCTGTCCTCCCAATCATCTCAGCTAAATTAAGTTTAGGATCCAAGGCCCAGCTTCGAACCTTCGAAGCTAGAGGCCTTGCCTCTCAGTAGGCAGAAAGGCGCGATTGGTTGGAAACCTTCCCTTTCTATGCCCTATTTCTGTCTGAAATGTGAAAAATCTCCTATTCTAAATAGCCTTTTGATCAACCACAGGATTTACTGGCCAGTGGTCATGTAATATTCATAAGTAACTACAGATTGGTTAGCGCAATCACCTGATTAGTCACAAAAGCCGTGAACATGCATCGTATTACGGCCAGGCACTTTGAACGCCTGGGCTTTACGACATGCAGTGCGTAGGGCGCACCTGGTTTCCGGCACGTGGACAGTTAAAAGGCGTCAACGGATCTTAACAGTCACTGGCAGCTGCTGGGCGTCTTGATGGACACCTAGCAGTCTGCTGGTGGATTTCTGGAAGTTTCCGGAAGCCAGTGTGGCCAATTCTTCATCAAAATATGTAAGTTTGGAGTGTCTTAGCCCCCTTTTAACTATTTTTTTTTCACAGATGGGTGTGTAAGAGTGTACTAAAGTGAAAAACTGCCATCTGAAGTATTTGGCTGAGGGCCTCCTGACTGAGGAGATATGTTTGACGGGAACAGCAAATCTGTACTTTGTTTTCTCAAATTTCAAAAGCTCTGTAGTTTGGTGATTCCGATACTTTTTTTTTAAAAAAATAAATTTTAGGTCTCCATGCCACTAGCTCATGTGATTTGTTAGTGTCCTTGGTAAGTGCTTTTTGGTCGAAGACAGTAAAGCCTTCTCCTTTTATTGTTAGTTAGTGGGGAAAAAGAAAATGACAGAGAGCTGTATCAAGGAGGCCTTCAGGAGTATTGTGTTTATTGTTTGCTTTCCAGAGGGCAGATGTGTCATCTCTGAAACATGTAAAATGGCTGAATCTCTGTAAGGACCAGTGGTTTTGAGATATGCCTCGGGACTGGCTGAATGTTGTGTATTTCTTTGATTAAAAGAAGGGGGGTGCTCTAATCTGTTAGGAATTATTTGGCACCCCCTCTCCTGATTCTCTCCGAGTTCAGTTTATTGTTGTAAGATGCCATGTATGTTGCTAGGGAAGAGTGGAATGTTGATTTCAACCCTTCCATCAGTGGGACATGTATTTAATGGGATAAACTGATGGAATTTAGTTTTCCCAATTTGGGCTGATTTGGGGTTTTATATCATTGAAAGGCCTAGATGCTATAGATTACATTTTGTGTTTTAAAAGAAGTCTTAGAAAAAAACTGTCGTAGTCATTGCAATGTATTCCATGTCATAAGTTAATGGGGACTCCTCAATTTGGTTTTGTATGGGGGCTTATAATTTAAAAAGATCTCTTTGCCTTGATTAGGTTTTTTGTGTTTTAAAAATTATTAGGGGAAAATATACCTCTTAGTCATCATAATAATGGTTACCTATGCCTTATGGGATAAGTGGATAGCAGATAAGTTATTTGTGGGATCTTATTACCTGAAGTCCACCAATCTGGCTATTGTGTTTTTTTTTTTTTTTCTTGTGTTTCTTTACGAAGTCACAGGGTCAAACATAGATTTCAGCCATCCTAAAGCTATCCTTTATGGGATATGTTCTTGTAGGTGACACTGGATTTGGCCTACTTTGGGATTTTTTTTTTACATAGAAAGATATAGCTGCTGTGACTTATATTTTGTGTTTTTAAGAAGTTTTTAGCATAAAAGGTAGTTTTCAGCCATCCTAGATACTATTAGCTATGCCTTAAGGGATAAGTTGATTGCACATGACTTACCCAGTTTGGTTTGTTGGATTTGGCCTGTTTTAAGATTTTCTTTTTCTTTTTGGTTTTTCGAGACAGGGTTTCTCTTTTACTTTGGGAGGCTGTCCTGGAACTTGCTTTGTAGACCAGACTGGTCTCAAACTCACAGATATGCATGTGCCTCTGCACCCTAAGTGCTGGGAATAAAGATGTGCTCCACCACCTCCTGGCCTGCTTTGAGAATTTTTTGATATAGAAAGATATAGGTGTTGTGATTTATATTTTGTGATTTTAAAACTTTTTAGTATAAGAGGTAGTTTTCAGTCATCCTGGTCACTACAAGCTATGCCTTATGGGATAAGTTGATGACAGGTGACTCTCCCAGTTTATTTTGTTTGGGTCTTTTGTAACTTGGAGATATCTAGCTGTCATGGTTTGCTTTATGTACCTTTAAGAAGTCACTGAGTAGAACATAGTTTTAAGCCATCCTACCCATCATGATCTATGCCTTATGGAATCAACTGGTGGCCTTTAACAAACCCTCCCAAATTTTCATCTGTTTGGAGCTTTGTAACTTGAAATTTACCTACCTGCCTTTTGTGGTTTGCCTTGTAGGTTCTTAAGTCTTATAGAAAAAGTAATTTTCAGCATCCTGTTTATTATAAGGTCTGCCTTATGGGATAATTTTATGGTAGGTGATGGTGTGGATTTTGGCTGTTTGGGGCTTTTAATGATCTTGCTGTTGTGATTTGCTGTCTGTCTTTAAGAAAGCTTGGGTATAAAAGGTTGACTTTAGACATCCTAATTATTGTCAACTATGTTTAATGAAATATGTTCATGCAGATTTTATTCAAATTGGTCTTATTTGGAGTTTCATATTTTGGAAGTTTCTGCCTGCTGTGGTTTGGCTTTTGTGTCTTTAGGAATTGTTAATGTAAAATATTATTTTGAGCTATGCTTGTTAATTATTGTGAGTTATGCCTTATGGAATATGTTGTTGAGTTTTATAAGTTGGAGTTATACTGATGCTTTGATTTGTCTTGTGTATTTTTAAGAAGTCTTGGGATCAAAGTTGTTTAGTACTATCTAATAATTGTTGTGTTCTGATTAAAGATAAGTAGAAACAACATTGTATTCTGTTGTCAAACAACTGGTTGACTTCAACAGCCCTCTTTAGTTGGGCTATTTAGAAACTAGTAAAGTATTTTCAGATCTGTAAGTCCTGTTTCCTAACATTTTACCTTTTTATTCTTATAGGAACTTTTATTCTAGAAGTACTTTTACCAGTGCAAGATTGTTCTACAACATTCATTGTAAGAATAAAACTATAGAAGTAATTTCATGGTTTATTCATGAGATAAGACACAAAAAGTTGTTAAAATGACCATGATGTAATCTTGGAAAGACCTCTTCTGCCATAGGCTACTTTTGTCTGATTTTGATTTTTTGGGGGTGATTTATATACTGTGTTATCTTTCATGTCTGGAATCTTTTACTCAAGGTTGCAGTTGTGAGGTTCCTTCTTGTTGGCAACAGCAGTAAGTAGTTTAGTTTCAGTGTGAGATTTTCTTTGTATGGCTACAGCTACAGGTTAATTACTCACAGATAATGTCAATATTATTGTCAGGAATTCCTAAACAGTTGAAAATAAAATGTAGTGCAAATTATAGGTCAAATTGTGGTGCATTACAATTTGGAAACTATACAATATTGGTCTGCATTTGTCTAACTTGGGAGTTAACTCTCCTATCTTTTTAATCTTCCTTTGAATTTTGTCCTGAAGGGCTGGTCACTAGTTTCCCCACAGAAGATTAGAGGATAACAGAAAAGGAATGAAACCCTGATCTATTTATTGTGTCTCTCCGTGCCACTCTTTCTGAGGATGAATAAAATAGACTAACTTTTGCATTAGGGTGTCTGTACATTAAATATATGGCAGAAATTCAAGTCAGACCTCTGATATAAGCTAGAGGACCATATCATTGCAGACATGCCTGGTTCTAGTTCCATATTGAATGACTCAGAGCTATAATCAAGCCGTGAAAATTTCAAGTGTTTTCTGTTTATATTTCTCATATACATTTACTTAGGTTTAAAGTTAAAGTCTAACTCATTAAGCAATCATGATTTTTGAGCTGCATTTGGCCCAGGAGATAGGAGCCTCAGAAGGGTTTACAGGGCAGTTGAGGAGGCGGGGTCTCTAGGTGCTCTGCCCACATTATAGCAGCATCACCACCAGCAGGAGTCCAGCAACACAGCAGCAGCAGTGGCAGAGGTACCAGCATCACCACCAGCAGTGCTCTAGCAGCAGCATCACCATCAGCAGCAGTCCAGCAGCAGCAGCATCACCATGACAACCACCACCAGCAGCAGTAATAGAGGCACCAGAGGTGGAGCCTCGACGTGACAGTGACATCAGCAGCAGCAGTGGTGTCAGAGGCAGCAGCAGAGACCATAGTGGCCCAGGCAGTAGTGGCAATAGTATTGGTGTCAAGGATGACAGTGAAAGCTGCCATTAGATCAAAACCGAGTCTTGGGACAGTTTGGTGGCATTCTGTCTCCCTAAGTAAAAGGCCCCTTTGAGCTTCTTTACAAACGTGTTAGCAGTATGTTCTCTTTGTTCGGTGGTTTTCGTGTTTGCTTTGTAGACTTTAAGTTTTGAAGCAACTGTTCACAGATGGCACTTGCTTTCAACTTCATTATGAGCTCCCAGTCATGGATATTATAGTTCTTCTACACATAAAGATATATTATAGTGCTGGGAATAGTAGCCTTGTGATAAGGCACTTGCCTAGCATGGATAAGCTCTTTGGTTCCACCCTCAGCCCCATAAAGTAACCCATGTTAAGTTGATTTAGATATTAGGTACATGAAATAACATTTTATGCATTTCTTTTCAGGAGTAGTTTTGCCTCTTAGATGACTAAGCAGTTTTACAAGTAACCCTTCCTGCAAGTCTAACAGTAATAAGCTCAACTCAGAGGAAGCAGAGTTTCTCCTGTTGCACAGCAGTGATGTCTGCCTCCAGAGAAATGGATCCGGTTTGTATTTTAAATTGATCATCTCTGTTTTTTTCCTTATACTAAACTGAGCTAAATTAAAGTGAAATTCATAGATAATAAGTGCGGTTTTGACAGTGCTCTACAAAATTTCAGTGAGCATTTTGTGTATAAATTTAAGAACATATACTTAATATTCGGGTACTCCAAAATTGAATTGCAACAAGTAGAGTCTATATATAGAACTCAATTTTATGAGAATCTGACAAACAGCTTTTAAAAATGGTTTGCCTTTTAAAATTTTCTGTTGTATTCTGCTGAGTTTCTTAATCTTTGAAGTTGAACAGAAATGTAAATTATTAAACTATATTTAATTTTGCATAGCAGTAAACACATTAATAAATGTAGTTACATAAGAACATGTATATTAATTGAAGTAATATAGGCAAATTTCAATTTCTATCAACTGTTGTGTTGGTTTTTTTTTTTGATTTTCAAAATGTTATTATTTTTATTTGTATGTGTGCATTTATGTGTGTAAATTTATACCATGCGTATATAGATGCAGGGAAGGGTTGTCTTTGGAGCTAGATGAAGACATTGGCTTGCCTGGAGCTTGAGTTATAGGCAGTTGTGAACTGCCCATTGTGAGTTCTTAGAACAAAATGTGGGTCCTTTAGAAAAGCAGGAAGTACTCTTAGCTACTAGGCCCTCTTGCTAGCCCACAAAGATGACTTTTAATGAACAGAGCTAGCGTAATTGTCCTCTGAACTTTTTTTTTTTAACTGCTGTGTTTTTCATCATTGGAGTCAATGCTCACTGTCAATTATTGAGAGTCATTTTTGAGAATATTTACTTGAAAACACAAGCTACCATAGAAGGTAAACTACTATATTCATGTAAAGATTGTTACATAACCCAGTTGTAGTTATTTTAGTAATCTAATCAGTGGGAGGTAATCACATACAGAGCTACCAAGTCTGTTTACTTTAAAATGTCTTTGCCTCATTTCTTAGAATAATTATTTTGCAGATATGTAGTGACTGTTCTTATTTATACCCTGTCTTATTTCAACAACATTTTAAAGTGTTTTAGAAATTAATTTATTAAGCGTAAGACTGATAGCTGGGAATCCAGAATTGGACCGACTCAGACTCCCTGAATATGGGTCTCAGTTAGAAGGCCTGGGCAGTCTAAGGGACCTCTAATAGTGGAACCAGGATGTTTCTCTGGTGCACAAAAGGACTTTAAGAGCGCATTCCCCATGGAGGGATACTCCCTTAACCTACAGGCAGGAGGGAGGGCCTAGTCTCTACTCCAGATGACTTGAAATATTCTGTTGAAGCCTCCTGGAAGATACCACTCTCCCTGTGGAGTGGGGGAGGGGGAATGGGAAGGGAGGGTGGTCTGGGGCATGGGAGGGAGAGGGAACTGGGTATGAAGTGCTTGTGTTTCCTAATTTGACCACATGGGGGCAGTCCTTGCTTAGGAATCAAAACTGGTGCAATGCTCTGGTCATGATCCGTTCTTCGTTGTTAGGGTGTTAGTTTGTCTGGGAGCTTTTCTGTTTTTGTTTGTTTGTTTTTGCTCTTTTTTGTTTTGATGTTTTTTGGGCTTTTTGAAAGCAGTTTCTACACTGAAGACTAATGTCTCTGCCCTGAAGAACAGGAGGTGTTAAATTTGGTAGAAAAGGGGGCTCTGGTGTAGCTAGACTAATGAGAACATAGTTCTTCAAGTATACTTTTTCTCTTGTTTCCTGAAAGAAGGCCCTTGGCATACCCAGGCTGTCCTTGAACTCAGCATCCACTTGCCTTAGCTTCCTGAGTTTTGGTATTACAGGCATGTGTTACTATCTCTAGCTCACATATACCTTTCTACATAGGGATAGTATTTAAAATAGGCAAAGATCCTTTGATAATACAACAGATTTTCAAAATTTCTAAGAAGTGAAATTAAAGTTCCCAGCTTTTCTTTTTGTTATTTTCTATTTCCTTTTAATTTGCTAAGAAATCTTTCTCCTATGCGAATATGAATATCTCCTTAGGATAGTAATGATTGTATGCTTTATGAGTATGCACCAAAAATTGCATATCAGTTATGTAAGTAACATTAAGCAACTAGTTGTTCAGTATATCAATGCTTACTATTTTAATGAGAAAGGCTTAAATTCCAATTACATTATGGAGTTCCTCTAAACTGACATTCAAGGACATACTCTATCCTGAATCTCTTTAGACAGTGAAATCTTAGCCATTTTATATGTTCCTTTTTCTTGTGTATTAGGACATTCTGAGCAACTTTTTACTGGAATTCTAAGTCTAGACACTTCTGCTTAAGTCTTCTTTCCTTTATCATTTATTTGACTGGCA
The DNA here is from genome assembly GCF_943737965.1 of Phodopus roborovskii. Taxonomy (NCBI): domain Eukaryota; kingdom Metazoa; phylum Chordata; class Mammalia; order Rodentia; family Cricetidae; genus Phodopus; species Phodopus roborovskii. Next base: position 331,484 of record NW_026125937.1, on the reverse strand, counting down.
ATTATTTCATTCCTTGTAATATGAATTTTTATTTCCTCTCTGCTTTAATTAAGACATCTGAAATATTGGTGAAAATTAAAATCAACTTAATAGATAAGTACAAGTAAGGTAAGGTCACTATTTGATGTGACTCTTACAGAAATAAAGTATTAACTATTTGTGGTTTAAAACCTATTCTAGGAAGAACCTCACCCACCTGAATTTCATGAAATTGACGAATCAAAAGCCATTTCTGAAATCCTGAATCATTTTCAGGTATGACACTTCTCTTTTCAGTGTGTTTTTCTAGAATGTTAAATTGTGAATATTTCTTACCTTATATGAGGGAGAACTATATCATTAATTGAAATTTTGCCATATTAAATTTCTTGCGATTATTCACCTCATTATGATTATTTTGACAGAATAATATTTTCAGGTGAAAATTTGAAATATCACTATGTGTATTTTAGATCATTAACAACATTACCAGGTTTATTTATATCTTTTCCAGATATGTTGCCTAATACTAGTTTCCACTATGAAACTTTTAAAATAAGATTTGTATGCACTTTTAACATGTGCCTAATTACTTACATATTAGGCTATCACAACCGTAATGAAAGGGTAACCTACTTGTGTTTTACAATGAATTTATCTTAGATAATTTTGAGGAGAAATCATAAAAATAGGCTTGGGGTTAGGAACTGATAGGAGCATCTAATTATTGTGGATCTTGTGAGCTGTATACTTCAGAGGCAATGACAATTCAAATAAATGGTTCTTATCCCATGGGGTTTATGGAATAGACTGAACTAACATAGTTTGAAAAGTGAAAGTTTGTGTGTGTGTATGTTATCTTTTAGACTGATACTAGTGAGGACATAAGACATAGTGACAGGTCTTGGTTTTAAGATTGTACAGGAGTACCAGAGGCTGGACAAGGCTGTCTGACCTGCAGTACCCAAATCTTGGCAACCCTGAAGCCTAGAGTGTAGTGTTCAGCCAGGGGACCAGTAACTATGCAATAGGATATGACATTGTGAATGAGCTATGCTTAGGTTCCCAAGCTATGCCCCTAAAGGGGCCCTTGAGAATCCTGTCATTTCGCTGAGTGTGCTGACATTCATGCTCTCCTTATCTGTGTAAGAGATAATGGAAACAACAACATGTAATCTCAGTACTTTGAAGGCAGAGGCAAGAGAATTGCCACAAGTTCAAGGTCAGCCCCATCTATATAGTTAGTTTAAGGCCAGCAAGGGCTACACAGTGAGACCCTTGCCATAAATAAAACACAGAAACAAAGGAGTATCTTACTATTTGGGGAGTGTGTATTTTTTTTTTTTACTGTTTTTGCGATTATAATATAACTAAAAGTTTTGCCCCTTCCCTTTCCTCCCTCCAAACCTTCTCATATACTTCTTCTTGCTCTCTTTGAAATTCATAACCCTTTTCCAGCAATTGCCACTGTATTCACACATACATACACTTTTAAATACACCCTGTATAGTGTTACTTTGTACAGGTTTTCATGTGCCTGTTGAAGTATCTTCAGTGCCAGAAGATGGGTGCATCACAGCTCCTTACAGCCTCATACCTGTATTGCTGCAGCCACTTCCCATTGAAGAGGGTGCTAAATTAGGAGACAAGCATCCAGTGATGGTCTCACAGTGTCATTGAGTACATCTTACATGCCATAGCAATGAGGAACATTACTGAAACATGATGAGGGTTTTTCTTGAATTGCTCAGATATTTCAGGAGCTGTGATGCACTCATCTTCTTGCACTGAAGATACTTCCACATGCACATGAATCCACTACTGCAGTGGCAGGTGGTAATTCAGCATCTCAGCCAGGGTCCCTTAAAACCAGGCCTCTACTAGAAAATGTGATGTTTCTGACCACTGGAGAACTTCCATTGTGCCTAACAATTAACTCTTGGCTTTGTACATTTTCACATGTGTTACTTTTCTTTTGACACAGCAACTACTAATACTTTTTTTTTAAATAACAGGTTATATATAAAACTGTTCAAAGGCTGGAAAAGAAGTTTGATCACATGAATGAGAAAGTGACAAAAATTTATCAATCTCGTGCCAGATCCTTCTGGCGTTACCCTGTAAGTGTACAAAAACATATCACAATTTTCATAAATATATTTTGTCTAAAAATGCCAGTCAGTGATAGAGATCTAGTAAATGTGGGATTATCAAGGCTTATCTGTACTGACAGGAGGGGCAGATGGAGACTACAACTCTTTTTGAAAGAATAATCAGATTCAGGATGAATGAATGTAGAACAATGTACCCATAAATATATCAAATTAAATGTAGGTCAGAAGAGGAAGAAAAATCATGTGATCAAAAGAGAACACCATTTTCCTAATGTGAAATAATGTTGTATAGAAACCTTAATGTCCTGACTACTATTTTTATCTTTTTGTTATTAAGCCTCTTAGATCAACAACCAGAAGATACAGTTATCTGACATCTAAGAGACTTAAAATGCAGAGACTAAGACGATTCATTCATGATAATTCTATCTCCTATCCTCAAAGTTACAGTCCAACTTCACCAGTCCGCACAAGGGATGAAGGCAGCCAGGATATGGAGAACATCCAGACTATAGATTACACCCAGACTTTCCAGTATGCTGATGCTATTGACAACACCCAGACTTTCCAATATGATGATGCTATTGACAACACCCAGACTTTCCAGTATTCTGATTCTATTGACAACACCCAGACTTTCCAGTATTCTGGTTCTATTGAGAGCAACCAGACTTTCCAGTATTCTGATTCTATTGACAGCAACCAAACTTTTCAGTACTCTGATTCTATTGACAACACCCAGACTTTCCAGTACTCTGATTCTATCAACAACAGCCAGAGTATCCAGAACACTGAGAACAATAGTGATTCCTCACCAGAGAGGGACTATCAAGAAACTCCACCTAGTCCTACATATACTGCACAAACCTACCAACAATATTACAGATATAAAAACATTCCTGGGTCTTCTACAATGACCTACTACAGTGACATTGAAAATACCACCTCGGACACCATCACTTCTGCCACTTCAACAGTGAAGGAAGCAAGTCCCCTCCCTCCAGGGGAGCTCATCCCCATCCAGAATCCTGAAATGAAACGATTGGCTTTACTGGAGGCTCAGCGTGTACCTATGATTGATCCTACCACTTTTGGTGAGTTTGGAATGGCAGCAATGATTGATTAACATCCTCAAAGTAAGCTAGTAGAAGTCTCTTGTTTGCTATTTTGATGGTTGATTTGAGTTATATATACAATGGCAGCTGTTTATTGAGTAGGTATAATGAATAAGGCAGTGTGCTAATAAACTAATATGGATTGTCTCTGGTGATCTTCATGATGTCACCCTTGTGAAAGTGAAATCCACTTTCTTTATCTTTCCCCATAGTAGATACTCAAAATGAGCATAATGTGGTAAGAAAGAAAGGATGGCCTTTTGGATAATTCACAAACAGAAAAAAATGAAATTTCTATTGATTCTCTTTGGTTAGAAAAAAAGATCCAGCCAACAAATTACCAAGTCCCCTTCATTTGTCATCACACATTAACTGTAGGGGGTCAAACATTCTGCTTAAATTAATATTTGAACACAAAGAAGTTTCTATACAACTTAGTGAACAGCACAGCTAATATCTGCTGAGATGTGAGCACTTCCATTGTTTCATGTATCATTTCTTTATTAAACAAATTCAGCCAAAACATTTATTGCTATTCAATTAAACATGAAAGAATAATTGCATAAAATTTCAAAACCACTACTGATTAGACTCATCAGAAAATATTTTTTAAAATTCACTTTATCATTTAAACCATAAGAAATGTGTATTTAGAGTAAAGGTAAATCTAAAAATGCCAGTATTGAACATAAGGGAGAGATTTGCTTCAAAGAACTTATCTTGTTACCTAAGATAATTGTGGTTATTGAAATTAGTTCATAGAACTAAAAAAACTAAGCAATTATAAAGTGTAAGCTTGAGGGATTTACACTGCATTTAGAAAAAGATGTTTAAGAGAGATTTTCAAGTTCACTGAAACCCTTAAAGTAAGCCAGAGTACTGAGTTAGCTCTGAGTATCCCAATTTAATCTAAGTAGCACCCTTTCCTGTACTTGCTTGTGACCTAAGAAGCCTTAGATTGGTACACATGTTTCATGAACATTGAAGCTTTTAGGTGCCATCTAAAGTAAAGCTGTTACTGCTCTTTGGGGAAGGTCCATTAACACACTCTTATACAGCACTACTCAGATCTTCATTCAGGCTCTCATGCAGTTTTACAGTTGGAATCATGAGTCCTTATACTTAGGTACTTAAGAGAAGGTTCCAGGAGTGAGTCCATTACTTTCTACCTAACATCTCTTCTTTTCAAGATGCTGTTCAGGTTTAAAATGTTTTCCCTCACTCATTGTTAACTGCAGGTTCATCATCCCAGTGTAATGATGCTGTTGTGAGACACCTTGGAAACCCTTTAAACTGGTCTGTGAATGATGTGATAACATTTCTGAACCGTTTAGACCCTCCGTTGGCAGACCAACTCTACCCCACCATCAGAAAACATGTAATGTATTTTAAAATCCAGTTTTTGTGGTACTGTAATGCCATTGAATGACCTCTGTGCTCTTTCAATTGGATATTCAGGGAAACCCTATGACCTGATTTAATTTTTGTTTGTGAAAAAGTTGTCTTGTCCATCTTAGATATCTAAATACCTATTACACTAAATAGCCTCAAGTTCAGTAGTTCATGATTGCAAGTTTTAGACAGACCTTTGTCCTTGCAAGGGCAAATACTCAAATCCTCCCCATACTAGCTCCCTGTTCCACTCCAGGACTTTATCCACAGTGCATACCAGAGTAGCCCTCTTGTTATGATATCAAGAAACTAATTCCAGCTGGTAAGTTCTGTTGTAAGTTGTGATTCTGATGACCATTTACAAAGCAACATCAAGGTTAAATGTTAGTTTTCCCTTGTATTTTCTTAAATATTTTCTTTGGTGTCTTAAAATTTTGATTGTAGAGGTCTTTTACTTTTTTAGCTTGGTTTATTCCTAAGTCCCTTTAAAAATATGGTGAACATGAACAAGTTTATTTTCTCCTCTAATTCCTTTCTTGGCAAAATTTTTAAATTTGTTATATAGAAAAGCTATAAATTTTTTTTAAAAAAAATGAGAATACAGACTACTTTTATTCTGATTTGAGAATTTTCCTATAGATGTCCACTACTTTAGGTTCTTAGACTCATTTTGTCACCTCTTCCAAGATAATTTCTGAGTCTAGGGTGGCAGCATGCGGGAATCACTGCATGTGGATGAGTTACGGGTCTCTGTATTAATCACCATGTTCTAGAAAAAGAAACACACACACACACACACACACACACACACACACACAAAAATATATGATGTAAGGGGACAGCTTACTGAAATGTTCATTTAGAAGACTAATAATAGTAAGTTCTTCCCTAGGGCCTATAGCCTATCTAGCCAAAGGATTTTAGATGAATTCTGTCTTATGGACCAGACTTTAAATCCCATGAGAATGTGGTTTGCTATTCCCATAACGTTCTTGCTGAACATATGCTGAACATATCTATATTTCTAACTATTTGGGAGGCTGAGGTAGGAGGATCACTTGAGTCCAGGAGTTCTGGACTATGTATTCTATGCCATTGGGTGCCCACACTAAGATGAGCATCATTATGATGACCTCCTGGGAGCAGGGAATTACCTAAGAAAGTATAAACATGATACAGGTAGGAAGCTACTGGTTTTGTATTCTGTGACTATTGAAAATTTAAGCAGATCTGAGAGTTTTATGATGGCATCTCTAGGGTCTTTTAAGTATAGGATCATATGACTGGAAAATGATATAATTTGACTTCTTTCCCATCTGTATTCCTTTTTAGTTTTTTTTTCTCTTATCTTGCTGTTATGAGCTGTATTTTAATAGATTCTACTTTTTTCCCCCCTAATTTTACTTTCTATCATAAGAGATTCTAGGTCTCCCTAGACAAGAATATGTGATTAAAGTTTTAATTTATGCTGGAACCTACAAAACAATATGCTTAAACTTTATGCTGGAACTTAGAAAACAATTAAGTAGCATAAGGTAACAACAAATTAAGACAACAAAGAATTTTTGTAAAATTGCCTTGTGACTATAAAGTAGTAGAATATCTATATACCATTTTTCAGTATAGAAAGAAAACCAATAATTAGTCTTAACATTTAATTAGTTTCAGACAAGTAACTCACTTTCATATAAAGACACACAGTTGAACATATTTACTGTGTGCATTGATGTTGACATATTTATTGCTAGCCTCTATCATAATGTTAATAGCCATGGAATTAATTTCTCCCATTCTTTTTTACTTTTGTCATAGATAGATACATAGAATTTTTTTCATGACACAGTATTTAAAATTTGGTCATTTGATGTAGTTAATTTTAAATTACTAAGTTAAATTTGCCTTTTTCTTAAAATTGATATGTATATATGTTTCAAAATGATACATTGCTGTGCAATGGTATTTTTGATAGTTTTTATAGTGGAGATACTCTATAGTGAGAAGCTTAATTTTTCATGTTCTTAAATACAAAGGAACAACTGCTTATCAAATATTGCTATGTTTTAATCATTTTAAAAATTTTCCCTCTATAGGATATTGATGGGAAGGCCCTGCTGCTGCTCAATATTGATGTAATGATAAAATATATGAAGATGAAGGTGGGAGTAGCCATGAAGTTTGGGAGCTACATTCAAAAGCTTAAAGAAGGAGTAAATTGTGGCCAGTAAAAATGTTTGTAGAACTTGAAATATTCTCATAAACCCCTTCCTATTCTCATTAGCTTTCATTTTGGAGAAGGTTCTCCTAAAATATAACATTATCATCAATGTGTTTTGAGGTACATATAACATATTACTATTAACATGCACATGTTACTTCTTTAGATTTTTCATTTTATAGATTAAAAATATGCTTCACCCAAGAAACAAACAAGCTACCTTTGATTTGAGTTTAACTTTATACATATACATATTTTAAAGTGACTACAGGGGAAATATGAGGAATTATAACATATGAATATTTTTCATAGAACAGAAATTAAAGAACATAAAGTTACCCTTCTAGGATATTTTATCTATACAATACTATAGTATCCTTCTTGTGTTCTACAAGTTTTTAGAAAAAAAGAATAGCCATATAATTTATTCCCCTCTATTTCTATATCTCTGTTATGATTATTCAGATTCAGAAGGAGAAAATTAAGTTTATGAAGTATCCAGTGAGTTTCAGACAACTAAATATACTTTCCATTTTTAAAAATAACTTATAGTATATGTAGAACGAGATACTATTTCAGACTCAGAAGGAGAAAATGAAGCTTATGAAGGATCTAATGAGCTTCAGACAACTAAATATTCAAAGAGGATTTTAGATGTATAGAATGTTTGTTTTATCTAAGAATTGTACTTCAGGAGTAGTTTGGAATAAGTTGGACTACAGTTTAAAATACACACTAAATTAAAGCCTCCATATTTTTAAAATCAAATTTGGACATTTATCTTAGAATTCATTGTTCAAATGTCTATGTGATTATACTCATACTCAAAACTTCAAAATATATATATTTTATTTTATGTGCTTATTCCTCATGAAGGTATTATTTATGTTTCAAAATTAAACAGAAGAAAATATTTTATTTTACATTTAAAATAGTACTTATATTGATACAAAGGGAATGACGAGCTGTTTATCAACAAGATGCTTTTATTCTGTGAACTGTGTATGTTCCACTTGCCCCTATTAATCCTTCTCAGTTTAGCCTTCAGAAAATCAGAAACTATGCCAAGGCTAGTTTCCACATATGGAAATGCTCTGTCTTGTGTCATATTTTCAAGAATTTAGGATGTTCACTATTGACAGAAACAGTCATCTGACATGTTTGGAAGTTTATTTTATAAATTAAAACCTTCAATAGAAACATGGATCATTACTCTTTTGTTATGGCTTTTTGTATAACTTTTGAAATAAGATAAACTGAGAATTGGTTACTAATAATATTGGCTACTTGTTGAAAATGGTAATGAAATATTAAGCAGGGGCAAGGATTTGAATTATTTATTTAGAAAATAAAGGGTACTACTTTCTGAATACAGGTGGTTTAAAAGATTGCTTTATTTATATTCCTGCTTGTATGTAAAGACATTCTAAATTCATACTTTACAAATTGTATAAAGATATTATGCACAATTGAACATCACTCATATGCTTGAAAAACACTGTGTTCTGTATTTTTCTGATTTCAAAATATAATAAAGCCAAATAGCTATAAAATTAATAGCAATGTCTCAAGGTTTTTAAATTGAAAATTCATGTAATATATTCTGATCAACCCTCCTCATCTCCTTCCAGATACTTCCCAATCCCCACTTACCCACCCCTCCAAATCCATATCTTCTTTTTCTTGAGAAAATTCCCCACCAAATAAAAACCCAAGCAAACCAGTATAAAAAAACAACAGCAAAAAGCACAACACACAGACACACACCATAAAAATACAAAATTGGAAACCAAAACTATACAAGCAAAATACCAGTAAAGATAAAAAAATGACCAAACAAAGCAATATTAGGGAAAAATATACAAAAATATCATTGAGTTTGTTTTGTGTTGACCATCTACTGCTGGTCATGGGACCTTCCCTTATGAAAGCCAGTGAGACTCCATTGGAGAAACCTTATTTTCCTTTGCAAGCATTTGTCATTTGGAGATCTCTTTTTTGGTAAGGGGTGGAAGATTTTGTCCATTTCCCCTTCTTGGTACTGAGACCCCATCTGGGATGAACCTATGCACTCTTATGCATGCTGCCATAGTGTTTTGTGGGTTTGTGTGTGTCAGTTTTGTTGTATGTGGATGACACTGTTTTCTTGGTGTAATACATTCCCTATGGCTCTTACAATCTTTCTGCTTCCTGTTTCACATAGCTCTTTGTACAGAGGGCTTTGATGAAAACATCCCATTTAGTATTGAGTGTTCCAAAGACTCTCATGCACATTTTCCAGTTGTGGGTCTCTGTATTATTTCCCATCTACTTCAAGAGGAAGTGTCTCTGAAGATGGCTAAATGAAACACTGAACTATGGTTATAGAACAGTGTCATTAGGAACCATTTTATTGCTATGATCCTTTAGTAGAGCAATAGTATTTGGTTTTCCCCTAGGCCCATGTATTACCTCTCTAGTCTCAGGTTATATGCATGAGAGACATTGAGAGGCAGCCCGGATGGCCATCTCTCAGAGATTCAGAATCTGGTACCCAGAAGACAATAACTCAATCTAGTGATGCCCAGATGGGTAGTCTGGTGTAAATGATGCACCAAAAACTGTCTGAGGGCTGTAGGGAGGATAATTTCTTGAGTCTGGCAAGATGCACCATCCAGTTGGATATTATTTCAGATTTCAAGAGCCTTGTTCCTTGGAGTGGGTGAGTTGGGGGGTATGGATCTGGAAAGGCAATGAGCAAGATGGAAAGGAGTCCCCCAGACATCTCTATTGTTTGTCAGGTCACCTGATATCTCCTCCAATTTCCTTTAGCTTCAGGTGTGTTGACTGCTTGATGTCCCTTGATAGATAACAACTACCTTCTTGGGGAGCTAGACCACTTCAAGGAGAGAATTTCCTCTTTAACAGTTTTTCCTTCAGCAATTAATGGGTCTCTTGCCTTATAGATAATGGCATTGGCATGAACAGTAGCAAAGGTATACTTGATGTCTGTATAATACTTATTCATTTGTCTTTTCACCAGTACAGATCTTGAGTGACAGCAATCAGTTCTGTCTTTGATGTGCCCTATGCCAAGGCGTGTGTCCATATGGTGACCCATTAGGTAGTAACTGCTACCCCAGTTCTCCTGACTCAGTTAATGACCAGTCTACATCCATAGGTAAGCAGGGGAGTGTCAAGGAATTCTAGGTGACTGGCCTGAAAAATGTTCATCAAATCTTCACAGTCATGGAGAGGCACCTTAGGCATCAGTGCCACAAGGCTGAAACTGTATAGCAATAAAAGTAAGACAGGACTGATAAGTAACAGACTTGATATTGAGTGATTTGGGTGTTTATCATTCACTGGCCATTTGCCCCTCATAAAAGGGTTTCCACAGCATGGGGAGCCATTAAAGTCAGATTCTGGCTCAGCATGAGCTTGTCAGATTCCTTTACTAGTATAGTGGTTGTGACTATGGTGTCCAAACAGGATGACCAATGGGAGGCCATGCTTGGACATATATGCTACAGGTCTCTGCCAAGATTCCAGGTCTGAGTTAAAAAATGCTCTTTTCAGTGCCCCAAATTTCATGGATGAAAAGATGGAATAGTTTAGTTACATCTGGTAGAGTCAAAGCTGGGGCTCTAGTTAGAGTCTGCTTTAGTTCTTGGAAAGCTTATTCCTCTGTTTCAGTTCAATTCAAAGGCTGCTCTTACACAACAAGCCAGACAAGCCAGAGCCTGCAATATCCTGCCACCTCCAAGAATTCACACAGCTATTTCTTGGTTTGCAGACTAGGATCCAGAAGATAGCTCCCTTCTGGACAACAAGGAAAGTTCTACCTTAACAGAGTTTCTTTCCCCAAAGACCTCTCTCTGGCAGGACTAAGCCTCTTTTATGAAGACATAATATCCCTATGTCTAGAGCTAGTGTGATCAGTAAAAGATCATCTATGTACTGGAACTTAGTGGAATCAAGGTGTGGCACCCTGAGTCCTGTTCAGTATTTGTATGCTTCTCTAAAGGGCAGTGGAGGGATTTTTGATCCCTTGGGGTACTTATGTCCAGGGTAGTTGACTAGTCTCATTGGACAGTGGATCAGTCCATTCAAAGGCAAATATGGGCTGTCTCACTGGTGACAAGGGAATGAAAAAGAAAGCATCTTTAGTGTCTAGGACCATATAGACTGGTATTCTGGCAGGAAGAAGACTGAGCAGAGTGTATGTATGTATGTATGTATGTATGAATTTGGAACAGTAGAGTAAAATATTTCAGTCTGCTTATTTATCTCCCAAAGATCGGACACTTGCCAGTAATCTTAGGTCTATGGTTTGTAGACAGGCAAGAAAGGCATATTCCAAGCCACCTAGCCTGGGACAGGGCTGTTGGCTTCCTATAGCCTCTTAATATGAGAATAATTCCCAGTCTAGTCTTTTGGATCATGGGATATTGCTAGACGCTTATGTTTGTGGCTGCAGCCAAGAAACTTACCTCAATTAGTGGGTCACCAGTGTGTTACAAAGACTGAGGCCTTGCCTCAGTCCATACCTTAGGTAACAGTCAATGTAAGTCCTGGGGCAGGATCCCTGGCTCTGGATTTGCTTCCTCTGTAGAATCTGGAAGAGCTAGAAGGCATTCTTCAGGTAGAAGGGCAATTAAGATATGTTGGTAGGAAGCTGTAAAGGAAAGTTTAGTTTTACAGGAGTAAAGGCCATGGTGGTATCCTATTTTCAAAGAGGATCTCTGCTTAGAAGGGAACAAAGGGCAATCTGAAACTACCATGAGGAAGTGAGTCATCTGTGACCCAGGTGTTCTTTCAGATGTGAAGTGATAATCTTTAGTCATGCCTGTGTCTTCCTATACTGGCTTCCTACACTGTACTTCCTCTACTGTTCTTTTATTTGTTACCAGCCCCATTGGAGTTTTAAAAACAGAAACCTCTGGCCCAGTGCCTAATAAAATCTGAAATGATGATCTCCTATTGACACAGTAATCAAGGGATCTTGGATGCCTAAGAGGGTAGAGGCTCAGGCCCTTCATTCTGATTCCCTATCCATCTCCTTTGTGGTCAGGAGGGTGATTGCTTTCCTGGGTTTTGGATGGCTTGGGCATTCATTCTCTCAGTGTCCCCTTTCCTTACAATAAGTACATTGATCCCTTTTCAGTGGGAACTTCTCCTCCCCATTTTTGTTTTGGGGGATCTAGTCTCAGTACAAGCAGTAGGGAACTTGGGGTTAGTTGACTGGAAAGCATCTCAGTTGGCAGTCAAGGCACCTTTTCTCTGGTTTTCAGTATGTCAGTTATTGAAAATTTTTTGAGCCATTCCAGTGAGCAGAGAGGTAGTCATTCCAGCAAAAGCCTCTAGCTTTTGGAGTTGTTTTTTTTTTGTTTGTTTGTTTTGTTTTTTTGTTTTTGTTTTTGATTTTTTTTTTGTGTGTGTGAATATCTGGGGCTTAATGAATGACAAAAAAAGCGAATTTAGTGCCCTAGCATTTTCCAGAGGCAATGAATCAAAAGGTGCAAAGTAAATGCAGAAAGCTTTTTGTGTTGCAGAGTTTTGTGACCCCCTGGGAAAAGACCATAGACTCAATCCAGATTATAGCTAGTTAAAGTTATTGCAACTGCTAGCAGGACAGGGAGTAAGGGGGCTTTTTAAAGGATGAAAGCACAAGTAGGCCTTGAGTATCTGCACAAGCCAAGAGCTGTCCTGCTCTGTCAAGATTTGGTCATCAAGTTGACCTCAAAATAGTCCTGGAATGTCTGCATAAGCAGTTTACAGAAGCCAGATGCAGTTATTCATAACATAGCAAGTAAATCGTCACAGCTGGACACTTTTTGGGTGGAAAGGGGGTCACTGAGTCGAGGTTACTGAAATTTATCTTTCAGGGTCTTGATTCAGAGACAAAGGGTTACCAAGATGGATGCCTAGCATAAAATGGAGTTTTAGAAAGTCATCTATGTTGGAGTTACTCAAGAAATACATTGGGACTGCTCTGGACCCTGGAGAACCTCAGTAGTACATTTTTGAGCTATGCCCAGAATTCATAAGGTACTGGTAATGTTTCCAGGGCTTTGGAACTGCAGAGCGAATTGGGGACCCAATCAGGGCACTTACATGGGAAAGCTGCCTCAACATCTGTACCAGTGGCCGAAGGAAAAAAAAATGCCTTCTTTGCCTCTGCCTCAATATGTTCCCTTTCCTCCAAACTAACACAATCAGAAAGAGTGGCTAGCAGCTATCTCGGGATGGACTATGACTGTTGAGGATAGGTTTCAGGAGGGCAGTTAAGGCTTTGAGCTTGTCAGAAAAAGGGAGGGTTGGGTTTTCCAAATGTACAAATCTGAAGTAGAGAAAGAGTCAGAGACTAAGAAAGGGTGGTTCCCTTTCCCTAAGTTTCTGTCCTCACCTCCTGGAGGGAGTGGGCCTCTAACAAGGGAATGACAAAGGCTATTATCTGACTCAACTCTGGAGCATGGCAGGCCCTCAAGCAGGATGCCAAAGTGGCTAAGGAAGTACAGGGATTTTGGAGGGGGGGAACACTGGATGGCTCCACTAGGAGGCATTTTGATGGTTGCAGAGAGAAAGGGGAGCAGGAGTTACTGATCCAGAAGGGGAAGAGAGGAAGTAGAAATGGGATAGAGAGCAGAGATGGATAAAGCAGGGTGTGGAAGAATAGAGGAGCTTGAGTTTGAGGGAAGAGGGATGCATCTGGAGGGGATGGGCAAGATGAGAACAAGAGAGATGAACATGGGTTGTAGGGAGTGGGGGAGAAAAACCAACAGAGGGTCCCAGGATGGTAGCAGGATGCAAGTGACAGGGAACTTACTAGAAACCAAAACAATAGGATAATCCCTAAAGAACGAACCTTAAGACAAGTGGGTGGGTTTTGAACAAACACCAACCATTGACCAATATAGATCAAGGTGTCCTGTACTTTGAGCCAGACTCTAAGCTGATTCTTCAGACCAATAGATAATCCACTTCATAGGAAAGTCAGCCAATCTAACAAAAAGTAAGCAGTTTTTCCTTCGAGAATGAATCCTAATAGTTTCCCCAAAATCCTTGGGAGCATTTTTTTTTTTACTATATATAGAGTGCTGAGAGTTTAGATTTGTGGTCCCCATATTAGAAGAGAATTTATGTGGCTGGGGGATATTCCAGGAACAGTTTAGTATGACTGAAGATTATTTCCCATCTAGGAGGGAAAAAAACAGTTGGGGAGATTGCAAACAAAACAAGAAAAAAGAAGGAAAGAAAGAAAAAGACAAACAATAATATGCAAAGGGTGCTACCAAGTGGCAGAATCTGGAGAAATTTTCAGGAGCCCCTGGGACAGTCCTCCTAGCCTGATTCAGTCTGCTTTTCATAGAGGAGGAGCATATGGGGCTTACTTTGTTAGGAGGAGATGGTGTGAGCTTGCCTGCTTGGGAGGGTATAGGTGTGACCATCCAGTCTGCAGGTATAGAAATGTTGGAAGTGTTAAGTGTGAGGCCTCCTCCGTCTATTAAGCCAGAGCTGGGGCCCAGTGGGTAAGAGGTTTTCTGACCTAAGCCATGGTGATCTGAAGGTGATGCACTGAGGCCCCTTGTGCTGAGGGCTTAGGTATGAATGACCGGTCTGTTGGTATGGACAGTGTCAGAGGCCCTTGCAGGAACTGTAAAAGACCGTGGTACAGATTAAGAAAGGGCACCAGCCCCTGGGGTAAATGTGGTAGTGTCCAGGGATCCTTGGGCCTATTTGTCAGAACCTGGAGCTGACTGTGTATATATGCAGGACCCAGGAATCCCTTTGGTAGATGTGGAAGGTGTCATGTCCTTTTCAGGGCAGCTGCCCCCCTAAGGGGGCCCTGCTCCCACATGAAAATACCTACAGTTTCTGGTGTGCATGGTTCCTCACACCTATGCTCTCCCAGTCAGGTGAGCTCACACTGTCACCTTCTAGCCAAAGTGGGCACATGTGTTCCATCTCTACAAAAAACAGCTGAAACAGGTGTGTCGTGGAGATCCTGCTGATTTGCATCCGTAGGTTTGTCCCACTCTCATGCTCCAACAGTTCATAGATGAGATGGATGTTGGGGTAGGCTAACTCATAACCCTGGTTCTGGGCCTGTGTGGTAACTGGGTTGGTCAGGCTACCAGCCTTCCCCCCGCCTTCACCACCCAAGTAAGCTCTCCAGCACTACCTCAGCCAGCCCATTCATCACAGCCTGCAGCAAGGAGCAACATCAATTCTCCTGCTCTCAGGCCCCCGGATCTGACTCACTCAAACTCACACCATAAGGGCCAGCTCTACTGTCTTGCTCAGGCAAGGTATAGGGCCTTTTCTCTCGATTGCTGTATAGTCCATACAGGGCGGTGCTCTCATGTGTTCAAGGCTGCCTCACTTGTGCCCCTGACAACAGTGTGTGCTGTGCTGATGAGGTGCAGGCCCCCTTTTCTATGTGCTGCAGCCAGTTAGGGACAGGGCAGTTCTCCCAGTCTTGTGACCCCAGGCAGGAAGGAGCAGAAGAGGGCATCTTTTTTTGCTCATGCCACTACATGGCAGACAGGGTGGGCAGGGTCTTCTCTGCTGTTCTCAGGACTTCAGGAGTAGCTCCTCTGCATCCCTGACCATAGGGTCAGCTCTAGTGTGCTGCCCAGGTAAGGTGCACAACCCATGGTCAGGGGTGGGTCCATCTTACAGAATGAATAACCAGCTCTCCTTTGGGTGTGTCTAGCAGGACAGGGTTGGATGGGTGTGAAGGAAGGACCAGCTTTCCCAGGGCCAATGAGGGATATGGGACCTTGGATTTCAACATTCATGGCTCCCATGATCCCCATAGAAACAAGGGCCATGAACATCAACACGGACCCCCAGCTGCAGCAGGAGAGTCTCAGTATAATTCTCCCTTGCCTCATGGGACTCAGTCTTGTTCTGGGCCATCCTGGTCAGGGAGAGATTTCAGGGGAGGTATCCCCTGACAAATGGTCTGGGGCTCTACTCCTCTCACTGAGTCCAGAGAGGTCTGGAATGACTGCCATATTCCAGGGCATCAAAACAGAGTCCTTCTGATATTCCTAAGGGCTAAATCTATACACTCAAGTCAGTTCTGGTTCTGGCTGATGATGACAAGCCCTGTGATGAGTCTTATAACTAATTTGGGTAGGCCTTTTCTGGGAGCCTTCTTCTGGATAAGACGGGTAAAACTTTTGTGGGGAGCCCTCTTCTGAATGGAGGATTTACCTGATGAGGATTACCCCATGATAAGGTGGAAGTCCTATAGCAAAGGATCTGGTTTTCTGGTTCTGCCTCTCATGAGAGATCCAGTTTCAGTTTTGTTTGTCAAAATGGCCAGCCAAATGTGTGAGTGATTGAATGTTTATTGGGCAAGTTTGGACCAGGGGTTTATGTAATAGAATTTCTTGATTTTGCTGTTGGTGTTTATGGTGATTTGGATGTAAATGGCCCCATAATCTCATAGGGAATGGCACTATTAGGAGGCACAGCCTTGTGGGAGTAAGTATGGCCTTGTTGGAGGAAGTGTGTCTCAGTTCACTTCCTGCCTGAGATTCAAGATGTAGAGCTCTCAGCTCCTTCTCTAGCAACATGTCTGCTTGCATGCCACCATGTTCCACTGTGGTGATAATGGACTAAACTTCTGAATTTGTAATCCCAAGGGGAAGATAAGACTTCTTCACATATACCAGGGTACATCAGGCAACTCTCTATTACCTCACAGTTCCTCTCTGCCAGGGGCCCTCAGAAGGGCCATGGCTCCATATGGACATTAAGATCCTTTCCCTCTTACCAGAAAGCCCAAGCAGCAATTGCTTGAGTCCTGTGTGCCTTTTCCCTTCCCCTCCAGCCACAGCATATGGTCCAGAGCTGTTGCTGTTATCTTCTCTAGGGTCAGGGTCTACAAACCCTGGGCAGTCAGTGCACAGGGTTTCTATGGGTCTAGGCAGCAATCTATAGCCTTGTGGAAATTCAAGGGCTGTGCCATTGCCAGGACCATGCTGATCCGAGTGGCCTACACTGTTACCTAGGTCCATGGTGTTCTCTGGACCAGGGCCACTGCAAAGGGCCATGTCTGGGTGTGTGGCCCTACAGCAGTCAGTTTCTGAGTTGATGTCTGTGAATCCTGTTACCACTAAGAGTTGATTGGATGCTCCAAGGGTCTGGTCAGCCACATGAGACCATGTTGCTGTCCAAGAGCCATGCCATTACAGGAACCATACTGATCTGGAGTCCTGTGCTGCAGTGGATGGTGTCTAGGGTGATATCTGTGGCTCCTGTTACCACCGAGGGCTCTGCAGATGCTCAGGGTCTTGTCAACCACCTTGGACCATGTTAGTGTCCAAGGGCCATGCTGATCTAGATGTTAGTGTCCAAGGGTCTTACTGATTTAGATAGCCTGTACTGCCACCAGGGCCATGGCCCTTCTGGGTTTTAGATTCTCCATTGAGAGTCAGATGCTATTCTAATGGGTCTGTCTTCATATGTTACTTGGTCTTTTCCACTTAGAGCTTTTAATATTCTTTCTTTGTTCTCTACATTTAGTGTTTGATTACTATGTATCATGGGAAATTTCTTTTCCTGGTCCTGTCTGTTTGGTGTTCTATACACCTTTATAATATACTTTTATAATATACATCTCATTTAGGTTTGGGAAATTTTTCTGTGCCTCTGACCTGGGTTGTAACCCCTTGAGGCACATGATTAGGGCTAGTCCCCTCACCCAAGGACCACCAACTACCAGGTTTCGCCCATACAACACTCTAAAATCCCTAATGGCTGGACACTGCCCCCACCATGCAGAGTTAAAAAGCCCAATCTCTGGATTTGAATTCCCACCAATTACCACCAACTCTACCCCCAAGAAAAGCTATATTAAACACTATCTTTTGCTTAACTCTCTGCTGTTTCTCACCTGAGCAGAGGCAGCCACTCCCACTCTCCTGCTTTTTTCCTCCCCCCAAAATCTCTTGTGTGATGTTTGTTGTGTTCTGTGACTTTATGGTATTCCTTGGCTTTCAACTTCCAGGATACATTTCCATCTGAGCTGTAATGCTTACATGGGTTTCTTCTCCTTCTTCTTTGCCTATTATTCATATATTTGGTTTTAACAACATGGGGCTTGAACCCACAACCCTGAGATTGAGAGTCTCACATTGGGTACCAATATGGAACACAAAAAATACAACACCCAGAGACTGATATTGGGGTTCAAACATCAAGCTGAGGATCAGGGAAGCAAAGCAGCCAGCCACTAGGTTCTTACTTCTACCTCAGGCTGAATGGGCTGATCCTATCCCCATGAGCTCTCACCAAGCCTCAGACTGTTAGCATGAGAGTCATAATCTCAGGGTCATGGGACATTTATTAATTTGTGTAACATTTATAGTGTCCCAGGTTTCCTGAATGTTTTGTGCCTGTATTTTTTTATATTTAACATTTTCTTTGACTGGGGGTTTTCTACCTTATTTTCATTGCCTGAGATTGTCTCTTCCATGTCTTATACTCTGTTGGTGAGGCTTACATATAAGGTTTTTGTTTGAATTTGTACATTTTTCATTTCCAGTCTTATCATGGCTTCTGTGTTCTTTAATGGTTCTATTTCTAATTTCATGTCTTGAACTATTTTTATTGTTTGTTTCCTCCCACTGTTTTGCTGTGTTTTCACAGATTCCATTGAGGGTTTTCTTCATATCCTCTTTGGGGGTCTTTGAATATTCATAAATGGTACTTTGAAGTTTTTATTTTGTGCCTTAGTTATATCATATTTCTCAAGGTCTATTTTTAGTAGTTATTGGATTCTTGTAGAGACATATTGTCTTGCCTGTTAATGTTTGTGTTTTTGTGCTTGTGTTTAGGCACATGGAATATGAATGATTGGGATGACTGTAGGTGCTGATATCTGGTCTCGTTCTGTTGTGTGACTGCTCCATTCCTTTTGCCCTTTGTAAATCTTATGGAAGTGTGGTGGCTGGGGGTGGCCTGGTAGAGAGTGCTTCTGCAGGCTGGTGAGTGGATATGTGGGATAAAGAAAGGACAGGACAGCTGGGGTCCTCAAAGCCCTAGCTGACCAGTGCCTTGCAGAGCTGGGCATGTGGGTTTCATTGTGATGAACAAATAAGTGGTGGAGAGATAGGAGAGAAAGAAAAACAGAATAGTTCATGTGATATGGAAAGAAGCAGAAAGTAAGAAATGAAGATGGTGAAGTGTGAACTGATGGGGGAGGTCTGCTTGCCATCCAGGGCCATGGTAATATCCAGGCCAAGCTGCTGCCAAAGGCCATGTCTGGATACCTGGTCCTATAGTAGCCACGGTCTGTGTTGATGTTCATGTCTCCTGCTGCCATAGAGGGCCATACTGATTCCAATGATCTGGGCCCCTCCTAGGGCTGTGTTTGGGTTCAGGATCCATACTACCACTGGGGCCAGCCGATCTGGGTGGACTTCACAGCTACCTGGGGCCATGGTGACAGCCAGACCCATGCTGCTGCAAAAGACAATGTCAGGGTTCATGGTCCTACAGCAACCAAGAGGTCTATGTTGATGCCCATAGCCCATGTTGCCACCAAAGGCTACATAAAGCTTGGGGGTCATGGTTGCAACATGTGGCCTTCTTGTTTTCCAGGGGTCATGCTGCTGCTATAGCCATCCTGATATGAGTGGCTGGGAATACCACCTGGAGCTAGGAAATCAAGAAGACCCAGCTACTGTCTGGGGATGTCTGGGACCATGGCCCAGCTGCACCTTGGGTCTGTGTTGAAGTCTGTGGCATAGGTTGCCACTATGGCCCAAACGGAGGCCTGGGATCTGGACTGGAGCCTACAATCTGGTTGGAGTCTGGGGGCCATGCCACAGCAGGAGCCATACAGATCTGTGACTTGTATGGGGCTATGGTATAATCCAGACCTGAGCTACTGCTGAGGGCCATGTCTGGATCTGTTGCCATGTAGCAGCTATGGCTTGGATTGACATATGTGGCTCCTGTTGTCACAGAGGGCCATGAGGATGCCCAGAGTCAGATCAGCCACCTGAGTTCAGGTTGGTGTCTGAACACCAGGATGCATGGAGGTCTAAGTGGCCTATACTGCTACTCAATATCATGGTGACATTCAGGCCAGAGCTGTAGCTGAGGACCATGTCTGGGTCTGTGGCCCTACTGCAGCCAGGGTCTATGCTGATATCCAGGTCTCCTGTTACCATCAAAGGCCATTCAGACACCTGAGATAGAGGTCTGTACTGTCTCTAAATGGCCTGCACTCCCACCTGGGGCAGTGGTGACATCCAGACCCAGCTGCTTCCAAGGGCCATGTCTGGTTCCATGGTCCTACTATGACTGGGGTCTGTGCTGAAGTCTGAGTCCCATATTGCCACTAAAGGTTGTATAGAAACCCAGGTTTGGGGCCACACCTGAGGCCTTGATGGTGTCTGGTAGCCAAAACCATCCTGACCTGTGGCCAGTGATTCCACCCAGAGCCAGGGTGTCATGTAAATTCTCCATAAAACTGTTACATAACCATACACACTTAACATAAAGGAATAAAGAAGTTATGGAAGCCCCTGACTTTTGGAAGCTTACCATCTGTCCGAGAAGACAACAATAAAAACAGAGACACCTGTAAGTATGCAAAATAATGCAAAGTGAAGTGACCATGAAAGATACAAAATAAAGCAAGTGAGTATACAAAATAAGGCAAAAGTGAAGTGACCACTAAAGATATTACAGACAATTTTTGCCTGGAGAGAGGATGCCAATATGCTTGCTTGAGGAAGTGTGTGCACTAAGACATGGAGGGTAACAGGCAGAGGTGAAGAGGCATGCATACTGAAGGATGATAAGCAAGAGCATTTCTATTGGCACACATTAAATCTCTTCTAGAAGATATGCAGGTTTATTTTGGAGGGGTCATAAATACACTTCTGTATTACTTTATTAGAAATATTTCATTGCCCTATGTTGAAGCTACATCATTAATCAAATAATCCATCTTCCTCTAATGGATAAAATGATCACCTTTATCATATATTATTAATTCACATTTTTATTATTTGTATGGAACAATATTGTCCCTAAACTTAGCATCTTAAAGTGACAGATAATTTGTGATTTCTCAATGTTTTGTATGATTAGAAATCTTTGAAGTGCTTAGTCAGGTGGTTACTATTCAAGGTCATATGTAAGATGCCACTAGTACTGCAGTCACCCAAAGGCTTGACTAGGACTGGATGAGCTACTTGAAAGATAGTGTCTTAACAGTTTGCCTAGAATGGTTGCTGGTATTGAGCTCAAAAAAATAAAGTGTAGCATTCTAGCTAACCATTTTGTCTCAGGGTGTATCCCTGGTGCACGAAAGGACTTTGGGAGCACATTCCCCATGGAGAGATACTCCCTTAATCTAGAAGCAGGAGGGAGGGCCTAAACCCTACTCCAAATGACATGACAGATTTTTTGACCCCTCCAGGAAGGCATCACCCTCCCTGTGGAGTGGGGGCTTATGGGATGGGAGGGTGGTAGTGGGGGCATGGGAGAGAGGAAGGGAGGGAGAGGGAACTGGGATCACTATGTAAAAGAAGAAAATAATAATAATAATAAAGAAGCACAGTTTGAAGTAGATAGTTCCACTCCACATGTTCCCAAATTTGTATTGTCTGTTAAATTTATATATTCATGTGTCATTATATGATTGTAACTCATACACACACACATATATATTGCAAAAGACATTAAGTTTTAATATTATGTAATAGTAAGTTAAGCTTTTTGATTAAGACGAGCTATCGGCCAATACAGTAGTAATAGGAGGATAAACTATGCTAAGCTACAGTAACAAATCCTGAAGTCTCCTTGGCTTTGCACACTCTCCCAGGCAAAATCTGCTTCTTTTTTATGCCCCAAAATTTCTGTAGCTCCCAATATCACCACATCAAGGCAAATGAGAAGTAGAAGGTAGGTCAGAGACTTTTTGTTGCATCAGTCCCAAGCCCTTTGTGGTTACATACTTAGATCAAGTTTTAGGTAGACTCCCTGCCAAAAGAAGAATAAAGGTATTTAAAGAGCTGGTGCTGTACATATCAGGTTTCTGCTAAAAGGCAAGACATCTTTTTTGGTTGAAAGTGTCCAGAGATATGACTTTTTCATTGTTTACTTTCACTTTTGTTTCTGCTTTGGGTTTATTTGTTTGGTGCTATGTATTGAACTCATATCTTTGTACATACTAAGCATGTGTTCTACCAGTGATCAGCCCAAACCTGGAAGACAGATTTTTGAGCTGTGCCAGGTTGGTGGCCTGAAGATAGCTAGGTGTAGTACATAGGTGTGCACAAGTGGCTACAGGAGACTGGTGCCTAGTTGGAGCTCATATTTTGTGCCTAAGGAGGATAATAATTATTCCACTTTTTTGCCATGTAAGATTTTTAGGCTTATGTTACAGATCTTCCTAGTTTTTTAAAGAAAGAAGACTGTACATTTAAATATCAAACTCAATTAAAAATATATGTCTTAAACATATGAAAGTACAGGCCAAACAATATATTCTTGTAAGACTAATTTACCCTGAGTGCCATCTGTATGAGCATTGAAGCCTAAAATCTTCAGGGCTTGAATGGCCCTTTAACAGTGAGATACAGCAAACACAGAATTTTTCAGCAGAATCTCACGTTTTCCTAAGAGTCCCTCAGTCCACATTTTTTTCAGCTTCAAGTACATTAGGGCAATACATAAAATCCAACACAGATTTCTTGTATTCCAGATCATTGTCAGGCTGTGAAATCTAGAAGAATTGTGGAGACCACAAAGTGTTAGAGTAATTGAAACATAGGGTACTGGGGATTAATAGGAGCTTAGAGAGGTTGACAAGGCCTAGTCCAGGAAAGATCTCCAGTTACTTCTGAATTGGGCTGCAACCACCATGGGAAGCAGTTAAATAAATCTAAGAACTGCTTATTGTACAGATAGTTATGGTAATGGTTGGCATGGGGGCTCTGTGATGGATATTCTTGACTACATCTGGAATCAATTAAAAACCAAAGCTTCCAGGCAACACGTGAGGAATATTTTGTTAATTGGATCATTTGAGGTAGGAAGACCCACCTCAAGTCCATTATCCCTTGAGGACAGAAGAACCACCTTTAATCTGGGCCACATCTTATGTTGGCAGCTTATACAAAGGACAAGGAAGAAAGCTTTTTCTCTTTGTTTGCTTACTCTCACCCTCACATCCCTGATATTAGAACCTACTTCAGGGTTCTCGCATATATTGAAGTCCAGCTGAGACATCCACCCTCATAGACTGAACTACTACTAGATTCTTAGACCTTCTGTTAAGAGACAGCCATCGTTAGACTAGACAACAGCCTACGCAACATTCTAATAATCCTCCTTTACACACACACACACACACACACACACACACACACACAAATACACACACACACTTAGGTGCTCTTTTTCATTGTAGATCTTCATAAGAGTGATTTCTGATAACCATGTGATACAGTCAATACCAGGCTTTCTTGAACTCTCGGCTGATACCATTAATCCAAGACTCTTCAAAATACCCAGAAATTTTTTAGTATAAGGGCAAAAGGCAGGCACATTCTTGCCAAAATATCACAAGAATGGTCTCTAGGCCACTTACTAATAATATTCTTCCCCTCTGAAACTTTTCCCGGTCCCAGAATGTGTAATTGGGGTAGATATACTTAGAAGTTTGCAGAATTCTCACTTTCTGACCTGTGCAGTGAGGGCTATTATGGTTAGAAAGGCTAAATAGATGTTTTCAGAGTTGACTCAGCCAGGGAAAATTGAGAATCAAAAACAGTATCACATCCTGGGAGGAACTGCAGGAATTAGTGCTACAATCGAAGATTTGAAAGATGCAGAAGTGGTGGTTCCCACTACATCTCCCTTTAACTCTCCTATCTGGCCAGTGCAGAAGACAGATGGATTGTGGAGAATGACAGTTGACTATTGAAAACTTAATTAAGTAGTCACTCTGGTTGCGACTGCTGTGCCAGATGTGGTGTACTTATTTGAGAAGATTAACAAATCCCCTGGTGCATAGTATACAGCTATTGAACTAGTAAATGCAAGTCAAGGAGAGGCTCAGGCTCAAGCTCCAGAAAGTGGAATTACTTAGTGGCTTGGGCCAGGTGTTTCTGAATTTACAGTAAAGAAGGATATAAGAAAGGGGTTGTAGAATCTTCATCCACAGCTAAGGAAAGCTACTGAAGCAAAGTATTTAGGACAGTCAATGCATGCATGGAGGCACAAAAAAGCCATTATGTGAAGCTGTGAAGGTGAAGCCTGGATCATGTTGGAGACCCCAAGATTTTAGAGATACAAGAGTTGTGGGTACATTGCCTGAAAGCCACTAACAGGGTATAGAACCAGCCTAAGAGAGAGATGTTGAAGTCAAAAAAGCTGAACAGAGTTAGAGATCTGGAGAGCACTTTGACCTCAGACATGTTGACAAATAATCTGAAAATTGCCTTGCTGAGTCTTGGTCTTGCTTTGGTACAGTATTTCCTTACTATGCTCCTTTTTCTCCTTTTTGGAATGGGAATGTATATTATGTGCCATTGTATGTTGGAAGTATGTGATTTGCTTTCTGCTGATGATTTTATAGGGGGTTATAGTTAAGAGATTGCCTAGAGTCTCAGAAGAGTCTTTGGATTTTAGATTTTTAAATAGTGTTGAGACTGTGTAAGATTATGGGGACTTTTCAAGTGGGACTAAATGCATTTTGCACATGGCATGGTTATAAGACTATAGAGGTTATGGAGTGGAATGTGGTGGTTTGGATAAAATTGGCCTTCATAGACTCATTATATTTGGATACTTAGTCCCCAGTTGATGAACTATTTGTAAAGGATTGGGAGGTGTGGCCTTATTGAAGGAGGTGTGTTACTGGGAGTGGACTTTGTTTTCAAAAGCCCATACAGGGTCAGGGTCCTCTCTCTCTCACTCTCTCTCTCTCTCTTTCTCTCTCTCTCTGTCTATCTCTGTCTGTCTCTGTCTGTCTCTCTCTGTCTCTGTTTGTCTGTCTCTCTCTGCCTATTGTCTGTGGAACAGGATTAAAGCTCTCAGCTACTGCTCTAGCACCATGTCTGTGTTCTTCCTGCCATAATAATTGGCTAACCCTTTAAAACTGTAAGCAAGCCTCCAGTTAAACGCTTTCTTGTGTAACAGTTGCCTTGGTCATGGTGTCTCTTTATGGCAATAAAATAGTTGCTAAGGCAGACTGGAAGCTCTCGGGAAACAGGAGCTGATCAGTCACTTGGTGTAATACCTGAGATACTCTTTCTTTATATTTTCCTAGGAATCACCTCCAGGGGTTCCACCCTGTTTCTTTACGTTCTCCCCCCCCCACCTGCCCAGGGGTTAAAGGTTGTCCTATGAGGTTAGGACAGGTTGTGGCATTGATTCCAGTAAGCAAACAAGGAAACCCAGCTATCTCCTCCCTCTTTACCATGAGAGAATAAATTAAAGACTACCTGAGTTCTGATGTGATTAGCCCTTTGCAGTACCCTTCCTGTAGGCTTTGGGCGGAGCTTTTTAATAACTACATTTCTCGATTGCATCTCTTTTCTCAGGTTGGAAATATCTAGGATAAGAATCCACAAAGGCACCAGCATCCTGTACTGCTTGCTCTGTGGATTTGGGGGTGCCGAACCCCTGGTTAGAAATCAAAATATTTTGGACCTGAGAGTGTCATGAAGCTTACATTCTTGGGTATTTGAAAGGGTGGGGATGGTGAAGACTGCTCCCCCTTCCCAGGTTTCTGTAGCCAAGTGGGATATGCTTCCCCTAGAGAAACAAAGCAGACCAGAAGCTGGTCTAGGAGATATGTGCCTTGGAGCCATCAATGCTATCTAACTAAAGGAAGAGATGAAAGTCAATGTGAACCCTCAGATATCTTCTGATCCTGCCTCCTGAAGTCACATGTGCCCCTCTCTCTATAGGGTTGTCAGTACTAGATTTATCTGGGACAAATTGCAACTTATATGCAAATTGTCCTCCACCAGAGGCCACCTTTACAGGTAAAACAAAAAAATGGGAAGGTGTGAGCCTAGATTCATCACAACCCTACAGCCCACCCACACCGTACACTCCCCCACCTCAGGTTGGTGAAGCAATGTGATTCAAATAAACTCTAGAGCACAGATTCATGGTGTACTTTGGCCTCTTTGAGTCCTTTTCCTGTTTCGACAAAGAAAATGTGAGCTTTTCCAAGTTGTTCGCTTTAGTTACACTGTCCCTTATTCCCTCTATCTCACATAGAGGTTTCTATAGACCTTTTGACCCATCCCTCTCACAAAACCACAAAGAAAAAAAAAACCCTCCAAAGCCCACCAACAAAACAATACAAAACCTAAAACAAAGCAAACCAAAAATCTCAAAATCAAAAACAAAACTAAAACCCCCAATCCTAAATTCATCAGACAGAAAGCACTCTCAAACCCAGTAAGGCAGAAAAATAGAGAGACTGATGTAGAGTTGGGTTTGGGCATATGCATGGAGCTTTAATTAAGCTGTGGGCTTCACAGGGTCAGGTTAAGCGCTACATTGCAAATGGTAACTCTCAGTGCCTAGTGCAATCAACCCCCTGGGTTGTTGCTGGTTTTGTGTCAGGGTCTCTCTGTGTGGCCCAAATTGACCCCAAACCTCTTAAGACTCCCCTTGCCTTGAGAAGTGGGATAAAAAGTAGGTTGCCATCATGCTCAGGTCTGCTGTGATACTTTAGGAGCAGGAAACAGAAGCAGTGGCAGCCCTTCCTCTGTGGTTGGCAGCAGCAGGTCTCTGCGAACCTGCAGCCTTGGTGCAAACTATGGTCAGGGAGGCTGCTGGCACTTTTCAAAATTATTGCATCTGCTTTTAGCCTGTGCAAGCCTTGGCTTGTTCACCTTAGTGGCAGGGAATCGGGTTGATCCGGACTTGCCTGGCTGCTGAGGGCATAGTGTGCTTTAATGCACATGTGCTGCATGCAGTAGAGCAACAGACAGCTCTTGGCCTGGTTATCTGGGACCATCCCTGGAGATTTACAGCACTGCTGCCCAGCTGCTCCGCCCAGGGCCACAGGAGTCTTACGGTCCACGCCTGATTTAGCAGCTTTTCACAGCTGGTCCAGTAACCTGGGTATTGCCAACTGTGGAAAAACAGCCACCAGACCATAACCGCTATCAATTTATGATGTGAGGTGCCCCTAGCCTGCCTCCCCACAAGGGCAATAATACCAGTTTGGGCCCGAGCTCTCAAGGGCTACCTTTGATCCTCCAAGGCTCTCCTGCCCCTCCCTTCATCCACAGATTCCAAGATGACCACGCCCTTCCCCAGCCCTGTCTTTAAGGCCCCAGAAACCTGAAGGCACTGTTTGCAGTGCTACACAGTGTAAGGTGTTCCAGGCTTTTATTTCAAGCTGGGGAGACAAGATGTTACAGTCACAAGCCAGCAAGCCTGCCTCCAAGGCATAGTCCGCCTGGTTTTACATTGAAGGATTTTCTTGCTGGACGCTAGAACTTTCTGTCTGGATAGGTTGTCCTAAAAACAGATAAGCTTCCTTCAGGGGATCAAAGTCATTGGCCAGATAATCTGTGTGAGGACGACTAAAATTGAAAAGTTTCCCATGGCTGTTGCTCAGTTCTACCAGCATGGGGCACTGTCTGCCAGCACCGATGAACCTGACTGGTGGGCAGAGGAGTAGCTATTCTGACTTTGGGAGAATCCCTTTGCTGCAAAAGGGACTCCTCTTTCTGTGGTGGGGAGGTTGGCAGCTCTTAAATAAGATGATCAAGAGTCACCTCACAAACTTTTTTGTTATTTCAAATGCAGTCACACACACACACACCCCCCTTACAGAGAACATGCATTCCCAGGTTAGAGTTGTGCTAAGACTTCATTTGAGAAAGCTCCCCCAGAGAGAGGGGTTGGGGAGAATATCTCTCTGGCCCATAAAGCAAATTTTATATGTCTAGTACAAATAACTTTTTAATGTGTTAAGGTACCAAATTCTTCCAAGAACAGTTTGATGAAAGTGAGTTCTGTGTAATCCGCTTTCAAGGAAACTCCAGGGCATTTACCTACTAGAATGCAGGTTTCTGAGAGTATGGAGTCTCTAGAGTGCTGTCCTTAGGGATCGGGGAACACTGAAAGGAGCCCTGAGGTAGTGAGCAGCCTGTCAATAAGATCCTGTCCCTGTCTTTAGAGTCCAGAAAGCATCAACATCCTTGATTGGGTTCTACCTACTGCAAGCAAAGGGCAGTGGCTGGAACACACCTCCTCCTTATAGTCGTGGGACACATAGTTATCTCACCAGTTACATCGAGGAAGATCACAGTGAGGTTTCATAACATGGGCCACATTGATGCCCTGCATGACCAATACTGACTCTGGGCTTCTTTCTCCCAGAAAATGCCTCTTTCCCCCTTTTTCCAATTAGCCATTTTTCTCTGATGGCCAAGTGAAAAATCACTCCCTCAGGCCAACAGGAAAAACAATAAAATGACATCTACATGGGATTAACTATTAGTCAGTAATCTATAGGTAGGCTTGAAGGGGCCAGGCTAGAAAACCACCTCTGTGGAGCCAAAAGGAATCTAACAGTCTACTAGGTAGAATGAAATCCTTTTGAAAACCATAGATTTGACTGGCCTTTCTTAGCCTTGCCCACTATTGCGATCTATAAACAAAGTATAATATAGTATGAGCAAATATGCTGAACCTATATCATGTACTTATATTCTAAGTCTTGTGTTTCTGTATTGCAAACAAATTAACCCACAGTCTTAATGTCACTTTATTGTTTCTGTTGTATACATGAGGAAATGGAGGCAGAGACATTAAATGACTAGCACAAAGTCACCCAACTAGAAAGGAGCAAACGTGATAATTAAATCCAGATCCCATGGTTGTAACACTAGGAATTCCCATTCAGGGTCTCTCAGCCACCTCTTTGTCAGGTGTAATGGGCAAAATGGATTCAGATGAAGAAACATCTTGCACTTCGGTACTGTTCATATTTCAGAACAAAAGAGTGCCACCTCTATATGAGGATTTAAAATTTCATTCAGCTGGTTGAATGATTTAGAATATTCCTATTTCACTCTTACCTCATGGGATGTGTAAGATGATGAACTGAAGTACAGAAAGAAAATATTGAGCCTATTTATACTTGGTTTGTACCTTCAAAATTTTTATTTTTGCACATATTTTATAATGTACGTATTTGTTCAGGCATCCATGCATGTAATTTATTTTAAGACTCCACAAACTCTGGGAAGGCAAATGTGCAAACATTTTCTTTATATTCCAGTGATGAGATTTCACTATTGCTTGTCTTATTTTCTATGTATATTCCTGTTTAAGAATGCAGATATAGTCTGGGTATTGAGGTACACCCTGGAATCCCAGCACACAAAAAAATGGAGGTATCAGGATCAAGAGTTTAAGGAGCCTCCTATGGATACAAGAGTGTGCTCAAGGTCAGCCTGGACTGCAAGAGAGCCTTTCCCAAGAAGTAAATAAAGATGCAGGAGTCCTTTCTGAAGAATGTCTTTTATTTAGAAAGCACTGTGATGTATTTATTTTGTAGATAGAGTTTTGTTTTAAAAACTTTTAATTTTTAATATATTTTTCTTATTCTATATATCTATCCCAGTTCCCTCTCCTTCCCATCCTCTCATTCCCCCCAAAGACCCCCCCATATCATCCCTCATCCACTCCCCAGGAAGGGTGAGGCCTTCCATGAGGGATCATCAAATTCTGTCAAATCATTTGGGGTAGGGCCCAGGCCCTCCCCTATGTCTCTAGGCTAAGGGAGTATTCCTCCAATGGAAAATGGGCTCCTGAAGTCCATTCCTGCACTAGGGATACACACTGGTTTCATTGTCAGAGGTACCATAGACTTCCCAGGCCTCCTAACTAAAATTCAAGTTCAGGGGGTCTGGGTCGGTTGTCAGTCTGGGTGACCATGATCTCCCCCTTGTTCAGATCAGCTGTTTCTGTGAATTTCTCCAGCCTGATCTTGACCCCTTTGCTCATCACTTCTCCCTTTCTGCAACTGAATTCCAGCAGTTCTGCTCAGTATTTAGCTGTGGGTGTCTGCTTCTGTTTCCATCAGCTACTGGATGAGGGCTCTAGGATGGTATATAAAGTAGTCATCAATCTCATTATAGGGGAAGGACATTTAAGTTAGCCTCTCCACTATTGCTTAGATTGTTAGTTGAGTTCATCCTTGTAGATATGTGGAAATTTCCCTAGTGGCAAATTTCTCTTTAAACCTATAATGGTTCCCTCTATTATGATATCCTTTTTCTTGTTGTCCTCTATTCTTCCCCCGACTCAATCTTCCTGCTCCCTCATCCCTCATGTCCTCCTCTCACCTCCTCTTCTCCCCTTCCCTTTCTCCTAACTTCTCCCCCCACCCCTGCCTGCTTCCAATTTACTCAGAAGATCTTCTCTCTTCCCCCTTCTGTGAGGGGCAATGTATGTCTCTCTTAGGGTCTCCTTGTTTCCTAGCTTCTCTGGCTGTGTGGATTTTAGGTTGGTGACCCTTTGCTCTATGTCTAAATTCCATATATGAGTGAGTACATACCATGTTCTTTTGTGACTGGGTTACCTCACCCAGGATAGTTTCTTCTAGTTCCATCCATTTGCCTTCAAATTTCAAGTTTCCATTGGGTTTTTTGTTTGTTTGTTTGTTTGGTTGGTTGGTTGGGTTTTTTTAATGCTAAGTAGTACTCCATTGTGTAAATGTACCACATTTTCTTTAATGGATATATTTCTATATACTAGATTGTTTGGCTATGAGGGGCATGTACTTTCTTCATAGGTTTAGTTCAGCACATACACATTTAACAAGGGCCTGATGAATCTCAATACTCTACTAAACATGTACGATATAGTAAAATTGTGACTTTTTCCCTAGAGAGTGTCAGGCTTTCAATTGAATGATTTGGGAAAAGTGCTATCTTTGTGCACATTAAAATGTGGAAGGGGGTTCTTAGGTTACACTGCCTGAGCATTCATGGAAGATTTCTAAAGGAGGAATTATTTTTATTTTGAACCACAACATAAGGGAGTGGCCAGACTAAGGAGATGGGAAGAGGTGTTGGGAAGAGGATGCTCATGAGCATAAGACAAGTGCTGGAAGCACCTAACTTTTCTGTATTCCTGAAGTTTACACATGAGGGAAGCAGAGAGTTATGAACACAAAGCTGGGTTGGGGCCTGATTTCAGAATGCCTGCTCACATGTGAAACCACAGAACATGGGTAGGCAGTCAACCACAACCACATGGTAAGAATTTACCAATTACCATAATGATTCTGGTGCCAGTATAGAAGAAAGAGGCAGGAAGAATCCTCATTCAGCTCTGAGGTCAATTAAGCAGTCTTGGCAAGGGATGGTATGGTCTTGGTCAAGAACAGTATGGAAGGAAGAATTTATAGATTTGAGGGAAACTGAAGAGTCTGAGTAAGGAAAACAGGAGCCTGGCTAGGACAGATGAAAGAGAAACCAAGGCAAAGAGATCTTGGTCAACCAGGAAGAAGGTGGTGGAAGAAAATCGATATGTGAGTATTGGATTTGGGACGAGAAGGGAAGAAACCTCTGCTGGGTTTAGCTTTAGTTATGAAGAGTATGAAGTCCTACCCTGTGGAGAGGGAAATTTGGAAGGTGAGTGGGAGAGAAGTTAGAAGTGAGCAAATGCAGCAAAGACCTTGAAGGTAGCTATGTCACTGTATGAGGTCACCTGAAGGGAACATGTGGTATGGGAATGAGTAAGGGTCTAGGACAGAGCCTAAAATGGAAAGAGTACAAGAAAATGGAGGGAAAGCTGCAACATCAGCATCTTATTTGAAGAAGAAAAGGGTCAGATGAGAGACAGAACCATGGATCCCTAGGTAAATATTGTCATTTTTAAAATTAAGTGGAGGCAGTGTTTGGGGGTGTGACATGCTAAAATTGAATAGGGGAAGAATGAGAAGAAAAGAGAGGAAAAAAGGAGGGAGGTGGAGACAGAAAGGAGAGGGAAGGCAAGAGAGGAGAGCCTTTATTTAGTGAACCACTAATTGGAACATCAATACTTTGGAATTTGATTGACTTTTAACTTTCATGTTCTCAACAAGGAAATAGAATGTATATGGCCTGTGAGTGAAATGTATAAATTACAGCATTCCCTCTGGCTGGTGCTTGTACAGACACCTTTCACCTGGATTCAGAACAGGCTCAAATTAGAAAGGGCATACAGAGCCTGGGACAGGGCCAATACAGCTAAGTGACACCTTTGAAAGTAGAGAAGGGGCTGTGATCAGCAATTCTTAAGGCTTAACCAGCTACTGTGTGCTGTGTACCAGAAGTTGAGGAGATAGAGCTCGGTCTTACTGTGTGGGCCTACTGTCAGGAAGGTTACTACCTAGGTGACAGACACTGGTTCAGTAAAATGGGAGATCCTGTGGTTTGCCATGCCCACCTCAGAGAAGCCCAGGGGAAGAGGTCCTCAGGCTCAACAGACCTCCTAGATGCAGAGCAAAGAGGTGGTACTCACAAGGGAACAAAGGCTATTTCATGCTGTGGGTCAGTTTCTGGAAAGGAGCCAGTTGGTTAGTGGTGGCTGTCTTGGAAGCTGAGAAGGGGCAAGATGCAAAGACAGTTTTAAAAGAACACACACACACACACACACACACACACACACACACACACACACACACACACACACACGGAAAAAATCAGAGAACAGAAGCACTAGAAGGAAGTGGGTACTGGGGTCAGAGAGCCAGTACCACCTGGAGACAACAACCCCCCCCCCTTCTCTGTGCAGCCTATAGGGCATCATGTCCTCTCAGCCCAGACCCAGTCTCCAATGTCCATAACAATGGCTGAGTCAAAGAAAGGTTCCCTAGGCCAAGACAATTAATGCAGTTTTTGAAAAGATTCCCATTGAAAACAGTTGCAATAAAAGGTTACAGAGCTTAAAGAATTAGCTCCCTATTATCTAGCTCTGTGACTGCTTAGCAAGTAACATTTCCCAGCCACACAAAGAAAATAGACTGTTCTCACCCACCGTCAAGTACCTCAAGAGTACCCACTCATTCAAGAATAGTTGAGACCCTCTTTCCAAATAATGTTTTCTCTGTGCTAATACAATTTTCCCCAAAGACTTCTGCCAGGCAAGACCTTGTTAGCTGGTTTCCATCAGTACTTGAAATTATAAATATGTGTTAAAAAAAATCACTTGCTAACAAGAAATTGTAAACCTTGTATGCTGGTCCTGGAAACCCAAGCACTAAATTCCTGAACACATTTAAGTCCTGCATTGCTATTGTGATTACCTACTAGACTGACAGCTGCTAACATCTCATAGTCTCATAATTAGCTGGAGAGTCCTTGTTTTGTGGGGGATATTACTTGACCTCTGATTGTTATTCTGGGTCCCAGATTATCTGCATTCAGGGGAGGAAATGATTATCAGGAATCTGTTTTTTCCTAATTCTGATCCTATAAGTTGATAGGGCCCACATACCAAAAATTGTGGTGATATCTTGTTTGTACAAATAAAGTTTTCCTGAAGATCAGAGGGTGTAGCTAGCCACTAGTTAACCATAGAAGTACAGATAGACAGGAAGTGATATGGCTGGGCAAAGAAAGGAAATGGTAAGATGGGAGGAGACAGGAGCTCAGTCTCTATTCAGCTGGGAAGTTAAGTAAGGTGGCTGTGGTTTTGCTCCTTCATCTCTCTGATCTCTCAGCATTTTCCCTATATCTGACTCTTGGCTTTTATTATTAAGATGTATTAAAAACGCATGTTGCATATTAGCACCAAATGTGGGGCAAGGATTCATGAAAAAGCCGCTTGTCTGTGGCTTTCAAGCCATTGGCACAGGCCAGAGCTGTATGAAGGGCTCCCACCACACAGCTGGCTAGGTTCCTCTCTTTTGTCCTAAGCCTCTAAGCAAGTTTGGGATTGTTGTTGTTGTTTCAGTCTCTTTGCAATCAATTCCACAGGCCCCAAACTCCAGAAGCACCTGGGCTCCAAACAACACACAACTTACATACCCAGAATGGGCTGGCTCTGCATTCAGGCCACTCCCACCACATGTGCTTCTTCCACACAAACTTGTATGTGTTTTTCAGACAGCCCCCCTCCATACCATGGGTTGCAGGCTTTCCATTAGATCTCCCCTCCTCAGGCTGCTGCTCTCAGCTCATGGCCATATTATAGCAGCCACGCCTGGCCTCAGCCAGGCTATACATTATGCCTGTATTCTCTCTCCCACCAGACTTTAAGCTCCATCTTCTTCTTTGGCAGATTTGGTGAGACAATTGTGAATTCTTAAAAGAGGGAATCAGTTACAAGAAAAGAGAGAAAGAACATTTTCTTCCCACATTAAAATATGGGAAAAACTATTGCAATGGAGGAACATATGTCTGCATGATATTACACTGGGTAGTGTGAAAATAGAACAATTAAATGAGAGGATAACTAATGAAGATGAGACTAATTTAATATTTATTATAAACATTATCAGTTTTATAATTTGTTTTATCACTAAAATGTTGGTTAATATGAGTGCTAAGATACAAGTTTTAGAAATACTTAATGAAACAGATCATAAAGATATTCAGACACAGACAGAACAATTTAATGAAGAAATTTCAGTATTGCATTGTAAGGTTGGAGAGGAACAGCTTAAGGTTCTCTAATAACCGACTTTAATTTATCCAGTCATCTTATAGGAACTGCCAAAAGACAGATATCACCAGGGCCGTGCAAGAGTAAAATGGACTCCTGTGGAAATGTTAGATTTAAGGAGATTCGGGGAAGCAATAGTCTCATAGGGCATGCATTCACTTTTTGTGAAGCAGGTGTTAAACTTGTGGTCCCTAGAATTATCCCTAGAAAATGGAAAGACTTGGCTAAAGCATGTTTGGAGCCTGATCCTCAATTACAATGGAGAAACATTGTAGAAACATGAGGCTAAGACCATTGAATAATGTAGTGGGGCTAGGGCTATGGAAATCTTCTAACACCAACTTCTTGGAGAGGGAGATTATGCTGTGTACAAAAGGAATCTCTGCATGATGACCACACCCTGGATTTAATCTGCACAGGAGTTTTCAATGCTTGGGATAGAACTGGAGAAGTAGGGAAGAAAATTGAGTCTTTTACTAAAGTTATATGGGGCCCAAAGGAAGCCTTCATGGATTTCTTACAAAGATTGACTTCAGCAGTAAATAGAATGATACCAGATTCAGAAACTAGACAAGTAATAATTGAAACTCTGGCTTTTGGAAATTCTAATGCACAATGTAAAAGGGTAATTAAGCTGCTAAAGGCAAGATCAGCACCCTTGAAGATATGGATCTCAGATACAATCAATATTGAATCTGATGACCATGATGATGGATGTATAGGTGAGGTGATTTCCAGAGGTTTAGAGAAAAATTGAAATGTAATTGAAATGTCAAGTGTTTCAATTGTGACAAATAAGGTCACTTCAAAAGGGATTGTAGGCAGGATATTCTTAGAAACAATGTTGTTGTTTTTTTTCCTAAGCATAATTCAAAGACAATGCCCTTCCCTTCTGGATTATGCAGAAGGTGTGGCAAAGGCAGGCACTGGACAAATGAATAAAGGCCAATAAGAGATAGGAAACACTTTGAGGGACCTCTTGCAGATCCCTATGCCAAATCTGGTTCAGTCATTTCCTATAATCATGGAGGAAACTCCTTTCCAGGGCAATAAAGAACCTAGTGCTTATAAGAAACCTCACAGCTCTGGATAATAGGAAAGCAATAAAAGAGAGAACAAAATTTCAGGAGAAAACATAAAGCAAATATTTTGGCAAACTTTTATAAATGAACAAAGATCAGAATTAAAAATACGAATAAATGGCATTGTCATTGAAGGCCTTGTAGACATATGTGCAGATGTCACAATAATTGTACCAGAATCTTTGCATCCAAATTGGACTCTTCATGAACTAAATTTTCAGCCTTTGTTGAATGGAAATTTATGTTAGCTAAAAGAGAATGCAAGATGGGTCACATA
This sequence comes from Phodopus roborovskii, assembly GCF_943737965.1. Taxonomy (NCBI): domain Eukaryota; kingdom Metazoa; phylum Chordata; class Mammalia; order Rodentia; family Cricetidae; genus Phodopus; species Phodopus roborovskii. The sequence goes on along the minus strand of NW_026125937.1, from coordinate 295,650 downwards.
TACAGGGCCAGAAGGACAGAGAGGAAAGTTAAAGCCATATGTTGCTAACATAGCAATGGACTTATAGGGACATACTTTGTTATAGCAATGGAATACTCAGATTAACATTCCTCCAATCTCAGAAACAAACCATAAATTAACATTTGTTTTGGGGAAAAATATTAGAAAGTATTATAAAGAACATATACTGAACATTCAGGTTGTACAAGTACAGGGCACAACAGCTGCTGATCTTTCAAAGGCACCAACAGTCCTAACTTTAAAATGGTTGTTCAGAGATATCAATGGAAGGTTCTTCCTCAGGGAATGTTAAATATCCCCACCCTGTGCCGATATTTTGTAAGTCAGCAATGAAAAATTATACATAAGAAATTTTCTCAATCTATAGTATACCGTTATATGGATGATATTTTACTAGCTGACTCAAATGTAGATACTTTAGAAAGAATGTTTGAAAAAATACAAAAAAAAATTTGCCTCTTTGGGGATTTCAAGTTGCTCCTGAAAAGATACAAAGAGGAGATTCTATTAATTATTTAGGTTATAAAATAGGTCTACAGAAAGTTAGACCCCAAAAGGTAAAAATTAGGAAATATCAAATGCTATGGATATCACCAAAATTGATAAAGATTATATTTGAACAAGAGACACACCTTGATTAGAAGAGGTGATTGTTAATAAAAGTGTGACCATTCAATCTAAACTAACTTTAGAACTAACACGTACTTTTTATTTGAACAGAAATAACTTGCTATAATAAAACTTCCTTGAAATTATGGTGGGGAAGATTTTTAGTTTTGTCTTTTCTGGAGAATGAAGGCATTCAGGTAAGGACTCTGAAGACCATTGGGCAAATGAGACATCTGAAGAACAAGGACAAATCATCCAGAAAAAAAAATGTCCCAAGAAAAAGAGTAATTTGGATTATTAGTATATCAAATCTCTAACAGAATACAATTTCATAGATCTTCCCAAATGTCTGTTTCTGCTTTTCTCTACAGACATATTATGCAAATGGTCTTTTTATAATCCCAGTCCAATTAAAGATTAAAGCAGGTTTTGGAGCTAGAGTGTGGCTCTCTCCTTGTATAAACACAAGCATGTGTGTTAAAGTAAAATCCAAAATCTCTGTCTCATGTCAGAAGACCACCTGATATGGGACAGAAGAAAATAAAAAATTTAGGTACTATTTTATTGCCTCTAATCTCATAAATATTACTTCAAAATTTATAAGATTTATATATATTATTATATATTTAGCTATTGTCATGAAATTGTCATACAAAGTACCAACCAATTAATTCTAAAAAAAGGCTTCATCCAGCTTCCTGTACATGATTTCAGGTTTGAGTCTCTATCAGGTAACTAGGAATTAAATTTTTTAATCTGAATGTACATAACAAATATTGATCCTTTAATCTCTTTGAGATCTGCTGCATAGGACATTTAAAATGTTTACATTTTCTGCAATGAACCATGACCATACCAAACAATGACCTTTGAATCTCCAAAAGGACCCACAATGACAATTTCTTCAGGACTATCATAACACCACTAAGCTGAATAACACAGTCTAAAGATGAGTTTGAACTACAAACTGCTCAGGACAATTTCGAGGTGGTTAGCTGATATGATATAGCTTCACAGGCTATTCTAGCCAGGATTTGAGAAAATCCCTGCACTTTCCCATTATGTAGACAAGTGATGCAGCCATCTCTTCCAGGACTTGACAATTAACACCAATTTTTCTTTTTCAGGATCCCCTAAAGATGCCATCACATCCAGACAGCAGGAATTAAATTTAAGAATTTCCAACAGGTGGAATGGATGGGTTTTGGTCCTTCAATGTTTTATGGATACTTGTCATTGTTTAGGGGGGTTGGCTACAAGTTGTTATCAGTAATGGTCAGGAAAAAGTTGAACAGAGGAGATTAGATTCAGAGTTGTTTAGAAAAAAGGAGAGATATAGATATGATATGAGTAATTATTGAATCTACTCTGAAAAGAAAAAAGGGGCAATACAGAAATAGAATAAAATAGGTAGATTATTGAATCTACTTTTAAACCAAAATGTAAAAAAAAAATGGCTTGGATTTTTTGTATATTGATACAAATTTGAGGTTACTTTTGTTAGAACATACTTACATACATTTTTAATCTTATTCAAAGTATTGTACCTATTCAACTCATTTAACTATGTAATGCAAATTGTTTTGGCCCTTGAAAGTTATTATTACCAACTTTTTAGGATTAAAACAATCAGGTTAGTTGTTAGTCATCTATTACAATTAAAGTTGTAGTCAGTCATAAAAGGCATGTTGTCAAGGTCAACCAGAGATATATTTTAGATAGGCAGGTAAGTCATTTTCAAACACTTCAGAAATCTACAGAATGTGGCATTTAAGATGTTTTAATAACATAGGTTCTTTCCTTTTTTATGACAATGAGACATGTCTGCTCCTGGCAAATACCAATCTGCTTCAGGGAAGATGATGATCATTGAAGAAACTCCACATGGAGTTTACTTTCTTTGTGGCAAAGCTTAACCACTGGGCAAGACACTGGCTTTGACTACTGATTGGATAAGCAGGACACAAAAGAAAGGACTGTTGAATTTTGCCAAGACAAGGTAGGACAGCCCTTCAGGATATCCTGCTTCATGGAAAAGTCTGTTAGGTGCTGAGCCTATAGGCTGAAGGTGGATGCCCCAACTTTGCAGAGGAAACTTGGGTGACTGTCTAATCAGTCAGCTATTTCTGTCACTTCTCACAATGTTTTGGAAGTCACTAGCTTGTATTTCCTGATTACTCAAGTAACATTATTTCCTTCTGTGGTCTCTGATGGAGTTGAAGACTTTATAGTTATAGTTTTCCTTGTTACCAGATTCAGAAAAGAAATTTTACTAAGGAAATGTAAAGTGAATAAGGTAAAATACATAAAAACATAGTTTTGGTAATGCAAGTTAGAATAGAAAGTAAATTAAGTACAACCCTTTGAACTCACCAAGATAGGATAGATACAGAGTATTTTCTCTAAATTTGTTGATGTATGTATTGCCTGTATATGTTGTATATAGTTGTTATACTTATTGTTTATAGTTTTTCTTATATTAGTTATAACCTTTTTTATTTTTAGACAAAAAAGGAGAAATTTGATGGTAACTTGTTTGTACAAATAATCCTTGCTTGATAATCAGAGGGTGGAGCTAGCTACTAGTTAACCATTGAGGTCTGAAGGTCTGTATAGACAGGCAGAATGTGATATGGCTGGACAGAGAGAGGAAGTGATAATGTGAAAGGAGACAGGAGTTTAGTGTCTTTTCAGCTGGGAAGTTGAGTAGGTAAGGTGGCTGTGGTTTTGCTCCCTCATCTCTCTCATCTCTCAGCATTTCCCCCTATATCTGACCCTGGGATTTTATTAAAACCTGTTGGAACTCGTGTTACAAAAAATGGTTCTTTTGTCGGTGTAAAAGAGGAGACAAACAAGTAAAAGTAATGTCTATGAGCCCCGTTGGAGACATTGCTGAGAAGGTGGCATAAAACTTCAGTATCAGAGCAAGTATAATGCCACCATCATGAGGTAACTCTGCCCAATCATATGTGCAGTCCTTATAGGACAAGAAGCTATAAGGGCAGACTGGCTGCTGCTTCACAATTGCTTTAATGCAGTGTTATGCATGATGATATTTTGTTTCCATTAGGAAACCTATGACAAAATGCAATTTAAATCTTGATAGATGCATAGTAGGGCACAAGCTGAAATCCTGTGAAGGTCTGTTTAGGGCAAACCAGCTGGGCAAGATGATTCCAGATTCCAAGAAGTGAGGTATGGGGAAAGGTGTACAAAGCAAAGTTCATGTGTGTGGAGCTTGAAGAGAAGTGGGAAAATAGCTAATGGAAGATTGTGGGACCTCATGGAAAATGAGGCTATATTAACCTGTTTGTAACTGACCAAAACCTGAGAGTAGCTACACCGTTCCAGGAGGCTTTGCTAAAATCCATAACCAGTTCCCGACTTCTGTCTGGTGTTCTTTTATTGATTTTTAAATGATAATTTTATTGAGATATAATTCACATACCATACATTTTACTCATTTAAAATTGTACAATTCAAATATTTTTAAAGTATTTTCACAGAGTTGAACAACCATCACCACAATCAACTTCAGAACATTTCATCACCTACCTAGAGTTCTTAACTCTACATAGTTAGTTGGAGAAACTGGGTAATGTCAATCTGGATAGCATTATAAGTTGGGAACTCTAAGGGAAGGAGAGTATATGGGATTCTTGTATCTAAGAGAAAGAGTGTACAAAACTGTCTGGTGCTTAAAAACCTACAAAATGGAGAAGTTGGCTTTTGTTTCCATTAAAGACAAACCACTGGGCTTAATTGCAGCAAAAAGAAAAAAAAAAGACTTAAGTAAAAGACAGGAAATTAAAACAAACAAACAACTTTCTGGTAACATTTGTGAGTTCCTGGGTTACAGTGTTATTGGGAATAAGACTGATGAAAACACAGGGTAAATTTTGAAAAAATTGGTGACTCAAGAGGGGTGAGTAAAATAGTAAGGTTTCCCAGGAGGATTGCCAGGGTCTCCTTTTCCTGTCAAGAGGAGTATCCCTGCGGAGCCTTCTTTGCTGGGGAGAAGCTTCATTTATAATATGGTGAGTGAGTGACTACCCTTTGGGTAGGGAAACAGTTATACCATGGAATTGTTTCCTGTTTAGATGAGCCTTATGGTGGGAAATCAGAAAATAAGGGTGGCACATCAGAGAACACAGCTCCATATCTATCTTCCTGACTGGTTGAGTACATTCACATTGGCTAAAGGTGTTTTCAGCTTTTCACTGCAGCTCAGGTGTCAGTCTCCAGGAAAAAAGTGGAGGTCTAGATTGGGAGTGACTTGGTAACATCTGGAGAGCTTTTTTCCATCTTGTGGAAAGACGTAAAAACGCTGCTGAATATCCTCCTGCCTCCTCAATAACCAAAACCTTGAAATAAGCACCAGCTGCTGCTCACCAGGACTTCAGTCTGCCCATTGGTGTACCTTTACATATCTCCCAAAATGTGTCAGAGAGAAAAGTCAAAGGTTGAATTCGAAGTGACCATAACAAAAATCCTATGATGTTATTAAGGTGGTAAGGATATGTCACTTTCTTACTAATTGACTGGCCTAGTAAATTTTAGCTTTGAAAAGTATTTAGCAGAGGAGGGACTGTTTCCAAGTGACCTTCACTGTCTTTGTCTGTAGAGGGAGCCTAGTTTTGTCTGAATGTACATATAGGATAAAATTGAGTGAGAAATAGACTATGTGTTAAATTAATATGGTAATCCGCAGTAGTTCATCTCCTTTGACTTGCAATTACTCATAATCCTAGCAGCATGTAACTAATAGCTCACCTAGCTTAGAAATCTCTAGGTCTATAACAATGGCAGGTGGATTATTTACAATGTTTAAGTTTTTCAAGCATTCACATGCTCTAGCAAGTATCAAATCCACCAATATGTTAATTAACTAAATGATGGATTTATTGGGATGGTACCCTAAGTGCTTCCAATATGCCCTGCTTTGTCTCACTGATGTGGGAGGTCAGTTATTTGACCTAGTGGAAGAGAGCGCTATGGAAAACTGCCTTTTACATTTAATGAGGAGCAAAGTCTGCCAGAATGACCTCTAACACATTTTCCCTGCTGTTAAACTTTTCAGCTTAGCAGTTTTTAAGTGTGGCTTTTAGAGGCTTGGCATCTCTACCCTTCAGCTTGAAGTCTCCCCTTAGCTATTGTGCCAAGTGCTCTGAGCATTCCAGTTCACTGGAATAGTCTCTAGAACGATTGAAAAGGAATCTGTAATTCAGAATCATCACTAATTCATACTGGGTTTTGTTCCCAAAGAGTCCAAATTCCTGTGGGTTCATTGGGTTTAAGACCCAATATTTAAGAATAACCCCAAAGAACATATTTTTGAGTTGTTGATGCTTAAAAACTGAAAGCAGAAAACTCTACTGATCCTCTATTTCCTCCCTTGTAAAATGGAATCTAAATAATTTCCTGCTGTTTTATTAATTATGCTCTTTATGAAGATAATGAGGATATTGACATATCTCTCAGCAGTAGTCTCTCTCTTCTTCCCCCCTCACCTTCTTAGTTCCTTCCCTCCTTTGCTCCTCCTTTCTTTTTTTTCTCCCCCCTCTTTTTTGGTATGGAGTTTTTAGTATTGAAGACTTTTATTTTCATGCTTAAGCTGTGAGAGTTTTGCCTTGAAGTCTTAACAAAACTTTTTGACCACATTTTAGATTTTTCTGTTTATTGGCAAAGGCTTCCTTTGGTGAGATAGTAAGTGTAACCTCATTAAATTTTAACCCTTCCTTTCCTTTGGATAAATTAAGTTTTGCCCTACAGGGGAATTTCTGCCCCCAAATATGACATTTGCGATCTTTCTTTTTAAAAATCATTTCTGAACTGAAGCCAGCTGAAGCTACCTTGACAAGTATCAGCAAATATCAACATTCCTAAGATTTAATCATGTTTTGTTTTTGTTTTTAACGCCGATCTTTCTGCTAGTTGGCCCAAAATATTTGTGAGAAGAGATGGAAAATGAAGTCAGTGGGGAAAGCTGATTTCCATGACTGAAACCTGAATGTAGGTTACCTGGCTACAGTAGTGATGGGTGCACACAAGACCTACTATTGGGCTGAACTGAGCAGAAAAACAATGTGGCTGGAGCATTTGCTCTTGCCCCACTTAGTGAGCCCTGTGGGGATCAGATTTCTCAGACAAGGAACCAGAGTTCCAGCTTGCTATCCCCAAAGGCTGATGTGAAAATTTGCTAACTTCTGACTTGGGAAGAGGTATTGAATTAAATCAATTGGACTTAGTCTGGACACAAATATCGGCCCTGTCCTTTTCCCTGACTCCCTGGCCAGCAGCTAACAAAATGGATTTCATCAAAAACTGGGAAGAAACGCAGGCAGCAAATGTTCCTGCCTCAGTAGCACAGCAGCACAGCACAATAAATACTCTGTGCGTGGATCTCAATGGTCAAGTCTTCCAGTGCTACCACAAGCACCCACAACAATACACACTTCCCCTACTTCCCCCAGAAATGAATAGCGAGGGTCAGATACCAGGTGTGGCTCAGTGGGGCAAGGCCTGTTTCAGGAATTGAACCAGGGCCCCCATTGTCTTTGAGACAGACTTGCTCTTCCTCACCAAAGCAGAGCTTTCATCTGAAGACAGAAGGGAATCGGCTCATAATCAAGAGAAATTTGTGGGTTTGAGGTTCTTTAGGTAATTGCAGTTTACAAATACCTTCTTTACCACTTGTGTGTTTATTGCTTTGAGGAATTGCTTCTAACAGCAAATTGTAAGCTTTGTTCCCCAAATCTAGAAAACCAGTCCAAATCCATTGTTAATATATGGGTCCTCCTGGTTAGAAGAGAAAGTCTATGCCATGCTACATGGCAGCAGAAACTACCCACAGCCTTAGGGAGAAACAATAACAAGCAAATGGGCAACACTAGTCTCTAGGCACACATCTATTTGATTTGAAGTTATAATGCATTCTGTGATTAGGAAACATGGTCAGAAATTAACACTGGAAGTAAAACAAAAACGGGAAAAGACTATACCACATAGAACCCGAAGAGATGGTGTCTGGCTCATGTAGAATAAGACTGGCCAGTCAGTTGACCAGCTATTTGGTCACAGTTTGCAAAAAGAAAAAGTGCAGGAAAGAGAAAAACCCACTCCACTTGTGTGATACAGGACCAGCTACAACAGTAACCTATTCACAGAGGGACTGCTAATAAAAGAACAGTCTTACAACTGCTTTTCCTCCTGTTCATGTTCACAGTAACAGCTGGATACATACTAATTGCAAAGAGTGAAAGAAAGTGCTTTAAGTTTTAAAGCAGGCATGCTCTGATCAGTCTCTCGCCAGCACAGTTTCAGACACAAGTGCGATGTGCCACCTAGCAGGTCTATTTTAGACACTTGCTCACAGTTCCTCGTTTGTGTGGGTGGCTTTATGTTGTCACAGAAGAGCAACACACTGTTCTCTCCTTCCAAGTGCATTGTTTCCATCCATCAAGAAGTGGCTTAGCCAGGGCTTTGCAGCCTTGGCATGGTTGTCATTGTGGCTCAGGTCATTCTTTGTTGGGAGTGGGGGTTATTTTGTACATTACAAGATGTTCAGCAGTAGCAGCGTCCCTGATCTACCTCCTAAATGATGGTAGGAAGCCCCTCCCCTAATTGTGACAGCCAAAGTCATCCTTAAGCATTGCCAGACATTGCTAGACGTCCCCTGGTGGTAGTGGTGGTTTGGGGAGGTACACAATCACCCTCATTTGAGAACCACTGAGCTAATCCAACAAAGATTGACTTCCTCTTTCTTGTGGTCTAAATTCATATGAAGTTGACTTCCCTGTTTCTGAGTGGCCTGCAACACTTGACTCACAAGATTTTCAAATCATTAAGAACAATGCTCTTATTGACTTGCCAAAGGGTAGCCATTTCCAGCTAAACTTTGTAAACTCTGAGGTCCTGGGTGAGAAGCAGGGTACTGGTTTTTTGTTTGGTTAGTTAATGAGAGGTGGGGTGGAGCAGGTTCCTACTATGAAGCACAGGCTACCTTGCAGCTTAAAATCCTCTAGCTTCAGCCTCCAAAGTGGTAGAACCACAGGTAGGAGCCATCATGCCAAGCAAGTGAACCTTTTCTTTTTCTTTTACAGCCATTTGTTTTTAGTATGTTGAAGTTCGACAAGAAAACTCCAGACACTCAAGAACTAAGTGAACTGAAAGAGGCCTGAGTACTTGAAACTCACCCCTCTGCTCCCTCCTGACTCCTTTGCCACACACACACAAAAAAAGGCCCAGAGGAAAAGGTGAATCTCTAGAGGCCATACGCACTCTGAATCCTACTTCTCTGGGGCACAAGGCAATATTTCCCAACGTGCCTGAAGAGCTTAGGTCTCTAAACAGTAATAAATTAGAGCTCTTTACAAGCAAGAGTTTAGGCCAGCCATGCCAGTTGAGAAATGTAAATTTTACAAATGACAGAATACTGCAACCAATTAGTGCAAACAAACATTTATTGTGAAATATTCATCCTACCCTTTATTAGGTATTACATCATCAAAGCACTTTGTGGCAATGAAAATAGCTTTTTACCCCTCTGATTCACCAAATATTCCATTAAAGCTGCAAAAAAATGTGCAATCTGCTTGAAAAATAGGTTGCTCTTATTTACTCATTTGTGAAAAGTCAAAAATTAAAAAAGAAAATGATCCTATCTAATTTGCCTTTCTGTCTCCCCGTATGCCCCAAAATAATTAACAAAGATAATTTGTTTTAGATGACTTTTTAAAAAACCAATGCACCTTTCCCCATGTCATAATCATAAAAATGTTTTAAAAGCCTTTATTTACTTTCTTGGGAAAAAGGTGGCCAGCCGTTGTTTTTTAATTGGGAGCATGTGTATTTCCTGGGAGTTCACTTTCTTTAACTTTATGCTCCGGTTTTTGATGGGTTTCCTAAGGGACTCAGCATTTCCCAGGGATTCTTCTCCTTGGCTGTTGATGTCATAACCCTGAAGCACAGAGTCTTCTCTTTTGAAGGAGAAGTTTTTGGTGGATACCCCTGAGAGGCCTTTAATCTTGCCACAGAAGATGGTAGGCACAGCGTCTTCAACTGAGACAATGACCTTGGCTGCCTGGGACTCACTTACAATCTCAATGTTATTTTCAGCCTTCACCTCACTGCCCGGGTGGCTGGGCTGACTGGGTTGGCTGACCATTTCTGTGCCATTGCTGCCACTGATGTGGCTATCTATCATGACCGAGGCCTCACGAGACTTGGCAGGGGCAAAGGGCATTTCCATAGCACTGGGAAGTTTCTCCAGCACAGTGTGACCCTGGCTGTCTGCTGACCCGCTGTTGTCATACAGTGTCTCTGGGGGAGCCTCGGCCTTTCGGTGGGCTGCCAGAGATAGGTCTAGGGCTGCATCTTCTTGGAAGATTGGGGAGCTAGCTTCACCAGCCTTGAGCCAGGGCACTGACTTCATGGAGAGATCCAGGGCCTCATTCTCACTCCCCATCTTGATGACAGTGTGGCGGCTGAGCTGGAAATACTCCTTTGGCTGGAGGATGTCTAAGGATTTCAGTTCATCTTTTTCCAGGGTGGTCTGGGTGCCTTTAAAGGAGTGTAGGCTGAAGGAAGATGGTGGCTTGGGGAAACTGGGGCTGAACTTGGATTCAGAACTCTGAGGCACTGGGACAGGGATGGGGATGGGCACTGGCACTGGCAGGGGGACAATCACGGGATAGGGCACCAAGAGGGTAGCTGGTGGGACTAGGGGGGACAAGGGAGAGTTAAAGGGCTGGGGAGGCACCGGGGCATAGGCAGGAGGGGGCTGGCAAGGTGGAGGGCCCAGAGAGCCTTGGGTGGGAAATAAATTCTGGAGCACAGCTTCAAATGGCAATGTGGGCTCCTGCGGCTGGCTTGGGATCCTCAGGTCCAGGAGCTGAGGCTGGGCCTCAGAGTCCTCAGCCCCCTGGAAGAGGTTGTTATGGATAGCATTTGAAGAGCATGGGGCCTCCTGTGGCAGGACCAGAGGGGAGTTGAGGTGCTGGAAAACATGCTGCTCCAACACCACTGGCAACTGCACGGGACCTTGTGTCGTCATAACGTAGGTGGCATTGCCGTTGGGGTTGAGCTCTGGTGCAGAGCTTCCCTCCACCTGCATATGAATGGGCATCACCACTGGGCTTTCCCCAAGGCACAGGGGCTGCAGCACAGTGGCTGCCACCTTCAGAGCCATGCCACTCTGAGACTCAGCTGGGGGGTTCAGAATGGATGGGGCCGGCACGGTCACCAGGGCCTTCTTTACCAGATCAGTGGAGTTGATGTTCCAGGCCTCGGTAGTTATCAGCTGGGCCATACCATTCTCCAGTCTGTTATTGGCCAAAGTGGGAGGAGAGTCAGTCATGTCCATGGAGAGGTTCTGGGACTGCAGGTCATCCATCACTTGGCTCTGGTGCCACGTGGCCTGCAACATAGAACACATGATAAGAATTTTTCTTAAGAGACTATTTATAACTGCCTTACAAGACATCTCCAGTCTCAAAATAGTTTTCATAGCTTAGTTAACTGGGAAGCACAACCTAGCTCCTTATGTATACATACACATTATAGATATTTCTTAATATACTTGAACACACCCATATGATCAGCTGTGCTTGTAAAGACCCAATTTACAGGTAAGTTTTAAACACACATGATGTAATCTCTAAATAGCCAAGTGATGTTAAACAGGATATTTATTTTTAAGCCTAATACTCGGCTTATATTTTGATCTTTCAACAAAAACAAAGTTTCATTCCACGTTGCTCTGTCAGACAGTTAAGGAACGCAGAGATTTGAACTAGTTCAAAATAAAACTTTATCACATTTGGGTATTTTATGAATATAGAATGGCACATTAAAATACTCTTTGTAGATGTAATTATGAGATTATTTTAAAATAATGGAAAAATTTCAGAAAGCATTTAAAAAATTCTATAGCAATAATTCTTCCAATAGGTTTGGAGTTTGAAAGAGTAGTATATTTACTGAAGGTTCATTATATTTGTCTCACTGTCTCCTGCTAGCCAATCACATTCCCTTTGCTCTGATAACAAGAAACCCCACTCCTCAGAGCAAAGGGAAGATGGAATGGGCTTTTATGAATGGTCATCGAGCCTACCAGGTTCACGTGTCCATCTTTCTTATCTTTGACTTCTCCCAGCATGTAATTACCAAGAGAAAGGAGTATTGAGAAATGAAATATCTGTTGGAATTCTCAAAAGTGAAAGACAAGGTCTTGACGTCTCAGATACCTCCTGAACACTGACAGCCACTTTCTAGGGGGGGGGGGCAAAGAAGCCCAGAGAGGATGCTTCCTGGAGGAAGCAGAACTGCAGCTGCAGTATGGCTCTCCGTGGAAACAGGTCCATATTTAGCCTCGTTACCATGGAGAAGGCAGGCACCATGTCTAACTTAGGGATCTGTGCAGCCCTGGAGTGTGATTGGGCTTAATAATAATTCAATAATCCTTAATTTCACTGGGAAAGCCTGAGGCAAAACAGATTCTCGACCTCACCTGTCCTACCTAGGTAGTTTTTAGTCCTGTAGTTATCATGTCCTTATCTTCTCACCCTAAACTGTCATCACAATCTCTCAAACAAGAGAGGTAACCCAGCACATTGTGTCGTTAGAAATACAGTCTTACACCAGGAATGCAGCTTTAACAAATGAACAATTCCATGACATTTACAAGCCATCAAAACACCGTCAAAATGCACAGAAAAAAAGGAGTTGCTTTGAGGAAGGTGGGGGTGGGTAAAATGAAGGATGCTGTGCAAACAGCTCTGTGGAGTGTAACTCGTGTGTCATGCTTTTGGCAAAGCACATAGCTGTAATTCTCCAGGAGAACTCTAGAGCCTGTGTGCCTGTGGGCAATATGCCCTCTGGAAACCACAAGTTGACCTAGTACATTTGCAAGAAATCTCCTTAGGACAGTTGGGAGGCAGCCTGCTTCTAGAAAAGCTGAGAACACTTACCCCAGCCAAAGTGCTTAGTTCTTCTTGAGAAGACTGCTCCTTAGTTCAGCCCAGAATACAACATACTTTCAAAATGACAGTCACTCTTCCATGCATACATTCATTCACTCATGTAACAAATTTATTTTGTATATGTTTACTGCATTCTGAGGACTAGAGTTTAAGCTGTGAGTGACAGATGAGGCTTGTATTTTCATGGAGATTATAGTCTAGTGAAGCTGTACACCTTCCACCAAACAAGATTTGTAGCATGAACAGGAGGAAACAACACACTAAAAAAGGCAGGAGCAACAGCAGGATAAACATTCGTCCTATAGGCACACAGTCCTGTGGAGGCTCTATGATTCTAAGATTTCCTCCACAAAGGTCCAACTGGTCCCTCAAAGTGGCTTGAACTCCCATGAAAGGATGAGGAAAAGATGAAGAGAAGCTTAGTTGTAACTGATAAGGACAAGGGCAGCAACTGTCATGGGTGCCCATGGCCATCCATCCAAGTCTGATGACTAGGAGGTAACTGAGCAGAAATCGAGACATGTTCTGTGACACCTTTGAGTTTTCTGTACTTCCTCATAATGACTGTGTCTACTTACACTTCCACAAGTGACAGTTTCAGTCCTATGTCCTGCCTTCTTCCACCTTCCCTTCACCCACTTCAAAAGGAAAGAGAAGACAACTTTCTGCATGGCCCTTCACCTGTCACTTGCACGTATCTTCAGCTCAAGTACTAACCCTCACAGTTTCCTGGAAACCCTCCCTTGTCCCCTCTACCTGGCCCTGATCTAGGCCTGATACCTCATGCAGAATTCTCCTGATCAGGGTGTGAGGTGGTGACCCTGCCAAGGTAGGGTACTTCCCAGAAGCCTCTACCCCAATAGGCCTGCTATCCTGTGCACATAGTCCTGGTCAGGCCGTGAAGAGGGGACCTTTCCAGGGTTGGATGCCTCCCATAGACAGCAAGATATGGGGCAGCTGCATATTTGCTTTGTTCCATCCTCTGTTGAGAGCTTTCATTGCATGACTCAGTCCTTGAGATGACCCTTTCAGAGGACTAGAATCATGCCCATTTTGTCAACAGGAAAATTAATTCCACAGTGAAGTCAAATAACCAGCTTAAGAGTACACTGAGACTGGAAATAGAATTCCAGGCCAGTCCCAGGCATCCTCTCTGTATTTTGATTTCTGGCAAGAAGAATCCCCATAGCCTCCATTTCAACATGGAGTACAGTGTGTACCTGTAGAGGACTGCAGCAAAGACTATTGGAGAATAAGAGCTATTCAAAGTAGAGGACAGGTGTTTTCCAACAAATTCATGAATCTGTCATCAGTCTAATTTCTCCACTGGGGCTCTGTTCTAGCTCATCCTCAGTGGAGTTTCTGTTCTTGGAGAGTGCATCTCAAAGTAGCTATGGTAATGCTACTAAAGGACTGATGGCAGGGCAGTACCCACCTGTCCTCAGGACAAAGACACAACAGGAAGACTTTCATGTCCTTTTCTGGGGCCTCAGTGTTTCTGGAAACAGATAGTGCAAACTAAATGACATGCAGGGCAGGCCAGAATGCAGGTGGAAGAAATAAATCTCAAGTATTTCTGGAGTGCTAAAGAAAGAAAGTCACTAAATAGTCTCACTTCCATCTTCCTTACCATAAGAACTCTCAGCCAAAATTTGCCTGGGAATAATTCCACCTGTTTCTCTGTAGGGCCACTGGCCTGCCAAGATAGAATCTTTCTGCTACTCTCTAAGAGGTATAGTATAGCACTTAGGGAAATCCAGGTTAAGAAAATACAAAGAGTTTCCATCATCCACCTTTCCACATTCCAGACTCTTTCTCTCTTGTACTTTGCCTTCCTCTTCTCCTTGTTCAACCTACCAGCCTACCAGCCAATACCTCCTACAGCTCTGGGCCAATTGTGGACAAGGTGTTGGTGATGTCTTGGACACTATTACAGCAGGAGCTGGTATTAGAAGCCCAGGCTATGTATGCAACAAGAATAAAAATAGCAGCTCATGAATTCAGGGTTCAAAGGGCAAGTGTATGTTCCTGGGGATGAAACTAGAAGGTAGCAAATGACTTCAAAGAAGGCAGAGGCCCATCCCCCCCATTCGGACAAGCTGCTGAGAAGTGTGGGGAGAGGGTAGGCTTGGATTTTTCAAATTAAAGGGCATCACAGTAGCCAAGAACTTAAGCTCAAGCAGAGGGGCCAGGGAATTTTTCCTTGTGTTTGGGTTTTGTAAAACTTCATTTTCAAATAGTTTTATAGAGGTCACCAACCAGTTTGCCTGTCTACTATCATTGTGTATTGGGGTATGGTGGAGAGAGATGAATAAACACACACACACACACACACACACACACACACACACACAGAGAGAGAGAGAGAGAGAGAGAGAGAGAGAGAGAGAGAGGAAATTGAGAGAGGGAGAAACAGACAAATGAGAGAGGGAAACCTAGTAAATGATGGCTGTGTGGCCTAGAAGACCACAAGCACTCTGGAC
Organism: Phodopus roborovskii; assembly: GCF_943737965.1. Classification (NCBI taxonomy): domain Eukaryota; kingdom Metazoa; phylum Chordata; class Mammalia; order Rodentia; family Cricetidae; genus Phodopus; species Phodopus roborovskii. Next base: position 280,556 of record NW_026125937.1, on the reverse strand, counting down.
CTACCTTCTTTCTCTGTCCTCAGCCAGCTTCTAGGGCCTCACACATGAAACCTGTATGTCCCTGAAATGTAGACTTTGGGAGAAATGGCAATGTGGGTTGGTGGGAAAGGGAGGTCTGAGATCAAAGCTGAGCCTAGATGCTTTTAAAGTCATAGACTTGTTATGTCATAAACATCAAATGATGTTAGAGGGATGTTCTGCTCCCTCAGCCTGGAGCCTCTCTGCCCTTTGTCTTCACCCAGCTGACTTTGCTTATGGGCTAGATGTTGGGGGATCAGCTTGAAAGTCAGTTCTTCCGTTCTCACTGAGATCCCACAGAACTCTGATGTAGTCTTGTCTAGTCCTGACTCTGCCCTCATACTGGGCTTGTCTAACTCCCTGTTTCTCCAGAAGCAGCATACTATCTTACTCCTTGGAGCGGGCACTGTATCTAGTGAATAGTAGACACTTAGTAAATGCATTCTAGATGAATTGGTACAAATATTTCTGGGCCTGGTATTCTTATCCCTGTCTTCTGGTCACAGGCTTGCCATTTGGAGAATCATGGGGCATTAAACCTTATACCCACCCCTCTAACCTATTCCAGACACTTCTGACAGGTGATGATACTAGGATCTAGAGTGGCTAATGTTCACCAAGACCATTACTAAGAGGTATATGAACTTTGGGGAAGAGAACAGGGTGGGGTCCTTGGTGTCGTAGGATAACATAATAGTTGCCACTACCTCCACTGTGAGGGACTCCCATGAGACAGTCTATATGTGAAAGTACTTTGTGGACTATGGATGTGGTGTCATCCTGTGTTTGTCTATTTTCTTTATAAGGAACTGCATATATGATGAAGGAGATCTCAGATACATTTCCCAGGTGGTTAGTCAGTGACTTGAACCACACCTGCACCCTATTGAATAGCCATCCAAACAAGGTATTCTGTGTCTCTAGTTATTGCTTCCATAATTTTGCACAGAAATCTACTTTAAGATGACATACTTTCACATAAACAATCCTTTTATTACAAGGCAACTTCATTTATGACTTCATTTAAAAAGCAAACTACTTGAGTATCATCACTCAGGCAATTTAGACTCTCCAGATGCCAAAATTCATCTATTTCCTTGTTGTGAATATTTAACTCTCTCTCTCTCTCTCTCTCTCTCTCTCTCTCTCTCTCTCTCTCTCTCTCTCTCTCTCTCTCTCTCTCACACACACACACACACACAGGAAACTTGCAAATATCCCACCATCTTCACCCCTATTGTCCTTAGCCACATCCACTGAGAGCATTCCTAAAGACCCTTTGCCAATCCAAACTAAAGGAATTGCCTCAGCAGATGCTATGAATTCCAGGGACAAAGTCCCTGACTCTAGGCAAGCCTGATTTCTTTCTGAGCCAAGAATTTAAGGAATACTAGGAGCCCTTTCAGGGGCCCAGATCACCATCTAGATTAAGATTTGGCTGTATTTTATGAATTGAAAGCATGTTCATCACAGACGCTAGCCGAAAGATTGCACAAGGTGCCTGCTCTAAGAAATCAAGCACCTCTAAGCAAAGACTTTAGTAGTGGCTACTTCAGTGTGGAGGACAAGTGGGGAGGGATTTATTTTATAGCAGCATGAGTCAAGATTGGTTGTTGCTTGAAGGCCCAGTAAAGCCCTTGAAATTACTGGACTGAGGTCACTCAAAAAGTACACTTAGGTTTAGGGCTAGTTTGGGCATATTCTGAGCCAAGAGATGTTATAGAGGAACCAAAGTTTCTCTCCTGCTCTGGATGATGCTCCTTATCATAAACAGGCTGCAAATGTTCCACCAAAATAAATCTCATTAGTTTTTTTTTTTTAAATCAACACAAGTTTCTTCCTTAAAGCAATCATTCTTTAAATGATTGCCACGTGTGACTTATGAGATCCATAGTTTTGGTCAAGTTTGTCACTTAAAAACTCAACAGTGTGCTTGTACAATAGGATATGATTATGAAATTACTTGGTGATACAATCTTGTGGAATAACCATTGTACTGCAGTCAATCATTGATCAAAGCATTGTGACATGGCACATGGCTACAGCCAGGAGATATTTTTTCCCAATGATAAATATCAATAGCCTTAGTTTATTTGGAGCAAGTAACATTTATCAGTTATATCTGTTCCGCAGGATTGTCTACATCCTTGTTGAAATTGAAGTGGTTGGAGCAGCTACAACAGCATCATTCACAAACTTGTTTGAAATGCAGAATCTTAAGCCACAATCCAGACCCATTGAATCAGCATCTGCATGTCAACAAGATCCTTTGGTGATATGTATGTGTATTAAGGTTTGAAAAACACTGGCTTATTACTGGTTCTCAAACTAAGCTGTGCACTAAAATTGCCTGAGATCTATTAAAATGATGCCTGGATCCTACTCCCAAGTCTGATTCAACTGTTGCAGCTTGGGCCCTGGAGTTCATAAAGTTCACAAGGTGATTCTATTATGCAATCAAGTTTGGAACTCAATCTACAGCTAGAACACAGTAGTAGCTGATCTTCCTTCTTATGTCATAGAAAACACTGAAACCATTATCACCCCGAATGCTCTCAACCTTCATTTGGCCCTCACATTGTTTCCCTATGTACCCTAATCTCATAAAGAGATAAGAAGTTTCTCCCTTTTGCAAGGCTGGTTTGCTAGAGACCTCCGATAAAAACCTGGTCCCTTCCACTCACTCCTTAGTCTATTTTCCACTTTTGACTAGGGCTTATACAACACCCTCAATAAATGACCCAATTCTGTATAAAAATCACTAGCTATTAAGAATGAGCCAGAGTATTTTGTCCTTTAATACTGTATACACTTATGCTTTCACCATTCAGGACCCAGGGTGCACTGTCTAAGAAGCAACTCCAACTGGGCTCAAAAATGGGTTTTCTCTCTCCACAGGGTGTAATAATTGTCAATTATTTGCCCCAGTGATTGAAGTTTCTGAGCTTTAAACATTCTTACAAGGCCCTTTTATTTTAACAAAGCTGTGAACATAATTACTACTTTAATATATTCTCATATTGGTTACAATATGAAAAATAACACAAAGTAGTCACTTGCCTTACATTTGGTTATATTTTACATGCAGAGACTTACACAGTCCTCCAAAACTAATGTGGTGATTCAAATTAACTTTGGAAATGAGTTCTCAAAGCTGTGGTAGTCATACAGATTTCAACTGAGATCAACCTTGGTGAAGACAGGCTTTGACTGGGAAAGTCCTGTCAAGAAGGGAGTAAAATCATTAGCTCCTAAACTGGTTAAAAATATGGAGAGGACAGATCCAGTGTCATTAATTGTTATTGGCATCAATAGCTCAAAGGTCATCCTGAAGGCAGGAGAGAAATGCATGCCCCGGAGTGCTACAAAAGTTATATATGTTTACCTTAGCATCTCATATTTGCATTCATACTTTCTTATTTCTGTAGTACATGTTAATACAAAAACATAGGAACACACACACACACACACACACACACACACACACAATTAGTTTTCCCTGATAGGAGCATAAGAATGAAATGCTGCCACTCAGTAAGAGAGAGATGACTCTGTCAGACAGAACCCAGTTAGATTTCTAGGACTCTTCTGTCTATGTAAGTTTAGACAGGTCACTAGCCCAATCCATCCTTTCTATTTTACAGATCAGGAAGCTGACACTCAGAGGTCAAGTGGCTTGTTCAAGTTCATACAGCACAGTGTACACTGGCTCTCCACAAAAGCACATGATCTGACCCATTGCTTTTGTTTCAAATGCTAAAGGATAGTGATGACTATGTGGGCCAAGCAAGATTGAGGCCAGGGAACTCCAAGTTCTCAGGCCTGATGTTCCAAATATTTGTTAGATTCTAGAATAGTTCAAGAGGAATCTGGGAGCCTGGCTTGGGGCTCCTTTGTCTTTCTGGTAAATGATGCCATAAGCCTCTCCATTTATTTTCTCATTTACTGTCCCAACAGTCTTTTGCCTGCCTTCTAAGAATCAATGATGGCCCTTGGGATCATGTAGGTCTTAGCCTAAGGCAGAAGTAGGAAACCAGATTTATGGTCATTCATTTATCCATTCTTTCAAAACTGATCTGGGGGCCCACTGTATGCTAGGACTGCATTTCCTATTCTACATTCTCCTAAGAGGCATTGCCTTCTTTATTGGCTTAGTTCTCAAGACAGGAATCAAATCCACCTTTCCCCAAGGTTGTCTGCTTTCTACACAGTTCTTTCAAGGCTCATATTTTTAATGGGGATAAAGGAATACATTTCCAAAGATGAATGCTTGTCCCTAGACAGCTGTGGAGGCGGGTGTGATATAAGAACAAGGACCTGCTTAAGGTAGAGAGCAGTGTTTATTTTCCACATTAGGAGGAAAGACATGTTCTCCTCACATTGTGATGGGTTTCTGTAGATGGCAAGAAGAATGCCTCAGCATCACAGGAGACAATTGGGAGTGGCTACTAGGGTGTCAGGGTATGCTTAAGTGGACAGTGAACTTTGTGAACTATCAACTGCTGATCCCTGCATTCAGCTGAGTCCTTACAGCTTCCCACCAGACACCAGCCTCCAAGCATCCTCAGGTGACTTAGCTGGAAGGGCAGTTTGCACAGAAGCACAAGGCATCTCTAAGGTCTCAGGCCAGGTCTATCATCTCGAGAGTCATGGTCTGAGGAAATTTTTCTGGAAACAAAGAATCTTCTTAAATTTGGAATGAAGAGGGATAAAAACCTGCCTCCTTGAAGAGAAAATGCTTCTAATTAGATTGAGATACAAAGGTTAAATTTTTGTTCTGGGGAAAGAAGATTGTTTATAATCCTATGTCATTAGAAGGACATTTTCCAGAAACTGCTATGCCAGAAATAGACCCTCTAAGGGGTCACTTGAAGATAGGAATTGTAGAATTCTAGGGTACAAAGGACTTGGGTTCAGCGTTTTCTGTTTTCCTAAGGCCTGAGTGTTCCTCATCAACCACTGGTGTGGAGATAGTGCCAGTCTATTCTGGGCACTGTGCCCTCCTGAGCATGATAAGGAAGAAAAACTTTGAAATGAGGCCCAGGCTCAAACTTCAACTGTTACTAACTGCTAGTTGTATGATGTTGGAAAAGTTAGTTCCAAGCCTCAGTTCCCTATCTGTAAGATGATGACTGAAAAATAAAGTCCTCTCATATAGTATGGTTGCGATGAAAGGAGCTCATTTAAGTAAAGAACTTGCTACAGTGCTTGGCATATGGAATGCTCAATCAAGACCATCAACATTGTCCTCTATGGCTCCATCATCACTTGTTATCATAATCATCCTCACAATCATCAGTGCAGTTGCCAGTTTTCTTAGTTGTCGTTCTCATTGTTACTGCAATCGTCATTGCTGTTGTTGCCATATTTGTTGCCACATTGTTATGGCATCACTGTCTTTCTTCCTTACTGGACCCACTGTCCACATTTTCTCCAAGCATCTGGAGTAGCATCGTCAAAGTTTCACAGCATCTGTAAAGGCTTGCTCCTTTGTAACCCTGTTTGGGCAAAGGTTCGCTTGAAAATCAGCTGCCTGAAACCAGGATCATAAAATGAGTCTTCCATCTGATAGTGATGCTTTCAGGGAAACCCCTTTGCTCACTCAACTCCAACTTCACTAGACTATCAGACCTTTCCTGGGGAACAGAGAAGACAGGACTATCACAACATGGGACATCAAAGACGGTAGGAAAAGATGATGTTATAAATATAAAAACCTGATTTCTCATTTGGCAGGAAGACTAGAGGAGAAAGAACAAGAGCAAAACTTTACTAGCTTGTATGTGTGGGTTCAGGAGCACTTTCAAGGATTCTGAAGTCCTTGTCATTTAGTTGTGCATCATTTCACTCAAGATCCTTCAGGTTTCCATCTTTGCACAAGGACCTAAGTAGCTTTCTTACCCCATTTACCAGTGGCAACAGGGTCATCTTCTCCCTTGCAAAAACAAAGGATTGCTGGACTACAGATAAAGGAAAAAATAAGAAGGAAACAGGAAGCAAAGAGATTCTATGCTAACTAGGCCAAAGTAAAAGGAAAGAACGTCTCAAAGTATGTACGCCTAAGTGAGAAAATGCTTCCTGGTCTGGAAGTGATAGAACAAAAATGGAAGCTTGGAGGAAAAACAAAAAACAAAAAACAAAAACAAAAACACACACAGAATGAACATTCTTCAGTGGGTCACAAGGGAGCAGTGTTGAGGTGCAAAGGCTGCAGCAGTTTAGCTGCTGGGAGGAGACATAAGGAAGAGCAGAGTTTGGGGGTACACTTCACAAGACCATAAGGAAGGTGATCCACATTTTGGCATAACTTCTCTCTGCTTTTAAAATGACCAAGCACACTCACTCCAGACCTGCTGTGCTCTCAGTCCTAGGAAAAACAACCCCATGTGCCTTCTTAGTGTGTCTGGTCTTTATTTGCATTTATCCATACTCCTGCTCCACCTGGGGCAGTCAGAATTGTGTTTCTCCCATCAAAATTTGATTTTTTTTTCTAGAAAGAAGTTGATAAACTAATCCTCAATGCAGTATTTGACTGTCTTGATTAGGTATATAGCTGATAAAACTCAACCAGTATGCTTCCCTTACAGATATAATAAATGTAATTCAGGAATGATAAAGCCAAGGAAAAAGAAAGGGGATTCTAATTGAGAAACTTCAAGAAACTAATCATCAGGAAGAAACTTCTGTCTATCTTGACATCTTTCCATAGATGAGACCTTATAATCAATGACCAAGTTAGCTGGCAGTATTAAAAGTTACCTGAGTACAACATGGCCTCCCCTTTAGGCACTCAAAGTTAAGAAAAGGTATGAAGGTGAGTCAGTTATTCATCCCTTTACATACTCAATAAGGAAACACTTCTCATCCAAAAAGAAATAGCTAATTTTGTGCTTTCCAGTACGGAGATTTTGGCAGTATCCAGACTGCCTTTTCTTCCGTGGGACTGGATTACTGACCTGATTGTCCCCTGATGGCCTTGTTTCTGTCTTACCATGCAAGAAGTACAGGACTTTATCTCACATACAACATATAAGGCTACAGCTACAATGGAAACTCAGTGGTCATTGCCAGTGGTGATGAGCATGGTGAGGAAGGTTGTGGGGAGGACTGTTGGTTTTGAGAAAGCCCAGCTGACACTTTCTCCAGAGCTATGTCAACTGAGAGGCTATGAAGTTGGTATTTATCCACAAATTCCTACCATCATTGGCCAAGGGCTAGTGGAAGATGTGTTTATTCTTTGACACTTCCAGCTAATCCAGTATGCAGGTCAGGCCTAGCATACTCCAGAGACCAAACCTAAAAAAAGAAACCTTCAGGAGAGTCACAGATGTTTGAAGTAAGCAGCCTCTAGTAAGAGGTTGGCGTGAGGGGCCATGGCAGGATACTAACATTGTCTCTCTGCCAACCATATCCTAAAAATATTGATGATTATTATGTGATCATCATGCCACTAATTTAGGTCACCATATAGGTTCATGTGTTTCCCCAATAGGTGGAAATTTTTGTGACCCATATGAAGAAGACATCATGATTAAATAATAATGCCCATACCTCAAAGGAATCAGCTCATGGGAGATATGACTCAAGACTTCATAAAAAGCAAGGCTCACAAGAGATGACTAGCTATCAAAAAGAAAATTTTCAAGAGATGGTCAGTTTAGCTGATGTGTTCCTTTGGTCAAATGTATCTGATGCCCTCCAGAAAGCTCTTTTAATATTATTTGTGTCAGCTGGAATGCAAGATGTCCCTAGGATAAATCACAGAGGACGTCCCTTCTCTGGTAATCCTTTGCTCCAACTCAAGGACCAAAATCAAATTAGCAGCATTTCACTTCATAGTGCATACTGCCTAATGATAACGATGATGATGATGACAATGACAACCTTGATTTGAAAAGTATGCAAACTATGCATGGATGGGGTTGGGAGGGCTCATCTTTTAAACAGTGGGATTTATTTCTGGAATTCTGTCTTCTAAAAAGCATACCTCTGCCTGGGGCAACTCTCTTAAGGACAATACACATGGCAGAATCTTAGGGAAGCTGAGTTGTTTCAAGTCACTAACATTTCATTGTTTCTATCTTAAAGCAAGGATCATGGTTGAGCTAATGTAGCATAAACAACACAGAGTTGGAGTGGGGAAGGAAAAAGAACAGCTATATAACATCTGGCTAGTTGGCAATGGAGAGTATAGGCGTTAGTTCCTATTTAGGGAAAGTTTCTTTTGAATGAATGTAATTATGTACACACATACAGAGACACAGACAGACACAGACACACACACACACACACACACACACACACACACACACTGTGTGTGGTAAAGCAGGAATGAAACAGGGTAATGCTCAAATCAAGATTGATGTCTATTCCTCTTTTTTTCTTATCTGCTTCATTCAGTGTTTTCCCCTCATTAAGCCTTTATGCCATATGTAATATGCACTGGATCTTGCCACTCTGTCAGCATTTTAGCAGAACGAATAGGAGAATGGAGGACAGTTTTCTACAAGTACAAGAATGGAGGAAAGGCATAAGCAGACAGGTGTGTCCAAGATGATTCAGCTACCAGGGCAGCTGGAGCCTAGGACTAGTAAAGACTTGGGAAAATGACAAGGATGCTTGGAACATTAGACAAAAGTCCAGCTCTTACATGGATTTTCAGAGTTGCCCTAAGCAATGAACCTCATGCCCTAAAGGATCGACAATTCAACCAGTACAATTTTATATCGTCACATTTTTCAGTGAATACAAGGTCTCGGTTCAATGAGACTCTTAGGTGGGGAGGACAGGTGGCAGTAATTTAGTTCCCAGGACTTTGTAGCTCCTCAATACTGCTTCTTTACAGCCTTTCTTTCACACATCCACAGGAAGATAATGATAAACTATTTACTGAGCTCTGACTTATCATGTGCCAGGCACCCTGCGATGTACTCTACGTTCATTTTCTCATCTGTTTCTCAGCAACCCCGGCAGATTGGTACCACCTTGGTGGGATTTGATTTGTTGAATTGTTGTTTCCTACCTCCTTCCACTCCTGTGAATCCCCAGGAAATGGTTGTTTTGATGGGAGAGAGGAACAAAGCTTTCCAGAACATGAACAACATTCACTGCAGGGAAGGCAAGTCTGCAGGAGGGGAGGGGGAAGGTAAATCAGAGATTCTTGGTAGCATGCTTGGGGGCAGGGAGAGTAGGGAAGGGTACAGAGTAGGAAATGGCTCCTGGTTTAGAACTTGGAATTGTTTGGCCTTCTTTTGGACCTTGGACAGGCCAATCCCTGCCTTAGTTCCCTTCTCTGCCATCACTATCACTGATGTTTACTGGGTCCAGAAGGGTGCAGTCTAAATTAGCTGTCCTGTACCTTTTTAGAGTTCATTCTTGTTTCTAGGCAATATAGTTTGGATAAGTGCACATCAGAGGTCCATGTGTTAAAAGTTTAATATTAGGCCTAGTGAGAACTTTGAGAGGTGGGGCCTTAAAGAAAATCTTCAGAACAAGCTTGTTTCTAATTTAAATTAAAAAAAAAACGGGGGAGGGGGCAGAAAGATCTTCAGGCCATTGGAAACATGCTCCTAAGGGGGAAAACGGGATGTCAGGGCTTCCTCTGCCTCTCCACTTACTGGCTATGAGAGGAATGGTTTTTGCTTCTCTGTGCACTCCATACCCCAATGTGCTACTTTGCCACAGGAAATAAACCATGTTGTTGTTTGAAGCTTCCAAAGCTGAGTGCCAAAATAAACCATCTTTTTAAATAAGATGAGCATCTCATCTTATTTAATGGAATGGAATTCTGACTTGCCTCAGAACTAGTCTGCATCCCAAGTAGGAGCTCATCATCAGCTTGTCCAAGAACATTTCATCTATGGTTGGCTAACTGTGTACTGTGTAGTTCATCAAATATATCTCTCCTTCTTCATTGACTACAATCTCTAGTCTACCTCGCAGTTAGTGGTGGTCATATGTCTGAGTGCTAGCTAATCAACTGGGAATAAAAATGGTGTGAACCACTTCCATGCCTGGCTCATAAAAAACCTTCCTTCCATATGTGATGCTCCAATCATTTTCATAAAGGCCTTTGGGAAACCACATAATGAGGATAGTTGAGCACAAGATGTGAGGGATTATATGCCCCTCTCTTGTCTCAGAGGAACATCCATTGGGGATTTTATGTGATTGAGAAACCAATATTCATTAAGTTTAAGCCTTAGTATATTTTCAATTTGTTGCTACAACTCGTTGTAACAGTTGGCAGTTCTACAGAGTACTTCCTGGGACCCACTATCATGTGTTCACAAAAATAATTATTGGGCAGACAGGCTGTATTCACCATCTGGGAAAATCTCCTGAGTTATTTCCTGTTATGCTCAAAGCCTCCCAAACCCACTGGCTAAAAGAGGGAGCTACAATAGCAGATCAAATGCCTCAAGCTAGACCTCAGGCTTCCATCAAACTAACTTTCTTGCTGTCAAAGTACCAAGCACCCTTGGCTACTCCTTCCTGATTTGAGTTGATGTATTAATGTGGGTTTTGTACTATTGTTTGTATGGTTACTACAGAAATGAGCTGCTGCAAGTGTGTGTTTCATCAGCATTTACAGAGACAAAGCCTTCAGGGAGCAGGGAGAGGCGGGGGGGGGGGGGCAGCAGACTTGATTCCTGAGCTCTGAAACGCCTCAGGTGGACAGGCCTATGCCAGGTTATTGGAGGGTAGCAAAAAACAAAGCAGGAGGATCCTGTCATAACACAAGCAAACATACCTGGAGTGCCAGCACTCCTGATTTCTCATTAGAGGAAACTACAAGGACACTTCCTTTGCTCCTGGGACTTTTCCTTGGTTTGGCCATCTGTAGCATGGGGAAACCTGGATCTGTTGCATTTTTCCCACAACAGACACTTTATAGTAAGATTTTGGTGGGTTATCCTTTGATAGTGTTCACCATCTATAGTTCCATGCTCTAAGAAGAGTTATTTCCCCTAGTTGTTCTATATATTGTTTTTCTAGGCAAAGATTGTCATTCAAGAGTTTTCCCCCAACAATTGCCCAGGGAAGTGTCATCAATAGCAAACTTTTGCCTTGGTTTTTTTTTTTTTTTTTTTTTTTTTTTTACATTATTGCATTCTTTTTGGGTTCCTCTCCAAAATACCTGGTTCATCTAAGGACACAAGTAGTTCTTGCCACATTGGAATGACCAAAGTGAACAGAACATTTGCTACACAAGTAGGGCTTACATGTGAAAAGGGTATATCCAAATATCTTCTGTAACTTTAAATACCATCTCAAGAAGTACACAAGGGTCATTCCAACTTTATCAGTGGGACCCTCAACTCATTCTCACCACCCCTCTGATCCCTAATCCAAGGTTCGTAAGTTTCTCAGTGGCTAAAAACTCCCTGGATCTCTAGGCATTTGAAGGAGAAGCTGTGATGGCTGTCTTTCCAGAAGGACAAGTACTGTCTTTGACTCAGGTGAAGCCCTTAGCCTTGTCAGCCACAGCTCTCACACTGGGGACACAGCAGCTTCTATCGTAACCCTGCCACTGAAGTTCCAGCCATCTCTTCACCCCCATCAATATTTAAGACTTGACGGAGTGTTTGCTTACTATGCAGAAAGCTCTTGTTTCAGTCCTCAGCACTGCATACCAGGTCATGGTGATGCATATCTGTAATCCCAGAACTCTGGAAATGGAGACAAGGAGGATCAGGACTTCAAGGCCATGAGCTCCAGAGCAAGTAAAAAGCCAGCCTGTGTTATACGAGACCTTATATCTCAAAATAATAATGAGAATAATAATAACAACTGTTAATAACTATAAATAACAGTAATAATAATTATTAAGGATAACAATATAAAGTGACATCCTGATAGTTTACCCTGAATGACCCGATGAACGGAGCTGTGTGTGCTGGTTACTTATGTGTCAAATTCTGTGTGTGTGTTTGTGTGTGTTACCATTTTCCCTTGAGACTTATCCTGTGGCTGTTGTGGTATGCTTCTGTTCTTCCTGTGCACGAGCCTTCTCTATCCTGACGTTTTTTCTGCCTCATTCTTCTTCCCTATCTTGCCTCTCACCCCCTGATTTGGCCTTCAGCTGGCCCTGCGGCAGCCCCAAGATACCCCTTAGGGCTGAAAAGACTGTTATAGTAGTGGAGATCATGAACAGAAACCTCAAGTCCATAAAAATTTAACACCCAGCTTCCCTCCCACAAGCCCTTCAGTGTCTGACCAGGCAGTGATAGACTATTGAAAATTCCTAAAACAAGCAAAAAACAAAACACCAAGTGTGCTGGGGAGATGGGGTAAGAAGTAAAAGTGCTTGCTGCACAAGCTTGAGGACCTAAGTTCATATTCCCCAAACAGGTGTAAAAGTCAGACACAATAACACAGTAATCCCATCATGCCCCTATGGGGAAAGGGGAGGCAGAGATATAAGAACCTTCAGAAGCACATAGGTCAGCTAGCCTAGCTAGTGTAGCTGTAAAGAGGCCTTGTCTCAAAACAACGCGCAGTGGTGAGAGCTCTCACCAGCGGCCTGTCCTCTGATTTACACTCTTGCCTTTTGATTTACACATATTGGCTGTGGGTGTACACCTGTACTCATACATACGAATAAGCACACACACCTCTCCCCCCTCCTCCCTTCTTCCCCTCACAATTCTATTCCCAGGTTCCACACACTAGGAACAGCCTACATGTTTGTCAACAGATGAATGGATACCTAGGCTATGCCGTGCTTGCACAATGGAATATTGCTCAGCAATTTAGAGCAACGAACTCCTGCTACCTGCAATGATGCAGCTGCAGCTCAAAAGACTGGGTTGAGCAAAAACATACACATTACAGGATTTCACTGATACAAGTGGGAAAAGCAATCCAAAAGTATTTATGCTGTGATATTAGAAATCAGAAAGTGGTTCTTATAAGGAGGAAGGAAGGAAGGGGAATGGTTGGAAATGGGTCTGGTGTGCTTTCCTGTGAGGATGGGTGTGTTTTCTTATCATCTTTTTGGTGATATCTACACAGGTACTTGTCAATTGTTAGCACAGATCATCTGACCACTTACGAATCATTGTATTTCATGCTGTGTATCGCCTGTTTTAAGGAGAAAGACAGTTTAGACATTATGGAAGTGTTTCAGAAAAAGAAAAATTCTTATGGTTCTCTGTATGTACATTGTGGATTTTGCTCACTCCTGAGCTATATGGAAGGAGGAGGGTATATAGAAGAGAGGTTTCTGGCGTCAACGGAGAAAAGGCACCTCCCATGGCATCTGCCATGAGCACAGAGGAAGCAACAACACCAGGCCACAAATATAAGCATTCAGTGAAATAAAATAACAGAAGCCCCAAAGAAAGCTGGCCTCAGACTGTGGGCTGGATAGCAGGATCTAAGCCAAAACTGCTTTCCAGGAAATGCCAATATTGCATCTAGAAAAGGAGAAAGTAAGTAAGAGTGAGAGAGAGAGACATACAGAGACAGAGACAGGGAGACAGAGAGACAGAGACTCTCCAGCAAGGGAGTTAGAGAAGGAAATGTCATTTTGACAATGCATACAGTTCTACCGAAAGGTCCTGTGCCAGGGACATCAAAGCCTGGTACAGATCCTCGGGCATGGGTCTCAAGATTTGCAGGAGAAAGACAGTCAGAGGTTCCTTAAAGGCAAAGGTCTTCTTTTTTCATTTACATAGTGGAGAGGACTATTCTATATCCCTATCGAAAGGCTAGGCACAGTCACTTGCATCCACCATGTTTAGCCCTCAAAGAGCAAACATAAAAGAAGCTTTGTGGTCTATTAGCAGAGATGCAAGCTTATGAGTTGAACCTGCACTCAAACCTTGGTTCTATCTGGGGGAAAACCATGTGGCTTTAGGAAAATGACTTAGCTCTTCAGAGCTACAGTTTTTCTTGCCTGTAAAATGTGGGGAAAGTGATACCTGATAGTGAAGTAGTAATTTCCTATTTCCTATAGAATGGTCAACATAGAATCATGTCTGGGTTCTAAGAAACTTTCTAGATGTTTGTATCAACCTGTTGGTAGCAGCGTCATTGCACAGATTACAATTCTTTTTTAAATTTGGGGGCCTCATGTACACAAACTGTGCATACAAGTTTTGACGTTGTTCTATTCATGAATCACATTTTTGTAGTTTTATTTTTCAGTTTTACTTTTAATATTATAAAATTTAAAGTCAATAAATGAACATTAGTGACTACCAACTGAAAATATCTGAGTCTCTCTGGACTTTGTACTCTGTGCCATCATCTCCTTCATCTTCACTTTATTATCCTTTCTACTGTTACTAATCACCAAGAAGGAAGTAAATCAGTGAAAAGAGATTGAGAGTGGTAGAAGATGAGAATGTGGAACTGACCACTTCAGAGAGGTGGTCAGGGAAGGCCTTTATCTGCAAAGACCTAAAAATGAAAAGAAACACCATGGCATGATAGCATCTCTGACTCCAAGAAGTTGAGGGGAGGGACATACACGGTCATAAGTATGTATATGGGTACATACATATATGTTTGTATGTGTGTGTGCACAAGTGCGCACACGCATGTGTATTGTTTGTGAAAGAAGGCAACCAGCAATTTACCCATTAGGAAGGAAAAGGGGAGGCTATCACAAACAGTCTTCTGATTTCCATTTTACAAAAATTAGAAAAATCAATTTCACAATCAAGGAAACAAAAGGCCCAGGAGAGATGGCTTATTTCAAGCCATGAAGCTAGTTAGCAACAGGATTAGAGTTGGAATCAAAGTTCTATACATCTGTGACATCATACAGCCTGTTTGTGCTCTGAAATGATTTGAATTCCACAAAATGCCTCCAATCAGCCTTCAGGTAATGAGGTGACAAATAGTATATTGAAGCAGTATTCTTCAAAGCAGAAATGCTTTACCACAAAAAAAAGATTATTTGAAGGCTAATTAGGATTCAGACATTCTTTAATGACTAATTTCTTGGAGCTATGTCAAAACCCATGTAGATATTTCCAACTTATTTTCTTATCATAGGTGATATTTATTCTCAGGAGATGAAACAAAGGTATGTTAGTGACATTCTTTGGAATTTGAGCTGAGTGTTATGATCACAAAGACAGAAGTAGAAATCCATCTTAATAAGCTGAAAATAGTTGAGGAATATACAGGTATAATAATGATTTCTCATATATTTTAATAACATGCCTTCAGTTTAGAATTGGAAAATGACTCTCATTTCCACTGATGTGGATGCAACTATTAAAGGCACAGGTGGTACATTTCACTTTTGCCCTATCTTTTGAAAGTCTGAGCTGGGTGTGAGATAAAAACAGGGGAGATAACCGTGACTAAAGACATTTGGGTAAATCTGACCTGCATTCCCTATTGAACCTTCAGGCAAAATACATTTCTCAAATCTATTTTCTTTGCATGCTGGCTAATTCTGTCCTTCTAAGAGGCATTTTCAGCCCCTCTGCTTGCTGATTGTCTACAGCAAAGGACCCATGTGCTCTCTCCATCTTGCATCCCCACACCAGGCTCTAATACAACTACAGAAAATGTGACTCAGGAGATCACAATTACTGACTTCCAAAAAGAACTGCTGATTTTTCCCAGGAGAATAAGCAGATAAGAAGCCCTTCGTATTTTTCAAAGACAGACAAATCCAAGCTGTTTGTGAATTATGCCCAGGCTTTTCTTTGCCTCTCCTTTTTTTCCCAAGACTATTCTAAAAGTATGCAGCTATGACAGAGCAAATGGCAGAAGATCCTGGCACCCCTTAGCATAGGTGATGACCGCCTGGTTAAGCTGTTTTCCCACAACCTAGTCCAATGAGCTCAACATAAGTGACTCAAAAGTGATTGACTTCTAAGCAGTACAATGATTCTCTTCCCAAACTCTCTTGAGCTCCCTGTCATGGCGTTAGCTGAGGAGAACTCTCAAAGCTCCCAGATGCATACTCACTAGTTCCCTATACTTCTGACTTAAGAAGGAAAATACAATGTAAAGATATAACAAGACAGAGAGAAATCCTTCTGACTTGTGTACCAGAGACTGCACATCATTAAATGAAATAGAGGCATCCAGCTCAGAGGCTAGCTACACGAGTATGAGCAAGTCCTACAACCTCTGAATAAGGAGTGATAATGCTATATGGGTGTCCCAGAGTTGTTAATGGGAATGAAGCAACAGATTCAAACCATTTATAATTAATTGTTCCTGGCACATGGTAACCACACAATGGGGTTGGATATTATAATAAAAGATAGGATGTCAACGGGCCCTTTTGTGGAAGGCTAAATAAAATAAGACTTATATTTGAAACTATAAATATGATGAAAAGGGGGCTATTCTTTTCTTCAACAGTTTCCCATAACACAAGTTAATCTATTCAAACATAAACCCAGCATAGGCTGGTTTCTTATGGTCCACCATGAGCAAGATGTACATGAGGAAACAGTAATTAATATCAAATCTAAAGTGATAGGTTTTAAGTTCAAGAACCTAGGTGGTAGATGGAGGTTCAATGGAGTGTTTGATAAGCCAGGGTCTCATAAAAGATTAAAAGGGTCTGGAGGGAGTGGCAACCCTGGTAATTGCTCAAGAAACTGGAGGAAGGTTTGAAGGATCAGGATGCCCAAGTCACAGCCCAGATGAGTGAAATCTAAATCTTCCACAATAGAACCAAGAAGTCAGGATGTAGGAAAGCTGCACAGGCGATTCCCAGGAGCAGATAGGGTTCAGGACTCTTACTCTGTTGTCTGCCCACCCCAACAAATCTCTACCTCATAAGTGGAGAGCTTACCTGCTTGGCCAGTCTCTGAACAACCCAGACCCAGTTTCAAGAGCTTTTAGGAGAGGCCAAAAGAAAACCCAAGCCCCAGCCTATGTAGGAAGTGATTAGTGCATCTGTTTCTGGGTAGACATTACCTGGTACACAGTCTTGTGGCTGAATCAATAGGTGAATGAATAGATAAATGAGTAAACGAATGAAGAACACACTGTAACAAATGCATGTTGATAAGGAAGTCAAGTGGTTAAGAACTTTCTGGAGGGCAATTTAAAAGCATTCGTATCTACTGACCCAGAAAATCTGCTTGTTGGAATCACCCCAAGAAAATGCAGTCCAGAGCTGGCTCTGCTCCTAAGTACCTGATGTTCTGGTTAAAGAGAGATCCACTGGCTTCGCATGTGGAAAGTGAGCACTCCAGGGTGGCCATGGTCTTATAATCTCACTTCCATTGGAAGACAAGAGAAGGGTACTTCAGTCAAGGCCCACAGTTGCTTTTCCCCCTATAGGGCATTACGGTTTGGTATTTGCAGATAAGAACTCAGTATAATGAAAATAGGACAGAACATGTAGAGGAGAAGAGATCTGGAAGGAGTAGAAGAGGGATTGGAGAGGGTAATACCAGGGTATTGTTAAAATACATAATGTACATGCATGAAATGTCAAAGACTAAATAAGAAATATTAAAAAAAAAAAAAACCCTCAGCATAGACCTAGAGTTCCATGGCCCAAGACAAGAGATCCTTGTAGATAGAAAAAAAGGTTATGGGAAGACCACTTAGTTGACCACTTAGACATCACAACAAGCCAGGTGGAGAGGGCTTCATGCCTCATTTTCAGCATGACAGCTCTCAGTTTTCCAATATGCATTAATTGCAGAAACAAGGTGCTTTTGTGTGGTTAATATGACTCAATTTTGCCAGCTGGGAGGAACAAAATCATCAACTTTTTGAGGCCTTAGTCAGCATGTTGACTAAGTCCCCTTTAAGGATTTATGCTGAGGGATCTCCTGCCATTCTTGGACTTAAAAGTTCGCACAAGGTTATGAGGCTAGATGGACTTTGAAAATAAAAGGCCACACAGAGGACAATCATCAGATCACATCTCTGAAGAGATTGAAGTAATACGTCTGTATCTTGCATAGCTCATTTATAAGGGGCATGGTATTTATCCTATGTCACAGGCAGCTTTTAGCACTGAACACCCATTCTGCAATGAGCATGGGCCATGTCTGGTATGGAGAACCAGAACGCGTGCGTGCGTGCGTGCGTGCGTGCGTGCATGCGTGTGTGTGTGTGTGTGTGTGTGTGTGTGCTGTGTGTGTGTGTGTGTGTGTATATGTGAGCCAGTACTGATACACTGACAAGCTACCAAATGGCAAGCAGTCATATCATCTTGGATACAAGGACAGCATCACCTCTATCACTTTGACCGTTCTATTATCTTTTTTGTTGTTGTTGGAGAGAAAAAAAATTCATTCCTCAAAAGTTGATCAAATTAGTATTAATAATATTGATTTATCAACCTCATTAAATGTAAATATCTGGTGCTTGATATTGTGTTCTGAAACCAAAAGGCAAAGAGAGGAGCTGTTCTCCACTTCTACTTTGCAATTACTCTTGCTAAGGTCAAGTTGACCTCCATGTGGCCAGATACATTGAGAGAATCTCATCTCCCTTATCTTACTTAGCTCAGTAGTGTTCAACACACTTACCCATTCCCTCCTTTTAAAACATAAATCGGGGGCTTGAAGAGATCCTCAGCAAGCACTTAAGAGCACTTGCTGCTCTTGCAGAGGACCAGAGTTTAGCTCCCAGCACCCATCAAGTGGTTCACAACTGCCTGTAACTCTAGCTGCAACAGATCTGATGCCACCTTCTGTCCTCCTTGGACACACACACACACACACACACACACACACACACACTCTCACATACATGGCCTACATTCACACATACAAACATACATACAAATAAAAAAATAAATCTTTAAATGTTAAAAAGTGTAACTCAGATTGCTTATTTATCTGCATAAAGCTCTCCAAGGCATCTCATGGTACTTTATAAGAAATGCCCTACACAGCCTTGCCTGATCTGAACCCACTTTAACTCTTTCCAGCCTCATTCCCAGTGACTTTTTTCCTTGCTCAGAATACCTCTTTCCTTCAAAGATACCAGGCTTTCTCCTGTGTTGGGGCTTGTCCACAGACTTATATTCAGCTTGCAAATCCCCCCCCCCCGATCCTCCTCAGGCTTTTCATCTGAAATTAAAACAGCCTCCTGCTTTGGGAAGGTTCTGTAATTATTTCCATCCTGGTTATTGTGCCTCACATCAGTGTCTGCATGGCTTTTCTCCAGGGCCATTCCATTGATAAACTATTCTCTTTCCTTTGACTTCTGTTTATCTGGAATGAAAGCCCCATTGCCATGTTCATTACTGTGTCACCAACATTTTGAATAGCAGCTGATACTCGGTGAATACTTGTTTGGAGGAAGGAGGGGCATAGAAAGAGAGAGAGAGAGAGAGAGAGAGAGAGAATAATATTTCCAATAAATGTACTTAAAGTATGTCTCAAAATTCTCACACAAGTGTCATGAAATAGTAAATAATGGGTTCGATACGTCTTATATGTAACTGAAGAGCAACAGAAATTAGTCATTGTTGTGTGGGGTGTTGAACCCATGCAGATTTAATTAGCATTCACCTTTTGATGAGTAAGAAGCACTGCATAGGGCCCTAAAGTCATGTGACATGTACAATGGGATGCTGAGCATTTGACGTTGACACTGTATGGGAAAGCATTGCTCACCCACCATGGGCACTGCTCCCAGAGTAGCTCCTAGTCCAGAGGAGAAAGTAAACTCTGTGATCCCCTTTAGGATGCAAAACAATGGCTCAGAGCCTTACTTAAGTTACTGTGGGATCATGACTAAACTCAGAGCAATTACAAGATGGAGCCTTGTTCAACACCCTATAAACAATTGTTGTATGACTGTTTATCAGATCTCTTCCATCCAGATTCTTTATGCTTTATTTACAAAACACTTAAACAAAATGCTTATTATGTGCCAAGAACTCTACTAAATGCTTATAAGTAATCAACTCACACAAACAACAATCCTACACAAAGAATACCATTGTTATCACAATGATACAGGTGAAGACATTGAGTCATGAAACCAATAACGTGCTCTCTAATGGCAGAATTAGGACTTAAACCTACTGCAGCCTTAGCTCCAATGTCTGTTATTATAGCCACTGGCATAGGCTGCTTAGGGTATTTAGAACCTCAAAAGTGTTTACCATGAATAGGCATGCAAGAGGACAACGTGGAAAAGTATACATGGAGAAACTTGGTTCACACTGGGTAGTGAAGTTCCATAAACTTTTACATGCTGCTTCCTGATGGTATCTCCACTAGCTAAGTGAAGAAAATGTGCTGAGAGCTTTGGGGGTCCTACCAGCATTCCCAATCTAGTGTTCCTGCTCCCACTGAATATCTCTTCCTCCCTTCTTATTTCTACTATAATTCTAAGCCAGTGGTACTCAGCCTGGTGTGATACTATCTGATGCAACGCCAAGGTGATATTTTTCATTGTCATAGCTGGGGGAAGAGGAGTTCTACTGGCAACTGTTGGGTAGGGGAGACCAGAGAAGTTCTTACTGGTGGATCCCCCAGCCCAACCCTGCCTACAGCAAGGATTCATTCAATTTCAAATGTCAATAGCATGAATAGGAGTCATCCTGGTTGTGATGCAGAGACCACCTTCCAGAAAAGAAGTGGAAAAGTCATCCATGAGCCTCTGAGATGTCCCAGCCTGAAACTTGCTGCTCCTCTATCTCTATGAAATCTCTGGGGAAGAGGCAAGGTTGTTTCTTCTAGTTGCCTGCTGCCTGCCTCCTTTTCTTGTGATTCCTGGAACCATGCTAAACCTTCCTGCCCAGAGGCTGATGGCACATAGCAGAAGTTGTCAATACCCATGTTCTTTGTTAGCTTCTTAGTGCTGTCAGTTGGAATTTGTGATTCCTAAAGCCCCTTTGCCTAATTCCACTATATAAGTGAAGGGAACTTACATATAATTCTGAAAAAAAGTCCTGCCTTTGATTTGTCTAAAGCAGCCAAAGCCAAGAAGAACTGTACATATAGTGCTTCCCAAATCCCCAAGGTCTTTGGATAAAAGAGTGGACCTGGATGAGTCCAGCAAGAGCCAAAGCATGTCTTTAAACTGGTCCCCACAGCAAGACTCATGAGTTAGAATGTTCTTTATGCAGGAAAAGGAAGGGGTTGGAGAAAGGAGAAAACAGATTATGACTCCTCAGGGTCAGACCAAGGGTGGAAGAGAGGAGGGAATTTAGTGGTATGGTAAACCCTAAAGGCCTAGATCTAGTTCTGTTTCTGAGTTGTGGCTATGATCATCATTCAACTTTCTCCGGTGTGAAATGGGGTTCCAGACACCTAAATAAAGATGCTGCAAAAGTTACTCACAATGCATATTGATTACAGTAGATTATCTTAGATTGCTCACTCACTAACGTTCCACTTTTTAGTCACATATCCCTATTTATCCTTTTAATCATCTTGAAAACTAAAGGATCCAAAAAGTTATTTATGTCTCTGGCTCCCCAACCCAGAAGGAGTTGCATGCCTTAAGAACTCCAAGAATCATTGTGTGTGGCTTGATTTGAAGCCTTTGAAGGAATTATAAAGTTCATTGGGATTTAAAATTGGTCTTGAGCTAAGGAACACATATACAATCTAGTCAATGACCTATCCTAAGATTTGCTATTTTATACTCCTCTGTCTCACAGACAAAATTGTCTGGGGTGATCTAGATAGGATCTTTCACAAAGAAATTAACTAGGACAGTATTTCTCTAAATCAAAGTATCCTAGAGTGCTCCCTGGGCACACAGATTCTCCATCTGATACTCAAAAGTCTGACCTAATCAGTCTAATGGTGTTAATTTGAAACGGAAATGTCTTCCATGGAACTGTGTTTTGAATGCTTGTTCACCAGCTGATGACACTATATTAAGAAGCTGTGGCTTCTTCGGGAGGTAGGAAGAACCCTTAGCTAGCAGAAGCAAATTATTTGGAGTGGGCATTTGAAAGTTCCAGCCCTGCTTCTTGTTCCAATGATGTCTCTCCTTCATCTCTACTGTGACACAAGGAGCTCTGCTGTGCCACATGCTCCCACTGCCATGAATTCACCATGCCTTCTCCTCCATTATGGGCTGAAACCCTGAACCAAAACAGTTTTCCTCCTTTACGTTGTTTCTGTCAGGCACTGTCAGAGTTAGGGTTCTTTGGCTGTTACAAAGACAATTTTATTCTACCATACTGCTCACAGCCTATCATGAATGGAAGTCAGAGCAGGAACTTAAATTAGGAGCCCTGAGGCCTTGCTCTCCATGACTTGCTCAGCCTGGTTTCTCATACAACCAGAACCATCTGCCCAGGAGTGCCTCTGCTGGAAATGGGCTGGGGCCTTTCTACATCAATCATTAATCAAGAAAATACTTTGCAATGTGCCTGTAGACCAATCTTCAAGTTGCCAAAGCTAAACAAAAATCTAACCAGGACAGGCATTGCCATCACAGCCATGCAAAAGCAGACCCAGCCCATACTAATTGGGTTCAGGAATATGCAGGTCCAAAACTCTCTATAGGTGATTCTAAGATTGGATGGATTTAGGAATCTCTTGATAAGGTTTCCAAATTGTGTGGAGCAGCTTTTCAACTACTAGCTACTAACCCATGGTTCTTAACTCCCTTCCAATGTTTTTAACCAAGGCAGTTTGCAAGCATTGTTTGCTGTTCATTTGCTATTACATCCAGGAGAATATTTTTAGATATGAGATTTGTTTGCCTGCCAGCAAGATGCTCTACATCATTACTACCAATTAGACAAGTTGATTTTAGAGCTTTGAATTCATGCTTGTAAAATTCCCTTTTGCTCATCCAACATTGCATCTCAACATTGCAACTGATGGCTGTACAGTTCCATTTCTGAATTCCACTCTTGTAAATATATTTCCAAAATTGTTTCAGAATTTCTTTGTTTGGTAAAGCCAGCCCTGCTGGTTTTAATAAGAACATGGTTTAAACAGTTATCCAGATCAGTGATATTTCATGGCTTTCCAGAACACAGACAACACCCAGAACCCAAAGAGTCCCTTCTCCTTCAGACAATCCCACTCTTTATTCCTCTAGAAGGAAGGACCCTTGCATAATTCATTCTTTCCTCAGTTTGCTTTTAGGTATAGTGAGTGACACAGTTTCCTTCATGAGATAAAAACTGAGCCCAGACCAAGTGAAAAGAAAATCTTGGCCTGGCTAAAACTCACGAACATCATAAAGCGTCTAGCAGCATTCCTTGCACCCAGTGGGTGTTCAATCACTAACTGAGTGAAATCAGTTATTCACAGAACTACTGGAACTCCCTTGAAGAAAGCCCAGGCAGGATTTCTCTGAACAACAACTGCTACATTCCACTGCCCTCACATGTGAGGCTGTGTTCTATTGCATAATCAACAGAGTAAAAGGAACTTTATTTTTAGCTACCGGACTTCACAGGAACAATCAGAGTCCTATTTAAACTTCTATTTCATCCCTAACCTTCAGATGACACTCTTAGGATTTGCTTTTGTAATTTGTATCAAAAAAATAAAAAGAAGAAGAAGAAGAAGAAGAAGAAGAAGAAGAAGAAGAAGAAGAAGAAGAAGAAGACTCAGTCAAAGATGGCCTCGAGCAGATTTAAAACAATACAAAACAACAAGAGAAATAAACCAGATGGCAAAAAAAAAATCATAAATTAGGCCAAGCCGTGCTGAAAAGCATCATGAAACCGTAAAAGGGAAGAGGCACTTCGTTCCTCATGGATAAGCCTCCAGCCTCCATTATTGCTTCTTTGCAGAGGAAAGCTGGGAGGTCATCCAGGGGAGGCTGATGTGCATCCTCCTCCACCTGTCACAGACAGACTGGGAAGAGTTGCATGGTAGTTGCAAACATGGAAGGGTCAGTGTTCAGAGAAGGCTAGTATGACACTGCTTTCCCAGATAACACCCAGGCAAAGGGAAAAAAAAAGTGTTTGGGAGGATCTCTGTTTTCCTTGCATTGTGGTCAAGGTAGAGAAAGAAGAAAAATCTGGCTCAATATATCTGCACCATTTCTAACACTTAATGAAAGCACAGAAACTCCCTGGTTGGAAAAAAACAAAACAAAGCAAAACCATTCATCCCTATCCTTATGTTTTCAACAGACCTCAATAGAATGACACAGCCTTTCAGGGAAACACCATTAGTAGTCCCTCTGAACTAAAGAAGACAAGAAAGAGAAGCTAAGGTTCAAGACTTGCCTTGCGTGCCTGTGCACTGGCACTGGACTAAATATCTGTGCCTTCCCATCCAGGTAAAGGGTTTATTTTTTGTTGTATAATTATGGAATTGGAAGTAAACTATTTAAAAGATCTATCTTTGTCTCTGATATCTGTATCTGCCTGTCTGTCTGTATATCTGTATCTCTTCCTTTCTCCTTCCTTCTCCTTCTCTCTACCTTCCTATCTCTTTCCTTCTTGCCCTCCCTATCCCATTCTCCCATTCTCTCTCTCCCTCTTCCACTCTCTCTCTCTCCCTCTCTCTCTGGGTGTGTGTGTGTGTGTGTGGGTGGGTGTGTGTGTGTGTGTGTGTGTGTGTGCCAGCTTGCATTAGGTTGGCCTTGTAGCCTTTATAACAGCTGCCATATTTTTCAAGTGCATTAAACAGGTTTCTAAAAAAAAACATCAATAACTGGGCCTCTTAAGCAAGAGTACATCTCCATTAGTTTAAGATATCTAGAAGTACATGTTGTTCTGTTGTAACACAACATGCAGAAAATCTGGCACTAGCTTTTTCAACCCTGGAGCCCTGTTTACAAACATACTGAATCATTAGCTCCAGTACATCATCCTTGCCCCATCCACTTTATCTACATGACCTGAAAAGATGTGGAAGGTTTGCCAGGGCATGTTTGTCAACCTAAATTTATGGGCGTGGACAATGCCAAAGACTCCCGTTCACTATACACTCACTGTTTTGCATCATCCAATAAGGACTCTCAAAGCACAAAAAAAAAATACTGCTGTGTGTTTGGAAACATAAACAGCACAAGGGATTTCATCCATAGGCTTATATCTGTATTCTTTCATATCTTCCTGCCCTCTTTTCGCAGTCACTAAAAACACCTGAGTTTGCTGTGAGTTGTTTTTCTCTCCCCTCTAGAATTCTGTGACTATGCATAGGAGGTAAAGGACTGGTTATCGATTACATATGTCCACAGCCCCTAGTATTTTTCCAATTAAAGCCTTTCTTGCCTTATTATCCCCATTCACGCAAGCATTACACTGTATTACAGTGACTTCTTTATGTCCCACCCTTTTCTCTTCAGATAAAATATCCTAGAAGGGAGATAGGAATCATGGTGGCATTGCCTGGTACCACTCCATCCTCCCAAACCTGCAAGGTGCATGGTCTGTAACAGAAGCACACTAGAATTTGTCTAATGAATGCATAAATAAGCACATGAAAATAGTTTCCTCTTCTAAGGTGATCAGTCTTCATGCTTTGCCTTAGAATGAGTGGCTTCCCATGGAAGGCTATGGGGCTGTTAAGTTCACCAATCCTAGGCAAAGGAGACAGTAAAACAATTCACCTTCTTACAGTATCATAACACCAGATTCAACTTGTACTCGCTTCCCAGGAACAGCTAGAGCTGACATACCTGTGTACTCTCAGCTGTTGTCCTCATTTGATAGCCGCCAAATGCCCAATGCCTACCCTAGCCATACCATCTGAACATTTTGTTTTCTTTTGTGATGCAAGAAGAATTTATTTCCATTATTCAGAAAATGGGAAGTGCCAGCATGGTCAGTACAGACAACCAAAATGAAACTGGCATGGTGCCAGATACCTGAGCATTCCAGATGAGAAACTGCTCCTCTTCCTTCCTGCATGCATCCATGAAGACCCTCTCTATGTTTCAAATGCCATCTGATCCTTAAGCTCACCTGACCTTTCCCGTGTCAGGGTTAGAGATAAAGCACTGAAGTGTGTGGTCCCCAACACTTCTGTCAGATATGTGACAACATATCCTAGAGCTGGATTGGAATCTTAGGAAAAAGAAAACCTAATTCAAGCCTGCTACTCCAGGTCTAGAGTGCACATTTATGCATAATAAGTGGAGTTTCCTGCTAGTATGGAGCGAGTTGACTCACAGTAATACCATCCTTGCTCATTTCTAACAGTCCTTCCATAGACTCTCCAGAAACATACAGAGGATGGAAAGCAGCTGAGGGAACATTGTGAGCTGAAATTGTCAAAGAATGCATTAATTTTAAAAAATGAAACATGGAAGCAAGCCAGAAACAGTCAAGATTCTGTGTCATGTAATAGGAAGCAATGACTGAGAATAAATTAATGATGTACTCAATTGTGTGGATAAGTCTGGAATATATTATCCTGAGTGAAATAAACCAAAGAAGATACTATTCATTGCACTTTACATTAAGTTTAAACCCAGGGAAAATTCATCTTTTCTATTATAGTGGCTACCTTGAGGATGGGACAATGGAAATGTATTGATTAGGAAATGAACTTTTGCATTTAGGCAGACAAGAATGTTGTATATTTTGATTTGGATGATAATATACATATACATATACATATATACATATATATATATGCAAAAATGTATTAACCCGTACACTTGACTGGTTCACTTTACTGACTTCATACAAAAATAAAGAAGCAACAGAAGAGATCCTTGCTGTAACTTTGTTCCAGGAAGTTATGTCACTAAATCCCAAGGAAAGCATTCTTACCTTCTCTGGAACTACATTATTCTCTCTACCTGTTTTGCTGTCAAATTGAATAAGATGTAACTTAGTGGAATAGTTGTTTAATCTCATTTGTTAAATGCATGTTCAACAAAGGCAATGCTGTCAATACCAATGAAATTAGAGTTTGTCAAATGAAGGAAATGGAGTGTGTGTGAGACTGTGTGTGTGTTTATAAAAGTCAGATTTGAAATATCTTTCTAGCAGCTCTATCTCCCAGCCTATTAGTAAAGGGCAGGCACTCAGCCAGCTATTTGCTGGATTCAACTTCCTTGTACATGCTCATTTCAAAGGTCATGCATATGTTAATTTACTACCTAGTTGTTATTTAAGAAGATTTTATTACATCATTGTATGTTGATTTATTATTATCTTTCTTCTTCTAGGATCCTAGTGCACCGATGTTAGAATAGCTCGAAGTGAATACGAGACTTTGTAGGAATCACTGTTGGCAGGTTTCAAATTAAACATGAAAACACAAACAATAGGCTTGGGTCAGACATGACTATGATCACCATTTTGTGGAGCTGAAAGAAAGAAGTGATTAAAGCAAAATTGAACTTTTACAGAGAGGAGACAGCAAGTAAGAGCTACCTACAGCTGCTCTATATAAATAATTACTGGCGAGAACAATGCCCATATGGCGCATTTGACAAAATCTAGGTCCTTATCACTTGACTCAATTTCCTTTTTTTTTTTTTTTTTAATTTTTTTTTTTGTCCTGGGGGAAACCTAAAGGTTCAATTATTTCATTATAGACCAGTGTGGTTTCACTTCCTATGCAGTGACTGAAGACAACAGTATTATGTAACTAGAATAATAAGGGAAGAGAACAAGACATAAAGAAGAAACCTAAGGAAGAGGTCCAGGAGAGGAGGAAGCTAGAGATACAGTACGCAGTGCAACATGGAAAAAACAGATTCCACTTGGTAGCTTGGTGGTGGAGAGGGGGGTGGGCTGTAAAAGGAGATTATCTAATGTGCCCTGCCAGTTCATTGGGCAGTAGGCCTGGGAAAAGTTGCTGTGCTGGAAGCCCATTGAAAAGAGCAGCATTAAGAAAGGCAAGAAGTGGCAAAATGGCATACTAGCCCAGGAAGAGGGTGCTATAGAGATAAAGCCTGATAAAAGCACTTACTTGCTTTCAGATGAGCATCCGATGCCTCATTCGTTTCCCCCCAACACCTGTAATCTGTGAGACCTCCTCCACACATATTAATGTTGGAGAAAATGTTGACTCAAGTGCAAATTCATCAGTTAGCGATCACCATTTCTCTTCTGCTCAAATGTCACATTCGGGCACCCCTGCACTGCCATTCAGATATCTATTAGCAGAATAGCAGAGTCAGGAACTCCTGTGACCCACTTTTACCAGACAGTGGATGATTCTAATTTTGTAATCAGTGAAACAGCAAAAGTGATTAGGACATGTGTTTGATGTTGTGCTAGATCAGACCAGGCAAGTCCAGCTGCTGGGGAAAGGTTAATAGAAAATAACTTAAATAGCTTTTGTGCTTACAATTTGCCCCATGTGAAGAGGAACACCAGGCAAATGAGATCTCTTTTAAAACCCCAGACACAGTTTCTCTCTGCCACCCATGAGCATTTTATACAGCCTGAGTTATCTTCGCCCTCAGATGCATCTGCCATAGCCTTCTTGATCCAGTTGTGTCTTGAGTGTGTGTAAAATAAACTCCATATCTGCAGTTTGACATCTTACAGTCTCCAATGCTGTAGGCCTCCACTGCCCCAGTCCCACACGGAGATAGGTCCATGTGTTTATCTTAGCAGAACTATGAACTTAGACTCCAAATCATTGAATCTTTGTGGCTAATTATATCCCTTTTCCCTGAGCCCTGCCTTCCTTCTCAGCTCTGTTTCTTAAATTATGTGAAGAAAAAAACCCTCCTCCAAGGAAAGATTTCAAAGGAACCAGACAAACTGCTTTATACGTTATAAACTTTCTCCTCAAAATGTCCGTATCTGCATTATAGCTGCATTTCGGAAAAATGAAAGTGAAAACAAGCCATTCCAGAGTTTTCTGTCCTATGATTGTGTATGGTAGCACATGTCTGCAATCCCAGAACTTGGGGAGTCGAGAAAGGAAATAGTAGGGGTTTGAGGGCAGCCTTGGCTACATAGCACAAAGTGAATTACAGGCCATTCTAGGTTATATTAGAACCTCTCTGAAAAAAAAAAACAGACAAGAGAAGGATAGAAGGCAAGAAGGCAGGAAAGACTAGAGGAAGAAGGAATGGAGAGAGGGAGAGGAAAGGAGGGACGAGGGGAGAGAGGGAGGAAGGGAGGGAAAGAGAGAGGGAAGGAGGAAAGGGACAAAGATTTCTGCCTTCAACAAAACTTTTTGATTGTGCTCACTTTATTTTTGTAGGGAAATGTTTATCATGGAGAGATACAATTTTTGTCCTTTCCCTTCCAATCTGTAATTTATAAGGCATTTTTGTTAGGTTTAAAATCCTCTTAAGTAGCAACACCCATCCATGCCCAACCTGCACTCCTATCCCTCTCTAATACCCCACGTCTTAAGTGATACCATCTCCCCACACTTTTCTGTGGTCATGAATCCATTCTGCACTGTATTGGTAGTGACAGTGAAAAGGAGCAGTGGGACCAAACCTGTCTGCCTTCATTGCAGCTTGAAAATTAAATACTATTTATTATTGGCCTCCCCTGGGCCAGCCACTAATGACAAACTTCTCCGCAGCAAAGATACCTGGTGGCGACTTAACCCCAGAGCAAGTGATGCAAAGGATACTGTGGAATTTTCAAAATTCTCAAACCATATTAATACACTTGTCACTCTAGAGAACATTTCTCCTTAGAGATGGAGTGTAGGTGTGCTTCATAGGGATTCATCACAGCAAATGCTGACACTAAGATCCAAAAGTGTACACGAGACTGTCAAAAAGTGCCTGTGGAAGAGTGGGGACCCAAGTCAGGAAAGGAAGGTAGCCTAGGCTGCTATAGGTAATGATGTTCTAGGCCACTGAAAATTAGCCCTAGGTTTCTCTCCCCCAAAGAGTAGGAAGCTAGGGCTTACAATTCCATTGCAAAGTTGGATGAAGGACGCTCCTGAGGTCATAAAACTACTAGGGATCTTGCTTGTCCTGTGCATGGACCAAATGTTCCTTGGGGCCAGTCCTGAAGTCATGGAGCAGAGTTTTAAGAGTACCTAACGTTCAATAAGCAAATCTTGATATCAGCACCCAAATCACAATTCAATGAATCTGAAGCAACCAGTGGCTCTTTCAAAGACCCCAATGTCCACCCAGGGAGTAATTGATCACTGTATGTAGTGGCTTCATAAATACTGAAACCCTCAGAGATTATGTCTATTTTGTAGCAGAGCTCTGTATCCTAAAGAGGCTGTCATCTTTTTACTGGCCAATGTCCTTGTCTCCCAAGGGAAAGAAGCAGTCAGTTTCAAGACAGGCTCCAGACAATCAATTGCTTCATTTTTAAGCCTGCTGGGATATTCAGGGGGTTTTGTTGTTGTTGCTGTTTGATTTTTGGCAAGGGATTACTTTTCGCAAGCTCTATCTTTGTCAAATGCTATCACAGGCAACATTAAGACAGCTCTACATATGGCCACCAAAAGACATGTTCGAGAATATTCATAGCAGTTTTATTTCCAATTGCCCCAAACTGGAAACCACCCAGATGTCCATCAGCAGGAGACTGGATAAACAAACTGTGATACTCCCATACAATCAGACACTATGCAGTAATAAAGAGGAAGAAACTATGAACACTGGCAACAACATGGATGAAGCTCACATGCAGTATCTAAGTGAAAACAGCCAGCTACATAAGGCTGCATACTTTGTTACTCCATTTATGTGAAGATATAGAAGAGACCAAATTAATTCAGGGAAACAGAAGTCAAAATAATGTTTGCTTTCACAAGATCTTGGCTAGAGTGGGGATGAGAGAAGCTTTGGGGCATCTGGAAGTAGATTCTGTTTTGATCTGGGGGTAGTTAGATGTGTGAAAATATATGCACTCACAAGCCATCAGTTCTTAAAAAGTGATAGAATGCTTGTCTAGCATGTGCAAGGGCCTGGGTTAGATTACCACCAAACTCCACCATGTTGTATTTGTTAAATACAACTCAATAAGAAAATACAATGCAATAATAAGTTAAAAGAATTAACAGGTAAAATTAGGCTACTCTGGAAGATGCTCTGACTCTGTCTCTCTCATTGTGACCAATAGCCTTTCACTAGAACTTGGCTTTCTGGGGAAGAACCTAGCTAAAAGAGTTTGCTTGGGTGGAACTACCAAAATGGTAGTAGAACAATAGTGAAAGCAGAAGAAAAATCTTCAAAATGAACAACTATTTGGTAGGCACAACAAGTGGTATAGGAGATTGAAACTGCCCCCTTTAAAACCATAACACATTCACACATCTTTCCATTCACAGACATTCTACCCCATGTTCCACAGTAGCCTACAATGTCACACGCACTCATTCTCCATTGTACCACTGTAGCACACCTTCAGTGGGCACATACAGTACTACATACATTGCATACACACAACATAGAACATTCCAGTGTACAGCCCCTGCACATCACACACACACACACACACACAGAGAGAGAGAGAGAGAGAGAGAGAGAGAGAGAGAGACTTCAGCATAGCAGAGGCAATTTCTGAACTTCCCAGGGTACAGTCTAAGCTGTCACAGCATTGTCTTGATAATCATCTCCTTCTCCCTGCAACCATGACCACTGTCATCATCATTATCATCACCATCACTATAGTTCTTGGAATAACTCTCATGGACAGGGCCATCTCAGAGCACACACAGCTGAATGCATAAAAACATCTGCCTGGAGCCACCTACAAACCATAAAATCTGTCCAGATACATCTGGTTTATTCCTTCTTCTGAGGAGTAAATGTGCTGCAACCATCAGCTTCAGCTCCAACAGGAATCTTGCAGGGACCGCTAGCCTAGACAGTGTCCCTCTCCACCTTTTCCATCCTACAGGCCCTTGTCAGTAGAAGACTTGTTTCACGTCCCTGTACCCAGATCAGCTCTGACCTTACAGACAATGGTGTCTTGATTTCCAAAAGTATGTAGTGAAGCCAACCAATACATGGAAGGTGCCATTCTTTCCCTTGGAGATGTACCTCCTATAACTGTTATCCCTTGCCATGGGTTTGGAACACAGCTGAAGCCTTCAGATATTCTGGACACTCTTTCTTCCAATGTTCTTAGTTACTGCAACTTAGAAAACTAAATCTATTGAGTCCATTCCTATAACTGTTGATTATCTGGTTCTTCTGAATAAATAAGGCTTCACACACAGAGGACAGTGTGACACATGTCTCTCAGAGTACCCACAATGTCCCAGTTAGTTTTATCATCAACTTGACATACCCAAAAACAGGGGAACTCAAATGAAAAACTGCCTTAATTAGAATGGTCCATGAGCACATTTGTAGGACATTCTCTTAATAGATCATTGGTGTAGGAAGGTCCAGTCTACTATGGGTAGTTCCAGAAAAGTAGCTGAGCAAGTTCTGGGGACCAAGAAAGAAAGCAGTGTCCCTCCATTGGTTTCTGCTTCAAGCTCCTTCCCTGAGTTCCTGCCGTAGCTTCCCTTGGTGATGGAGCCATATAAATCTTTCCTCCTCTGAGATCTTTTGGTCAGAATGTTTTGTCACATCAATGGAAACCAGACTAGAATACACTGTTTCTCGTTTAGGAATCTAGCCCAAAGATATGCATACAAACATTCTTGTAACAGCTCTTTTACATTATGAAGATTGGAAACAACCTGTCAGTCAATACATACTGGTTATCACAGGTTGGTACACAAGAATGTTACCTAGTCATAGCAAACATGACACAGATTGGTTAGTCTTAACATAGAAATGTCCAAGGAAATTGTTTAAAGCAAAATAATGATACTTTCTCCTTCAGAAAAATAGGATAAATATTATGGCTGATGGCACATGTCTATAGTTTCAGTACTTAGATGGCCAAGGCAGGAGAAACATTTGAGTTCCAGGCTAGCCTGGAAAACTTGGTGAGATTCTCCTTCAAAAGAATGAAAGAAAAGACCTAGGCATGGTATCACACACCTGCAATACCATCACTTGGAGGCAGGAGGGTTAGGAGTTCAAAGTCAGCCTTGGTTACATAGTGAGTTCAAGGATAGCCTGGGCTGCATAATACCCCCATCTCAAGGAAGGAAAGGAGAAAAGTAGTGAGTGATGGAAGGAGGGAAGGGAGGGAGGAAGGAAGAGGGGGGGGAGGAAAGAAGGAAGGAAGGCAAGAAAAGACTAAAGCATTTATTCTTAGGGCTTTCAACTCATTTTTAAATGTCTTTGATTATTGGTTCTCAGGGGCAACTTTATTCTGAAGCCAGGGAGAAGATTCAACAATAGACACCACTATTTACTAGCTTTGGGCCATGGGAATGTGACAAAGTGCTTTCCTTTCCTCCACTGTTAACAATGCCTCATCAAAAAGCCTCTCGAGTTCCACTTATCTGTGCCAACTGTGGTGGGCAATACTCCGTGCTTTTTGACCTGGAGTTGTATCTACAGCTATAAAATGAGGGAGGGTACCTTTGCATAACTTGTGAAAGGATCATTATTGTCATAATAATTTTTGATTCATGCATACATACAACAATTCATGATAAACTCATTTGCCTTTAAAAACGGACAGCCATTTTAAAAACAAAACCCAATAAGGACTTAGTTAAGATAGGGCAAGCCATCTCACAAATGGATCTCCACTTGTAATGGTTCATTAATGGGAGTTAATTTCACGCTTAGTAATGGTGGAGGGTAGGTACTACACATTAGACAGTTACATCATGAAATGACACTCTCTAGGCAGAGAGAGGCACTAGCATCTTTAAAAGTAGTTTCCATGATATCCATGAGACTGTTTTCCATCTCTGACAGCCAGCAGATTAGGAAAGAGCTTGGAAGAAATCCTAGGAAGCATTTACAATTGGACCAGATTTGCACATATTATTCTTGTTTCCATTCTTTGGTTTGAACTCAGGCACACGCTATACCTGCAACTACATGGTAGTCTAACTGGCTGTCAAGGGGGATATACAAATTATGCTTTGGCACCTAACCATCAATCACTGCCACTGTGAACTGGCAAAGGAGACCTATGTCAGTGACTGTGTTAATTTGTGGCCAGTCTCAGAAAAGCTGATAATATAAGGAGGTCTTTTCTCTGGGAAGCTTAGCTCTTTCATTTACTAATATTTTATGCTTTTTTATAATTATTATTCTGGAAGAAAGCAAAGAAAATATCTTTTAGAAATTCTCTTTATTATCAAGGTTGCCCTGTCACTATCTGAGATGAACCTAAAAGAATAATGCTAGCCTCCAACTCTGACTTTCAAAAGATTTGAGATGATGTCAAAAATAAGTGCCAGCTCATCAGATTTTTGTGTGAAAGAGATGCCAGCATGCATATAAATCAAGATAGAAGTGCAGACAAAAAACTGTATGGCACACACATTGCCACCACTTCCTCAAAAGAACTTTATATACTACCCAGTGAATCCATGGACTTAATCATCAAAACCAAGAGGGAGTGTAACTTTCCACTCAGGCCAGCACTCAGCAGACCCAATACTTCGGTGTCTCTGGTTCACAGGGTTACATTATAGTCAAGTGCTCAAGATAATTCCAAGCTTTGGTTGCCTCATTTTTTTCTCATTGTTTTGTTTTTTGTTTTATTTATTTATTTATTTATTTAGTTATTTAGTTATTTATTGGATTTAGGAAATCTCATGAAGTCCATATAGGTAGTTGATATGAGGGAAAGATATGTAAATGGGATATATTTTATTCATTCATGTACCTACTGTGTTGGTATGTATTGAATAATTCTATAGAGACAGGCATTGTGGGTCCTAGACTGAGGACACCAAGATGGTAGGCACACTGACTAAATGGTGGGAGGATTACCTATAGAAACACACAGGTACACGACAGTTGATGCCTTGCTGTGGAGGAAGCATGTGCAACAACAACAGGGGGCCACTAAACAGATTATTAGAAAAACCCTTCAGTTCTTTGCTACTCTGATTTATTTGGCATGGAGACAAATTTGGTCACCAGAAATCTTCATATGTTTGTTAGATTAAATGAGTGGGTATGTTGAGAAAGGCAATGCTCCAGGGTCTCCAGCACTCTTTTCTGTCATTAGGAAGAAGGCAAAATACTAGTGGCTTCAGATGTTGGATTCCTCCTGTAAAGCAGGCTTTGTGCATACTGGTTAGTCATCCTGCCAGACAGGCATCACCACTGCCTATTGTATAGAGGTATCAATGAGGCCCAGACAAAAATACTTGTCTCTTTCTGTGCTGATCTGAGAATTGGATAGGCCAAGCTCCAAAGACTGGGCCTTGCCTCCTTCCACTACTTTATGACATAGAAAATAAAAGGGAGTAGACCTAGTCTGTCAAGGGGCAGCTACAGCTCAGTCTGACAGCTATGGAGAGATAGTAAAGGATGGTGAAAAGAGGTCAGCCTAGGGAGACAGTATGTGCATCCTGTGAGTAATGTGATGATAAACTCATTATCCATTCATTAATTCCCCAGCATTTACTAAGAAACTGCTAGGTGCCAGGCACTGTTCTAGGTGCTGAGGGATTTGACAGTCAACAATATCAAGGTGTTGGCAATAGAAGGGAAATGCATTTGCTAAATATTTTGATCACACAGGAGAGGCAACAGGCCAGATACTGCTTTATCCTTCATGCTGAACATTAGGAAAATGTGTATTAGCTGAGTTTTGAAATACCTCAATTTAATTACAAGAAGACTTTGAAGTGTAGGATATACTTTTCAAACTCTTGGAGAAGGTAAAGGATATATGTATGGGGCAAAGACCCCAAGGACATAAAGCAAAAATACTGACCAAGGCAATCTTTGGGTGGCAAGACCATGAATAATATTCTTCTCCTGTCCTCTTTATATATTTAATTTGTAAAAAAAAAAGGTACATATTAATCCTATGATCATAAAAATTGCTGAGAGACTAAAGAGAATCATCTGCAAAGAAACAGAAAGGGAGACTTCTAGTGTTCCATCCTTTCCATTGGCAAGTTTGCTACACAGGGTGATGTGTCGCTTGTGTAGTCACACTTAATGATATCTTATTTGAACACGCTGCCTTATCATTTCAGAATCTACTCACAAGGGTAGCCACAGGAGGAGATAGGAGGGAATGAATCCCGAGCCTGGCTTTTCATTAAGGCATTCTGCCATTTTTCAATTAAGGCAGGGTCACTTCTTTGTTTTTGAAGGCTGATGTGCAAAACCTCATTTTCCTTCCTTAGCACATGGGCCTGTGCATTTTATTCTAATTTAGTTACATGGCCTCAGCAGAGTAGCAAAGGTACAGAGCTGGTGAGCCACATTGCCACAGCGTTCTTGGTGCCCGAATGGAGGCTGCGACTCTGGGAGGACAATGCTGTGGAAAGGCCCTGAAACTCAGTTGAACAGGATGATTTGGATGAAAGGGCATGCATTACTCACAGCGGCTTTGACAAAGTGAGAAAGGAGACAGAAAAAGCCCGCAGCCCTTCAGCAAAGAACTAGCCTGGATGGATCAGTCAGATTTAATCTCAAAGGCAAGGGAAGAACTGTCTAGTGCATTCCTTGCATTTGCTTATTATTAAAGTGTTTTCCACACTCTCGAATAAAAGGAGATTCCCCACCCCACCTTTATCAAGTATTATACCTAGAAATGGAAATATCCTTACTCAAACCAACAGAGCCTGTGAGGGGCCTCAGGTCTTAACATAAGATTCTGTTTCCTGCTCAAAATATTGTTTTAGAACAAATAGCAGCTATGATAGAAAGAGCACAGGAAACATCTGTGTATACAAATAGGCCAGCTCACTAGGAATAAAAATGCATTATGCATCACAAAAGTCTAAATATTTTTATTAACAGTGTGTTAACCAAGAACTGAAAAAATAAGGTTCCCAAATAGCTTGTCCCTTCTCTGCCATCACATGCTTGCTTCAATATTTCATTTGATTCTTAAGAGGGAAGTAACTCTGAAATCTTATCTTAGATTTTAGCAATGAGTTTTCTATTAAAAGTTATTTCTTTTCCATCTCAGACTGAGCAAAGCTCTGGGCCAAGGAGGTTAGGGAATTTGTTTCATAAAACTGACAGCTTGGCGAGCATTCAATCACTTGGCACTCCACAGCCCAGGAGAACAAATAAGTCCTTTTCTGATGCTGCTCCAGACACATTACGATGTATGTTCCATTGCTTTATTCCTGCCTCTGTGCTGTTTGCCTCCTGCAGTAAGGAAAAAAAAAAAAGGAGCAGAAAGCACATCAAGAAATATGACGAGACCTGTGAGGATGGGAAATTAATCAATCATAATCTCATTTGGAAGTAAGGGGAAAATGTCCATATCAGATATGCTATTTCAGGGACAGGGTCTTGCCTTGCTTTAGAAAAGGCCAATACATTTGGGCCACCATCGGCCATTTTGTTGTCCTGTGCTCAGTGCTTCCAGCCATGTGGCTTTGAAGGCTCTGTCAGTGGCTTTGATAAGGCAGGTAATGCAAGCTTGGTGGCTCCCTTTGATAGGGTTCTTAAGAAGAGCAGGTTGTAACAGATGACAGCCTGGCTGTAATCCCAGGCACTAAGGACCAGTCACCCCCAAATCCTATACCAGCAAGAGCCCCGTTTGGAAACTTCTAGCTTAATAGCCTTAATTCAGAGCAGCCCCAGGAAATACACCATTGCAAAATGTCTTTCCTCTCCACATCTTTTAAGAAATTGAGAAGACTTTGTTTTCCTTTAGTACTCATGTCCCCAAATTACAATATGAAAATCTCAACTGAGTGTGGTAGCTCATTGCCTGTAAATCCAGCACCAAAGATACTGCGGTTAGAAAACTGCAGCAAGTCTAGGAAAGCCAAGACTATGGTGTGAGACACCGCCATAAAACACAACACAACACAACAAAACGATGAAAGAATTCTTGTGTGTGGCATAACGAATGTAAGCTACTGTTGACAAGGTCGATGAAGAGGGTATCCAGAAATTCTGGAGGCTGGTACAGCCCTGGTCTCCATACTGAGGTGCTGGTGACATGGGTATGCTGTTTGTAGGACTTCTTCAAGCTGTACACTTAGTAATACATGGGTATTTTTCTGCACGTATCTTTCAGGATTGTAGACCAAAATCTGGTGGATCCTTTTGAGAACTTTGCCCATCTATATGGCTGATATTTTCAAAATGAAGCATTAGCCAGAGGAGTGAGCTGTGTTGCCCTACTACTTAAAAAGGTTGACCTCTTGAAATTATATGTGAACTAGAACCCCTTTGTAAAATGCTAGTGCTATTATTTAAGGTTCCACTCCCTGTGTCCTTTATGCCCAGGGAAGAATATACTATAGGCAATTTTGCCCTGACTAATGCTTGTTCCTCACAGAGTAATTCAGAAGGAAATACACAGATGAGTGAAAAGGCTCATTGTCACCCACAGGCTCGTTTAGGACTGTTTAGGTCACTGTAGTGACCTAAAGGATTGTGTCTTTCTGAAGACTGAAGTCTCACTGGAGCTTTTGTGGGCAGAGGAACCACATTTTTCCTTTTTTTCTGCATCTTTTCTTATTTTCTCTTTTTTCTTATTTCTCTAAACTCAATTGCTCCTAGACTTACTGCCCCATTTATTCCTACTGTGGAGGGTTCAAATGCCACCAGAAGAATGAACTGATATTCCAAGATGAGTATGTTGTCTCCCTCCGATGTACTTTTAATTTTACTTTTTTTCCCCCTGATGTTTAACTGATATAACCCCCAGAATTGTACTCACATATTGGAGTATCACAAGATACCAAGATATTTGTGATACTAAAATACATGAGTACATTCAAACTTGGATAAATATAACCATCTTTTCAAATAATGGTTATTTCTTTATAGTAAATGTGCAAAGTCTTTTTTGTACTTTTTTTCCTGCATTCTGAATGTATTGAAGTTTATTCTAGGCCTCAAAGGGAAGATAAATCCCTTTCATTTGCTTCTTATCCCAAGTGTCCCTCACCCTACCATCTACAGCGAGTTTTCTATTTATTTACTGAGGTTCATTTTGCAAGAGAAATAGTTGTGATGGGGGTGGAAAAGAGAAACTTTTGAAGACTTCGAAATTGTAATTTGGTTTCAGAAAAGTTATAAAGAACGGAGAACTACAGTCACTTTAGAAATAAAGATCTGTTTGGCTACATGTTGATGATGAGCCAGGTTTTTGGTACTCCTACAAAAGTAAGTCTTTTCTAAACACGAGTTCAAAGATGGAGAAACAGACTATATAAAGAAACTGTTTTTATCACCCAGAGTCCAGTTTAAAATATTTCTGTGTTCATTAAAGATCTGAGAGTCCTAGACTCTGGCAGGATCCAAATCATTTATTCATTCAACCTGATATTCACCTGAAATGTCTAAACAAGGACACAGAAGGGTCGGGTAACAAGGAGTCTTATGACTGGGGAAGCAGAATGGAGTTTTCAACTCCTATTTCAGGAGAAGCATTTCATCTGGAAGCAAGAAGACACGTGAAAGGTTTTGGGATGTGTTGCTGCCTTTCCTATTCCCAAACTCCCTTTCTGCTTTGTGGTGGCATCACTATGCCAAATCCCCAGTCTGAACTGTCTCTATTCCTTGGGCCCCACCCAGTTCAGCTGTCCATGTTGCAATGCTTCTCTTGGAAGGGGGTGGGGGATAAGCCACTCATCCTGGTTTGCTGGGACTGTCTGGATTTTGAAACCGAAAATTTCATATCCTAGGAACCTTTCTCAATTAGGGAAAAAAAATAGGACAGATGGCCAGTCACGCTAGTGGTAGGCCACCAGCCAACTCCCTCTTATTAGCTGGGCTTGGTCAAAGCTTAAACCAGCAAAATTATTTACATGCCTGAGCTTTTAAAGAGGCTGACCTACTGAAAAAAAATGTATGTATTTAAGGCTGATAATGAGAGGTAATCTTGGTTTTGTACATATTTGTCCAATTTGCTTATGGCCCAGAGTAGTTTTAAAACTCTTCCAACCCATTCATTTGTTTTATCATTATTTTAAACAGAATTAGGGGCTCAAAGAATGACATGGATCACCACAAGATTTTATGAGCTATAACCTAAGATTACTCCTGATTGCAGAGGGAAAGAGATGTTTTTACAGGTACTCACTATCTGCCCAAAGGGCCTACCAGATAGAAACTAGGATGTTGTAAGTTTACTCTAGCTCCCAGCCATTCCCCAGGTCCAGAGTTAGCCTGTTAAATTTTGTTCTGGATTTAACCCTCACCCCTCCACCCTGGGTCATTACTTTGCTTCCATTATTTCTTATCTCCCTTTTTAGATCACAGAAATATGGCCTGTTCGTTACACACACACACACACACACACACACACACACACACACACACACACCCTTTCCCCCAGCTTTTACCCTGTTTCATTCCCCACCACCAAAAATACCAAAGACATGCTTTACACAGTGTCATTGGCCTCCTTGAAACTACCTAGGACTTGAGTTTTGTGCCTAGTGATAGATGTAGATCTATTGGTCTCCTGAGTAAAATTGGAAGTGTGGGGGGCAGAGAGTAGAAGGGGAGTGGGGAAAAAGTATGGCTAAAAACTGGCAAAAATAAACAAATAAAAATTTCCAGAATTAAAAAAAAACTGCTTAGGACAAACTTCAAATTCTTGATCAACACCAACAAGAATGAACCAGCATGATCTGGGCCTGGCAAACGTTTCTTAGTGTGACTCTATATGC
Organism: Phodopus roborovskii; assembly: GCF_943737965.1. Taxonomy (NCBI): domain Eukaryota; kingdom Metazoa; phylum Chordata; class Mammalia; order Rodentia; family Cricetidae; genus Phodopus; species Phodopus roborovskii. The sequence goes on along the minus strand of NW_026125937.1, from coordinate 240,087 downwards.
ACCCTTTGGCCACCTTGGTTTCCTTAGCAACAAAGGAAAAGATGTTTCTAATAAGTAATGCTGGTCAGGTGCTTTCAATCTCCCTTGGATTTAGAGGACATGGACTCCTTCAGCTCCAGCTTCTGAAGTGTTGGAAAGTGATAGTTGAGAGGGTAGAGCATCGAGCATGGTCTTCCATAGAAAGAAAGAGGCAAGCATCACATTAGAAGGAAGCACAGAAACATCTCAAATGCTCCACAATTCCATGAGGGAGCTGGATGTAGATGGAATTCAGTGAATGATGGTGATAAAGGTTAGAGAAGGCCAGGCTTCAGATTCATAGGTGTGTCTGCACTGGCTGATGACATTTATGAGCAGGTAGCACAGAATTAAATGATTGGAAGGTAAAAGTACTCCAAAGCATATGAATTTCACATTTTAGCATCATTTAATGGGGACTGACACCCTATGACAAGGGAAAGGAGGCCTTGAGGACATGATGGGAGATGTCATTCTGTATATGTTTCTCATACTGGTTAATAATAAAGCACTGTTGGCCAATAGGAAAGGAAGATAGGAGGGACTAGGAGACAAGGAGGAAATAGGAAGTAGGAAGGAGGAGTCAAGATGGAGAGTCTGGAGAGAGCTGGACGCCAGCCGCCTCCCCGGTAAGAGAAGGCCATGTGAAGATACATAGAAATGGGTTAATAATTAAAGGCAGAGCTAGCCGATAAGTAACAAGTAACCGGGCCAACAGTATTGTATCAAATACAGAGTCTCTGTGTGTTATTTGGGGCTGGTGGCGTGGTAGCAGGACAAGACCGGGCAGCAGGCAGAAAAACCGTACTCCTTACAAATGGCGCCCACGTGGTTAATAAGAACTTCCACTTAAAATTTAACAAAAGCTTAAAAAAGGGTTTTAGAAACAAAAGAACAAAGACAAACAAGCTTTCTTGGTAGCAGCATTTTTCTTGGTTGAACTCTACTTGCGAGAGACAAGCAGATTGTGCGGCTCCTTTAAGGAAAGATTCCTGATTCAGCAAAAGCGGCAAAAAACCGCACAGCTTTTAAATAACTCTGCTAACAATGTATTGGTGTGTATGAGAGATGGCAATGGCAGTGACCACATCTCCAAGCCGGCAGCATGCTTTCTGGGTGGCAGCGCAGACCAAGGCGGTGAGCACAGCTTTCTTTGCTGGCGGTAAAGGTACCCACTGCCCTCTTTGATAAACCGCGGCTGACACGGCTATGACTTTCATTTTAGCAATGTTGTTGTTTACCAGATAAAAGACTTGTGGCCAGACAAAGATAAAGATTTACAGTAAAGACAGATTCATATTAAGAAAAACCTCTAAAGGTTTACAGTGTGTTTTAAAATATACGTAGACATGAAAAGAAAAATGGTTTTAAAGAGACAAAGAGGAACTGGGTGTTGTAGCACACGCCTTTAATCCCTGCACTCAGGAGACAGAGGCAAGCAGATCTCTGTGATTTCAAAGTAAACCTGGTATGCAGAGTGAATTCCAGGACAGATAAGAGTTACACAGAGAAACGCTGTCTCAAAAAATAAAAAGTAAAAGAAACAGAGTAATAATAAAGCCACGTAAAGATGAAAAGCTCAGAGAGAATCTGGTTACTGTATGCTATTGTATTGTCTCTGCATTCTTTGACTACTGAGAAAATAACAACAATTGATAAAGGAAATGTTGCTGGATTAATTCAACTTATATATTTTAAAAATGCTTTGACTCCAACATTTAAGTTCAAGGACAAGTTACTGGGGAAAAGGATTTCTATTTTTGTTTCCACAGAAAATGAAAAGCTGTGGATTCCTTCCAGACAAAGGTGGTTTGATCAAGCCAGGCCCCCTGAAACAGAGTCGCTGGTGATCCAACATTCAAAACAGCTTGGACAAAGCAGCCTCACAGACTACAACCAGGATTTCTTAGGATTCCCCCCATGACAGCGCCCCCTGTCAGCAGGAAGTAGTTTGGAAAGAACGACGCCCAAATTCCCAAACATTGTTTATAAATGTTTGTTTTCATGTAAATGGACTTGGTTATAAATGGGTAATGATCACAGCCAATTATTTTTAAAGGTAAAAAGGGAATTATGGTATTGATATGATGACTTTGTTTTGGAATGGATTTTCATTTATTGATACAATTTAATGTCAATTTTGTGAGATGTGTATTTCTCCTCTTGTTTAGGTATTGTGTTTATATAGAAATATAATGTAGTACAGATTATAGATAATTACCTATGATAGTCAAAGCTTAGAGTTAAGTTAGTTAGGTTTTTCAAGATACACAGAGATGTATTTGAGATAGATAGAAATTCTTCAAACCTTTCAAAGACCTACAGAATATGGCATTTAAAGTGGTTTAGGGTTTTTGTGACAGAGAGACATAATTGCTCTTGGTAATACCACCTGCACCAGAAAGGAAGATGGACATCGAAGAAATGCATTATGAAGTTTGCTTCCAATATGGCAAGACTAGCCATTTGGACAAGATACTGCTCTTGTCTGGACTGTTTGACTTTGTGCTATATAAACTGGACATGCAGGGCCCACAGAAAAGTGACTGCTGATTCACGATGGACATTGCTACAGAGTTCCTGCTTCATGGAAGAGTCTGCGAGACAGTATGTAGGACACAGAGAAAAGTGACTGATAAACTGCCAATACAAGAAGACAGTTTAAAGTTTCCTGCATTGCTGAAGAGTCTGCCAGACACACTATGGCCTATGGGCTGAAGATGGAAGATTACAAAAGAACTTTGGGTGACCAGGCAGTGAGTTGTCTCTGTCATTTCTAGAGTTTATACTATCCTTCTGTGGTCTTTGAGGGACTTGAAGACAGAGAGTTATGGTTACAGTTTTCCTTAGTATTAAAGATAAGTTACTTAGACTTTAGACACACAAATATATGATAGATGATGGAATATTTTCTTCAAATCTTGCTAAATGTTAATGGACTAAATAGTGTTAACTGTGATTCTTATTTGATAACTGTTATGTGATATATTTTGCTATGTTAAGGTTAAAACCCTTCTTTTTATTTAGACAGAAAAGAGGAGATGATGGGAGATGTCATTCTGTATATGTTTCTCATACTGGTTAATAATAAAGCACTGTTGGCCAATAGGAAAGGAAGATAGGAGGGACTAGGAGACAAGGAGGAAATAGGAAGTAGGAAGGAGGAGTCAAGATGGAGAGTCTGGAGAGAGCTGGACGCCAGCCGCCTCCCGGTAAGAGAAGGCCATGTGAAGATACATAGAAATGGGTTAATAATTAAAGGCAGAGCTAGCCGATAAGTAACAAGTAACCGGGCCAACAGTATTGTATCAAATACAGAGTCTCTGTGTGTTATTTGGGGCTGGTGGCGTGGTAGCAGGACAAGACCGGGCAGCAGGCAGAAAAACCGTACTCGTTACAGACTGACACCCTATGACAAGGGAAAGGAGGCCTTGAGGACATGCTATCTGCACCTAGATGTTATGGGAACATTGTCAGGAGCCAGGAAAAGCAGGATTGTCAGAGATTATGATTCAAAGGGGCTTTATGAAGTGCTGCCTGGCTCAAGAGAATGAATGTTGGGAAGAGACCAAGCCACAGGAATGACACATGATTTCTACTCTCAAAACACAAAAACCAAAATCAAGAAAGAAAGAAGAAAACAGAGGGCAAGACACAGAGAGGAAAGCAAGCAAGCATGAATCCTCTTGGGGAAAAAAAGGAGAACAGAATTGTGCATACGTAGAAAAAAAGAAGATAGTTCCACATTGCTTCCATGTTCTTAAATGCCTTTAGCACTTCTTTTCATAAGAAACTGTGTTTCCACCTGTCAATTTTTAAAAGAACAGCCTCAGTATTGTTCAAACCAGTACTGTTCAAAATATTGTTGATCAAGAGTCAACAAGGCCACATCCGGCTTTTAGCCCCAGGGCTTGGAGCTTTTGCCCTCTGCAAAGGACAGACTGTCATTAGGGGGCAGAACTAATGGGGAAGGGAGGAAAACCCACTTTCCTTATCTGTCTCATTGGCTTCACTCATCTTCTTTCCTAGCTAAGTATTCTGTCCCCATTTGATCACAGACAACAGCAGATGGGACAGCAAATGGGTCACTGGCAAGGTGTGCCCTGAGTCACCATGGTGCTCAGGCCATTCCTAGAGACCTTATCTTTTCCTTCACCCTGTGCCTGGCTTTCCACAACACCCCCTTCACCAAGCTGCCCACAGAAAAGCCAATACTTTCTAGAACAGTTGTCAAAGGGAGTCATCTAATTCAGCTGCCACTCAAAGGTGGAACTAGAAGAGGGGTCAGCTGCTGAGCACAACAGCAGGAAGGAAGCTTCTCTCAGCTGCTCTGAGCCAGGGCCTACTGCCATCTGCAGCATGGGGTGGGGGTGAGGAATGATTCCAATGCCCACTAGAGCACAGAGGGCTCCCAGGAAAGGACGAACTGTTCTGGATCAGGAGGGAGGAAGACTCAACGTGCCACATAAAGCAGAGAGCTAGAGTAGGGTCATGGGATCCTGAACCCCAAGCGCTACTGTGTGAAATGGGGTTTCAAATAGCAACCTAACAGAAATGATGTAACATTGAAATCACTTGGTACCACTGTCCAGCCTGCAGCAGGAATTTGGTAGTTGGCAGGGAATATTGCTGCTCTTCTGATTTTTCTGAACTGTCCACACTGTTAAGGGTAGAATCAATGCTTCTATCACAAATTTCTTGTGGAAGCAGCTGTCACTGACAGGACAAAGCAAGAGTGCCGTGCTGAAGCAGGCCCAAAAGGTGGCATCCTGACTCAGAGGAGTGAGAAATTTGCAGTTAGTCATTCTTGAAGCTAGAAAACCTCATTTGGTGAGGGGATGAAGGGCTTTTTGTTTTCCTTCCTTCACTCATTGTTTCCTTCTCCTCCTCTCTTTTTTCCTCTTCCCCCCTCTTTTGGTGTCTGCCAACCTTTCCGTCTTTCTTGTCACTAAGCCCCACAATACCTGGAACAGTCAATGTAATGACATCCAACTTCAGGGATGTTTCCTACCTAGAAATACGCCTGAGAAATCCTGAGGCATTCTAGTTAATTCTTTTCACCTGACTTGCACATACGCTAAATGTAACCCAGCCCGGGACAGTTGTACAAACCTGGATACAGCCTAACAGGACACCTGATGGCAGGCTGGTCAGGACTTCATGAGGAGAAGTGGTGAGGAGAATGAAGAGAGCATCAAGTGTGAGGTTTTATTTTAACACACCAGGTACATATTCTTCAGTTGGGAAGACACTACCCAAGAAGCCCTTTAGCAAAAGGAAGCTGGCACAGGCCCATGGAACAGCAGTTAAGAGAGCAAACACAAATCAGTCAGAATAGAGCAGAGGCCAGGCCAGGGGGCATGCTTTTGAAGTTTGTATTCCTGGTGGTGGTGGACAGAGCTGAAGAGAAGGTGAAGGACATTTAAGCCCATGGGAACTGGCAGCAATGCTGGCATTTAGAAGCCAAAGATAAGGGTGAAAGATGTGTGCTCAGATGTCAGTGTATGATGAGCCAATTTTGTCCTCATATTCATCCGAAGAAGCAACTCCATCTTTCATATGGGTTTTGGGAATAACCAGCTCTCTATGGGCCAGAGTTGAGTAATGGACTTGCAGGAGCAGTCCCAGAACCCCTGCTCATATTTTATTTTGTTTTGTTTTTCTTTCCTGGTTCAGGAAGTATAACGAAGACTACTCTTACTGATAAACTATCTCCTGGGGAGAATCCCAGACTTCTTAATACTGTAGATAAGCAGTTAGTTTTTATAAGGAGGATGGAGGCTGAAGAAAAGGCTCAGGGGTTAAGAGAGTGTACTTCTCTTTCAAAGGACCAGAATTTGGTTCCCAGCACCCACCGTGGGCAGCCCACACTGCCTGTAACACCACATTGAGGGGGATCTGATGCCTTTGGCTTCTATGGGCATATTCACTTACATGCACATACCCTCATATATACATAAAAATCCAATATACATATATATGTATATGTATGTATGTATATATACATACATACATACATATTGTACAGGCTGAAGAGATAGCTCAGTCAGTAAAGTGCCCATACACAAGGACCTTGGTGTGATCCCCAGAAGCCACAGTTTAAAATAGCAGAGCTTGGTGGAGTGCATTTGTAATCCCAGTGCTGGAGAGGTAAAGACTTGGGGATTCCTAAGGCTCACTGTCCAGCTAGCCTGCTTGCCTGATTAGCTCAAGTCAAGGAGAAAGTATGCCTCAAAAGCCAAGGCAGAACAACAGCCAAGGTTGTCTTCTGGCAATAACACACACATATGCATGCATACAGAAACGCACACACTCACACGTGTGAACATGCCTCACACTCACAGGTGTACATACACACAAAAATAGAAGACATAAGAATTGGACAGCTTTTGACTTTGTTAAATAAAGATGTGAAAACCTAAATGCCATTTGGCTATCTTAATCCATCATAAAAAGAGTCCAACACTAAGAAAAACGGACAGTTCTGCTGACCTCAGGTCCACCTACTTAGCTACTAAGAGTGGACACCAAGCTGGAGGGTCTGGAGTGGGGTGTCATATCTAGAAGGACAGAAAAGAATCCTCTTTCTCTTCTTCAAATTAAAAAAATCATTATAAGCCATAAAAGATCTTAAAAATGATCTCACACTGGTGTTTTCACATTTAACAATTTGATATTCAGTGCGAAGGGTTAGTGGGGTTTGTTTTTCATGAAGAGAAATTGCAGCCAGAGCTAATTGCTTAATCTGAAATGTATCCATATATTTCTCAGATGAGATTTTGGAAAGGAAACAGCAATATTGCTGAGTTTTAGCAAAGAGGAGAGAAATGTATTAGAAAAAAATAAATGCAAATTAGTAGGAACTATAGCCTGGTATGGTCTTCAAAGCCCTGCTATAAATAGTTAAAAGAGCATCCATACTTGGAGCGTTCCTTGACATTTGTCTTGTTTCATTTATAAAATGCAAAAGGAAATTCATCAGTGCAGGTTCAGCCCATTCCCATCCATTGATTTCTTAGCTATGGCTTCTGTGATCTGAAAAAAAAATAATAACACAGGTTTCTATGACCCTTCCCAAGTGAGGCATGTTCAGCTAAGCTTAATAAAGAGAAAAACATCAAGGACCATCTGGAAAACACTCTTCCGGAGTCACAAAAGATAGTGGCAGCCTTTGCCCAACCTGCTATAAATAAGTGTCTCAGAAGAAAAAAAAAACCCTCACCATTTTCAAATCTGTTTCTACTTAATACAGCTGCAATAGAGTTTATTTAGCCTTTTCCTATAGCAGGAAGACTGTTTGCATTTTTATGACAAGGGTCTAAATGTTTTTCACAGCCATTTCCATTGCCATTATTTTGAAGAACAACATACCACTCAGACCTGTCTGTTTGCTTCTGGAGCACACACCAAAGGCCCCAGTGGCCTCTGCACCATGCCACCAGCCTCCAAAGCCCAGATTTATGATCCTGCTTCCTCTCCCAGTGCTGCAACCATCACCCAAATCCTGATCTGCAAGTGCTGGCAGCTCAAAATGACCAAGTGTCTCCTGCTGCAAATCAATTATTTATCTGCCTGGGTCCAACACATTGTGGATCACTGCCAGCTTATTGCTTTTCCCTTTCCAACAATAGGGAGGACTCAAAACACTCTTTAATTGAAGCTAGGACTCACCATGGAAGGTGGACTCTGCTGCTTTGGCAAGTGACTAAATGCTCACCTTATCCTCCCACACTTGCTAAGCCTGCCATGTAGTCCTTCTCTATGTGACACTCTGAATACCACAGATACTCTGTGGGGAAGATCAGCCTGATTGGAGTTGCTACAAAATACACCTCCCTCCACTGATTTCCTTTCTGAACACCTGTCCTTCTACTAGTATACCTGTACAATCTTTCCACTCTAAAAGACTGGTATGGCTAGGGTGAGCTGGGAACATGTTCCTTGTATAAAGAAGGATCCACATCTCTGTCTTTCCCTTTCTACATATGGGCAGGACATGGATTACCTCCACATTACCTTTCTAGAATATGCATGTCTCTTATTTCTATTTTCAAGGGACCACAGGGAAAAAAATTGTGGCTCGAGGTTTGTCTTTGTGATAATTTGTCATCTCTTCCTGCTACCCAAAGGACCTCTGCTGGCATCTTTTTCCTGGAGAATTTGCCCAAACAGAGGTGTTCCTGCACAGAAATAAACATTTGAAGGTTAGTGGGCCACCTCAATCTTAAGGTCCAGGAACTGTGGCAAAAGCATCACCTTTCTACCACTGGAAAGAATACCAGAAAACACAGGCAAAAAGGATGCTACAGTCTGAAATGTGTCTAGTGGATCAAAGTGCTCCTAAGTCCACTAAAGGGCTAAATCCATTGGCTCTGACTTGAGCTGCTACAGGAAAAATAACAGTGGAGGGACTGACAGTTGAAGATGTCTAGTGGCTTTGATGTCATACCTGGAATCAGGTGTTTATGAAAAATAATTAGGGAGAATAAGTCTGTTGTAGCAGGAAGAAAAGCTGTGAGTTCCCACAACATGCTCTCTAATTACCTGTGACTTAGTCAATTGCCTGCCTTTAAATTTTTTATACCCACCTCAGTACTTACAAATCATATAGATCCTTCCACAATTAAATCAGGCACATGACCCACTACCAACTGTAATTAATAACCCCCTACGAATTGTATATATAGGATTCAGAGGAGGGATATTGTGTCTTTGGCTATTTCAAATTAAATTTTCTGAAAACCAAAAATTACTTATTAAATTTTGCTCTAGACCAGCAGTTCTCAACTGTGGTGATTTTTGACACAAATGGGCCATTTGGCAGGATTCAGGATAGAGGAAGGGGTGATGCTACTGGTCTCTGGCGAATAGATGTCAGGAAGATTTCTGAACATCCTACAGTACACAGAACAGTCTCCCACAATAAAGACTGGCCTGCCCCCAAATGTCAATAGGTGCAATATGGAGAAACTGCTCAAACATTCTTAGCTTTTAACACACATAATCTAGGCAGTCAACAAAAGGTAAAAATTTACTTTCTTAAAAAAATCTAAGGTTAGTTTATGTATATGTTGACTAAGGACCTATGTACTGTTTTTCCACATACATAAAAAAGATTCTCACCCCGTATATTGGAGCAGTAAAGAAATACTATGGCAATGGGGCATTTAAAATGCATGTTTCACAAGTCTAAATGGGTGGAAATTAATATCTCATAAAATAAAATGATTGTCTAGTTATGTTCCAAACAAAACCAAAATCAATATATTGCCTCTCACTTAAAATGCAATTAGGGTTGTTTCTTTTAAAAAAAACTAAAACAAAGAAATGACATTCTTATGACATTCTCCCCCCACCATTTTTTTTCCTTTTTGCTAGCTGGAAACACCCTTCTGAGCATGACTCATCAAACAAACAAACAAACAAACTGACAAAAATCCTTTCTTAAAAGCCAATTTTTCCAGAGCATTATAGACTTCTGTAATTATTTCATTTTAGTCATATAGATTCAGTCATTCTTTAGTGACCAAAACATGCAGCTCATTGCCTCAGTTATGCTGGCTAGCTGTCCAAATGCCCTCAAAACTCAAATGATGAATAACATACTGTGGCCCTACTATACCAATTAATGGTAGCAAAAGAATTCCACAAGACCAAGATAGGAAGTTCTGCCTGGTGTGTGTGATGGTGGGAAGGTAGAGGAGGGCCTTGCAGCCAATTTGTTCTCAAAGGATTATAAGAGCAGGTGCTGTGATATCTTTAAGTTCGTGAACATTCTTCACGTGGGTCTGCATTGATCCCAGCTTAGTGGGTGGGGAATGATTAAGGGGAAAAAAGCCTATGCTCTTCAACTCAGGTTAGATTTGTGGAGCTGAACCACTAAAGACAAGTGGGATGACATACATCGTTTGGACTCTTCCAGACCTCTGTTTCTTTCTCTGGATTGTAAGACAAAAGTGGCCATACATACATACAAAGGCAAAAATATCAACAACAAAAAACGCCCCAACACACCCAGTCTTGGCTGCCAGCAAGGCTTGCTCTGTTGCTGAAAAAGAACAGTTGCTCTAGTGCAGCTGGAGCAGCTTTTCCAGGGAACTGGTAATACCCTGGCTGTTAATGAATTATTTTTCGCCAGAATGTCGGATTCTTCCTGTGCTCCAGTAAACAGTCTGCTTCTGCCATGGGAAACAAAACCAGCTCCTTCCGAGGAGCCTGAGGAGGTCAGCCAAGGGTTCCCTGTGGGGGCAGCGCCCTCAGGAGCCAGAGCCACAGGCGCCTGACCTATAAATCACCACAATCCGAAGTTCATTATTCCATCCCTCTCCCATCTATTCATGCCTTGCCTAGCATCCAGGGAAGGGCCCAGGAATGTATGGCAATGGCTGAGATGATCCCAAAGTGCCAGCTGAAATCCTTCTCCCACCCCTGGGGATTCCTTCCCTCAGGTAGCCTTATCTGTGGTACTATTGGGGTATGCGATATTGGGTTTCTTTTAAATAATCCCGTGTTCCTTATAGAAACTACGTCTTTGTTGTTGCTTGCATGAAGCTGTCAAAAGATGACTGAGTGTGGATCTTTTCTTCTTTAAAGATGGCCCCAGCTCCTAAATAGCCTGTTTTCAGCACAAAGGTGTCTACTCGACACATCATTCTCCTAGCACAAATCCCCAAGAAAGACAGTACTTTCAGCTGTTACTAGGACAGGTGGGGGGGAAATCAGTGGCATAGGCAGGAGATAACCCCTTGAGAGGATGAGTGCATAGGCTGGGTGCTGTGAAGAAGTGAAGCCAAAAGAAAGGGAAGAGGCCATTTTGTTCAAGCTGGCCTCGCCTTTAGTTCCCCACCCTGCCTTGATTTCAGAGCAGGATCACAGGCATGCCTGGTGGGGAAGTCCCTAAATGGCACCTTAGTTACTGAAAATCATGATCATCTAATGTCAGCTACTGTGCCTATTGAGTCAGCACAAGGCCTCCCATCTGTCATGGAGACAGAGGTATTTAGCTCCCCAGCCCCCAGCACATTTGCAGGTGCTATGACACCACGAAATTAGTGGGTCGTTTGCTCCAGAGCTCGTGTCTGATAGAAATAGATAAGCAATCTACAGTATACTAGTAGTCACATTAAAAATTTAAAATAAACAAGCAATATTAATTTTAATTTTGTATCATTGAATCAATGTATCCAATATATCATTTTACCATGATGTCACAATATACTTTCAAATGATAAATGAGCTATTTTGCATTCTCTTTTGTACTCTTCGAATTCCAGTACATGTACTACATTTAGAGCATACCTTATTTGGGACAAACTTCCTTTCAAGCATTCTATAGCTGTGTGTACCAATGGCTTTTGTATTGTATAATACTCATAAACAATGTTTCCATGACCATTAAGAAATCCTATTAGTGCTGAGCTGAAAGGCTAAAAGGCCATGGGAAGGGGAGTGATGGGGAGAGGAAGGCATAAAAAGGATGTGCTCCAAAATTCTCCTATGTACGGAATTCCTCAAGGTGATGATAATAATAAAAATTGAAACTGAAGATTTGGGTGTTCTAGAAGCCCAGGGGAGATTAAAATGGGCATTTAAGAAATGAACAAAAAAGGTGCATGATCTGAGGGTTTGTGTCCCCCAATCAGAAATTCGTATGTTAAAATCTTAATCCCCAAGGTGATAGGATTAGTGGGTGGGGGGCTGTCCAGGAAATGATAAGATCATGAGAGTAGAGCTAGAGCGCTCATCAAAGAGATTACGGCCTTCATAAAAGAGACCCCAGAGGGCAGGAGAGGTAAATCAGTGGTAGAACACTTTCCTAACATGCACTAGGCCCTGATTCAGTCTCTAGCACCAGAGGGGATAGAGGAAGAAACAGAGATAGAAACAGAGAGAAACAAAGAATTCACTCGTGCCTTCTGTCATAGGAAAGCACAATGAGAAGTCATTTCTATGAATTTTTAAAGGCCCTCAACAGACAGTGAGTTTGATAGCAAATTGATTCTGGATTTGCCCGGCTCTAGAACTGATAAATTTCCATTGCCCAAAGGCATGTAGTTTAGCCATTTTGGTTACAGGAGCCCAAACTGACTAAAACAGGTCAATTGTTCACATTGCTCAGCCTGCCCCACAGCTTCAAGGAAGCCAGTCAGTACTGCCACCATTGCTCTAGGCAAATGCTGGTTGATCGCCCTCCACTTCAGCTATTCTGGTTTGTTCAAGGCAGGGGCTGTGAAACAAAATCACCAAAGCCAAGTACATCTTCCAATAACAATTGCGGGTTAGCAATCTAATTTGGTGAATCAGATACAGAAACATGATCAAATTACATGTGCCTGTGTCTGTGCCTATGCATGCATGTGTGTTTTGTGTATGTTCTTGGCAAGAAAGAGAAAGGTCGTGTGTGAAATCCAGAAGTACTAATGTAGCTGCCAAAATGCCCTTCTTCCCAGCTGCCATCAAAGGACAGTGGAGCAGTAGACTCAAGAGGCTCATCAAAAATCATGAGTCACAAAGGAGAGGCCATGAGTGCAGACAGAATGGAATGATGGGTACCCAGGCAGATGATCAGGTGCGAGGGAGAAGTGGCAATCAGAGGCATTCTCCAAAAACAAAGAGCTTCCAACTCCACAGCAAGGATGTCACCCTGATCCCCAAATCAAGCTTAATTCAGAAGCCCACACAGGCTTTTGTGCATGGGGAAAGTGAAATTATCCATCTTTGCCCCTCGTAGAAAGCTTCATTCTCTGAGGTCCTCCTCATATTCCCAGCAGAGGAGTGGCAGTCAGAAGCCCCTCCTTTCTGGATTCAAATATTAGCACTTTGGTGGCTCTGGAATAACTAGGGTCTAAAGGCTATCATATGATTGGAAGGAGGTCCAGAGACATGCATAGTAAATCCCCCCCCTTATACTTAGTTAATATTCGAGAGTAAAGAATAAAAACTCTTTCACCTACCATTTTGTCCCACCATGAACCTTGGTCATCTCAGTTCCCTTCTCTGCATAATGCAATTAATAATTCTGGCCTCATGATCTCATATAGGTGTTGAAAGAATTAACACTGGGCTCCTGAGGGTGGGGCTCAAACTGGAGCATGACCCTAAAAGCTATGAGACTGCATCAAACACACAGACCTCTGGATCTCTCCTGCTCATTCTCCATTGACAATGATTTATAGCTCCCTCTCCACCACTGTTCACTCCATAGACTTCATCATTTGGTCACTCAACTTTCATTTATCTAGTAATAGTAGGTTAGGGTTCTTAAATGAAAGGGCACTATCTGAAGTAGTCAGGAAATGGTTTGGATCTACTTGGTACATATGTGTGTAACACAGGTCCAATAGCACCCCCCCCAAACATACACATTAGTTAGGTACCATATTTTATGAAGGAGGTATGGGTTGAGGACTCTGGCCTTTGGGAGAAATAAATAAGGGGCTTTGAGCAGGGGCAGAAAGACATAATGTGTTTTAAATCATAACAGCAAAGTCTGGAATCAAATCAGGACCGACAATTTCTCTGAAAATTATCTGCTAAATAATGCTTCACTGGGTTCACAGGGTCACTGAGAAGGTTTGCCACATATTCAACGCCTGGCAGACAGGGCAAGAACAAATGTTAGCTTCCTTTCCAATTTATTCCCCTCCACTTCCCTCCTCCCCACTAATCTAAGGATAGGGGAGGAGCCAGAGAACAGACACTTGCTATTTTCTTCCTGTGGCTACAGAGTACACCATGTGTTTGGCTGTCTGCACATACAGAATAGCTCCATTTCAGCTCAAGGGATTTGGGAGACCAGTACTTTCCTCAATCCCTGGGTCATTGGAGCTAGAATCTTCCCGCATCTGGCATTGGAGCACTCCAGGCCACACTGGCTCACACACTTCTAAACCTATGGATTTTTTGTTGATTGGTTGTTTGTTTTTTTGTTTGTTTTGTTTTCTGCTCTGTTTTGCCTATGTTTTCCGGATTAAAATTTTGTAGTTGGTTTTATATTTCTTGCCTAAGTGCCCATCAACCTGCTTTCAAGCAAGGAAATGGCACCGCCTGGGAAACAGCTTTCTCATTTGTTCAGGGGCGAGCAGGTTTCGCTGAACCAAACGTCTCTGCAGGTGGCCCTGGATTCTTTGAATAATAAAGGATCCCCTTTGGTAGGCCTGAATGATCCCCTGAGTTGGTGCCAAGACAGCCAGTGCCTCCCTGCCCCATAAGTTTCTATCTGATGACTCAAAGTGCCACCTTGGACATGAATTCAGTGGGCATCTGTCAGGCTGAGAAAGGAATAGCCATTGGCAGAATACAGTGTATCTGTTGGCGGCTTGGGGGCTGTCTGGAATTGGGGAGCAGCTTCCCTGTGCTCCTAAGGTCCAGGCTTGATTCTGTGCTTTCGGGCCCATGCTTGCTTCTGCAAGTGGCACAGCTCTCCCCGTTGCCCTTTTGGGAAGAAAAGACAGGGAGTGGGTGCATAGAGCCACTCTGGGGAGGGGGCTCCCTGCCCACCAGCCTCTTTGCTGTCCCCCTGGTATACTACTGTAACAAAGGCTCTGCCGCAACACGTTTCAAAGTTAACAGAAGTCTCTTGGTCCACCTGCACACAATTGCGAAGATTAAAAAGGATACAAGGAAAGACAGCTAGAAAACGGTGGGAGAGAAACCCCCGGGAAAGCAAAGAAAATCTTGTCTGATGCAGAAGAGGCTAAGAACTGTTTTCTCCCCTCTGGCTGCTTTTCTCTGTGTTCTGAAGAGAACCTCTCAAAATTGGCTAAATAAAGGGATCACAGCAGAGGTTTCGAGATAATGCTAAACCAACAAAAACAAAGACCAAACGAAACAGAGCGAGCCATGAGAATACGCGGTTATCAAAACTTTGTTTGGCTGTATCTATTTATCATCGCTGCACACCCGGGCTCTGTGAAATAGCATTCTGTTGATGTCACTTATCCTCAGCAAAATATTTACATATCCTTAAAAAAAACGCCAGATGAGGGAGGCTGGCCCTCTTGCTGCCTCAAGCAGCCTCTCAAGCCAATTGCCAGGTCCGGGGCAACCCAGAAGGTTGAGGGCACAAGGGTGCGTGGTACCAGCGGATACAGGTAAGAGCTACTAAGTGGTTCCCCCAAATGCTGTGCCCTGACAAACCCGCCCTCTTCTCCTCTACCTGACTCTGCAAGAAGCAGCCACATCCCCGATATGGTGACAGCGCCTTCTCCTCCTCCCCTCCCTTTCTCATTGATTAAGTTCCCAAACCATTGTTAAAGCTGGGTTGCCTCCTTTAAAAATGGGCTAAATTCATTAGGCTTCTCTCTTCCACAAGAGGAATATTCATAAAAGTTTGGCAGTCAGAAGGGAGGCTGATTGAGTGTCATGGGGTTGGTGACAATTCGCTCTTGCCAAAGCCACTGTCTTCCTTCATGCCCTATCTGTCTCTCCACCCATCCGTCGCGCCCCAAACCTACTCCACGGACTTCGGATAGGGAAACACAAAGCAGCAGCTGTTTGGCAACATTTCGACCCCTCGCCAACAACTGTGGTGGGATGCTGTTTCCCCACCCAGGCGGAGCTTATCCTGAACAATAGTCGGGCTTTAAACGGCAAACAAGCAAACACACAGAGCACAACCCCCAGCCCCGAAAAAAAGCTAACGCGCAGAGAGGCAATAACTCCCTCCGCAGCAAAAGGCGCCACTGAAATGCACGCATTAAAAATAAAAATAAAAATAAAAAAGGCAGCGAGAACGCTGCTTGGTGCCTAACATGGCAGAAAGCCTGAGCTGGTGCGGCCACCCCGGGTCTGGGCATTGGGGTGCACAGGGGCTCCTGGGGCACCGACGCGCACTCACCCTGCTCCAGCGGGATGCGGGACTCGCTGAGCGGCACAAAGAGGATCCCAGCACTATCTGGCAAAACCCAACTTTCCACCCGGCTCGCCAGGGCCGCCAGATACGTCAACAGAATCCATCTTTCGAAGGGCCTGGAAGGCGCCGGGTTTTCCTGGCTGGGGCAGAATGGCAGATACCGAGACAAGCCCGGTGCGGTGCCCGAGCACGGAATGTGCCGCGCGCCGCCCTCTGTACCCAGTGCCAGAGCGGGTGGTGGCCCGAAACCCACTTCGGGAGGCCCCAACCCCACCACCGGCGCCGCCTTCCTGACTGTCCCTGGCCGGGCCGGCCAGTGCGTGGCGCCGGCTAGCGGGAGCCGGGCCTGGGCGAGCCGCACAAGTGGTGGCTTCGGCCCGCGTCCCCGCCCTCGCTCAGCCCTTCCCGCTGGCCCTGGCCTTCGGGCGCCGTCCTGCCCCCGGGAGCAGGCAGGCCCCTCCCCGGGTGCCGGGCCCCGCCAGGCGCGCCCAGCCCAGTGTACCCCCTGCGTCCCGGCGGCAGGTCCTCCTGGGGAGGGCGGGGGTGACCCCGGCCCGCACCAGGGCGCCGTGGCCGCTACCTCACGATCGGGGCCGCCGCCTCCAGGAAGCCACGGGGTGGTCGCTGGTGTGGGAATTCTCTTGGTCTGGCCTCGCCGCCGGCCGCCGGAAGGGGGTGCACAGCAGTGGGAGCCTCCGCCGCCGCTGTCACCAAGCCGCTGTCGCTGTCGCTGCCGCCGCCGCCGCTGCTGCTGCCGGTTGTGCTTGTGCGTGTGTGCCTGTGTCTGGGCGAGTGTGTGTTTGCGTGCAGCGCCTGGCCTTTACTATATACACCAAGGGGTGGGAGGAGGCGGGGAAGGGGAGGGCTTGGAGGAGGTGGCGGAGGAAGGGGAGCAGGAGGGGGGCGAAAGGGTACCCAAGGAGGCGGTGGCAGAGGAGGGACAGGTGATCTCGCCCACGGGGGAGGGCGTGGTTGTGGGCGGTGCGGGGTGACAGAAGGCTGGGGAGCTAGAAGCGAGGTGTGTGTGTGTGTGTGTGTGTGTGTGTGTGTGTGTGTGTGTGTGTAAGCGCTCACGCGAGTTGGGAAGGCCCTAAGGAGTAGGGAACCCTGCTGCTTCCAGGAGAGCTAGGGACCATTCTAGACATTGTGATGAAAAAGGGAGAAGAGCAGAGCCCTGAGAGGGAAAGTGTTTTGAGTGATGGAAACAGGGACATGAGGAAGGAGCAGCCAGCTACCACCCTAATATGTCCCAGGAGATCATGGTCTGGGTCAGAGATGGTGCTCCCAAGGCAGGACATTAGCAAAGACAAAATTAGTCCAGCAACAGAATAACATTTCCAACTAAGATGTGAGTCACATATTAATCTAACGTATTATGTACCTAATGTTTGATGGATACTGGGCTGTGTAAAAGCTGGAGTTACAGACATGATAAACACGTGGTTAGTGACCCATAAATAAAAAGTATGAATCAACAATATTAATGATCATCAACATTTATTTAAGTCTAAATCATTTAAAAATGTTTTAAGACGACAAAGGGAGCAACTGCATTGGTTTAATGAATCCTCAAAGACGTAGAGGATTTTGTCCCCCTATTAAATCCAAACAAGATGACGATATTTGAAAGAGAATGATATAGCAGGAATTACTTTAAGCAGATCAGAGAACGGCATGAGTCTTACAGTCCTTTGTGCACTCAAACCCTTTATGCCTCAACATTGTGGGCATCGTGGCATTTCTCTATAGAATTGGGGATGACCACAAGAATACAAAATACCTAGAGAGCTTCACCTTCCCCACATGTTCATAACTAGTATGGGAACCTGAATTTGCATTTGAAAGGCTTCCTTCCTGTGCATGATGTGATGCACAGCTAGTGTGGTAGTATCCAGGGCCAAACTATGACCTCTGTGGGCACTTTGTGGACTTCCTGCATAAAAAGACATTAAAAGTTATACTACAATTGCATTTGTGGAAAGTTGAATCACATGTATACAGTTTCTTCAACTAAAGTATCTTCCTGTACTGATTTTAAGTTTTTAGACTATTTCTGGGTGTACCCCCCAAAATAATGTACTTCCACAAACACTGTAGTGCTAGCGGGAGTTGCCATGCTAGTATCCATACTTCATATTATATTATTCATTTTTGAAGGCGTTCATTTAATTAAAAGTCAGTTGATACAGTGACAGAAAGATATATAACCAAACTTTTGAGAGTTGATAACAATGACTATCAGCAGCACATACATCACTTTTGTCAGACAGGATTTGGGAGTTCTTATTAGCCTAGAGTGCACAGAACCTGTGGAAGTATTTACCTATAAATGTGTCCTCAGTCACTTGGCTGGGGACTTTCTCTATGCAGAGTTCTTGGATCAGATATGTGAAGTCTCAGCTGCCAGAACCTGGCTTGAATACAACTAAAGACACAGCTGGGCAATTATAATTGAGAAAGTTCATGGATGAAAGACCCATAAGTGTTTTGTGTGTGTTGAGGGGTAATGTGTGTATAAGGCAGAAACTTGATATATATCCTGTAAGGCAATTACTAACCTGTTCCTTTTGTTGGCTTCATCACAATGCTGGGTTGATGTTTGATCCTTGCTGGCAGTTGTGATTCATAAAGCTACCCTTTGAGATGTATGTATATATTTTTTCAAGAATGATTACATTGATTCAGACCAACACAAAATAAACAGGCATCATGATTCCTATTTCCAATAAATGTACAATGGTATCTTTCTACATTTCCACTGAGATTTACCTTGCAGAGAAAAAAGAAAGGAAGTGGGGTCCATTTATAAAGGGCTCGTTTGATTTGGAGGTTAGAGGGTGCTTTGGGAAAGAAATGGGGCGTTAA
This sequence comes from Phodopus roborovskii, assembly GCF_943737965.1. Lineage (NCBI taxonomy): Eukaryota > Metazoa > Chordata > Mammalia > Rodentia > Cricetidae > Phodopus > Phodopus roborovskii. Next base: position 221,351 of record NW_026125937.1, on the reverse strand, counting down.
TGTGAAAGGAATGCTAAGGAAGGTGGAGGGAAGAAAGAAAATGGAAAACACCAGGAAATTAGCATCCAGGGTGAGTCAAGGGTGATTTTTGAGATCTGTAATTTTAATATTGGGTGTCTCTGAATAACAAATGTAAATTTCTAGAAATATAGTATAAATTAATTATATAAAGGTATAATTAAAATTTAAATGGATGAATATAAATCAATATCTATTCAAACGTCAGTACATACTCCTTACCCAGACACTGAGCTAAAATATGCCAGTTAGTGAGATGGTTAACACATGATTGCTGACCCCAATTTGCAAACTGATGAATAAAGTTTAACACACTGTGATAGAATATTATACAGAATAAGCAATGAAATAGGCTGGGGAAACATCTACCATGAAGGCTGGGGAATGGTGTGGGGCAGAGATGTCAAGAAAGTTTGCACACACATGATAACAGTTACAGAATGCTCAGAGATGCACAGGAGTTCTCTAAAATAGGGGGAAGGCATTATAAATGGAGGGAACAGCAGGTACCAATGCTTGAACATAAATAAGAACTGACATATTTGCAATAGTGAAGGATCAAGTCAAGGTAGTGTAGGCACCAATGAAGAGTAGTAACTGGAGCCAAGTAGTTTTCAGGATATAGAAGCAACTAATGATTAGGGAGGAAAGTGGGGTGGTCGATTCATGAGTCGGGGTGGGTGGGGTGTATTCAATGAGATAGAGGTTCCTGGGAAATAGATCTAGGGCTAGAGATGATAAATGAACTGCAGTCCTAAGTCAAGGATTAGAATGTATAAAGTTGATTTGGACCTGAACAGAACAGTAGTGGAGTAGTACCTAAGGCAAACTGAGATGTCAGCGCAAGAGTGTGTAATTTCCACCCTGGGAGACTGGAGCTTAAACCCATGGGCAAACTCTTGGTGTTCAATGAAGAGGTGAAGAAAGTAAGCAAAGAGTGCTGCTTTTTTCTTGCAGATTCAGAGAGTCCTTGTCAAGTATAGGTAGATACTGGTGGCTGCTTATATGAGGAACACATGAAAATATTAACGTCCAATGACTGCCCACTAGTGTCTGTCTCAGGGAGTTCTGGCTTGAGTCATGGGTCTGCTGGGTAGCCACATAGGTAGGTTTAGAGTTCAAAATCTAAGCAGGAGACCAAAATTATAAAGTTGTTAGGTCCTGAGTGTAGGTTGAGACAGTGGGACCTAGTGAGCTAGTTCTGTAGAAGACATGTGCGAATTTATTTGGCAACTAAGAGCCTTCCCCTGTGACATACTGGCATGACCTATACGAATACACATGAGGTTCTCAAGGAGTTAATGAAAGCCCTGAAGTTACTGATAATAGAATGTGGGTTGGTGGGAGTACGGTATTTGTACTTTCTTATTTACTGAAGGCAAATGATGTACCTAATGCTGATGTTGGGTTTTCAAGTGATTTTGGGGTAAATGTTTACTGGGTACTTGAGTGAGGTGGATATTTGGCAGTACAATCACAATGCAAAGTATTAAATGTTGAAAAATGAAAGAGTCAGTTGAAACAAAAAAAAGGGATGAAGTCAAATACAGGCTTAAAGAAAACAGATAGAAACTGTTCAGAGAAACAAATCAGTGCAAATGACAGTTTTCTATAATGAATAGACAGAGCTCACGGGCAAAAGGGAAATAAGTTAATATTTGATAGAATAGCAATGGGGACAGAACAGTGATGTTTAATGTCCTTTGTATGGGGTAGAGGTGAGGGCATCAGTGTTCATCTATATTATGCACTTTGGATAAAATTATCAAAGACTAGAACAAAGGATCTGCGAGTTTGTTCTTCACTTAGATGAGTGTTAAGCACATGCTAAGCAACAATGGCCTTGTAACACTAAGCTATATGCTAGAAATCAAGGAATACTAATGTAACATTCTTGTCCTGTATTGAAATCTCCCAGGGTTCAGGTGGAACTCTATATGATCTCACAATCAGCATAACACTTCCTTCCAATTCATAGAGATTTTTGAGGAAGTATCATGATTAAAAATCAATATCATTTACAGAGGGCTTTGCTCATGGAAGGTCTCTTTTGTAGTCTCAGTTTCTCTTGTCTAGCAGAACATTAACAATCAGATGCCCATCCCTGTCCTGTAAAACTTAAGCACTTTAGAATTTGATCCTAGCTTTAGGGTGGATCTGTTTGATCTAAGAAAAACTGCATCCCTTCTGCTATAAGATGGGTCAAACAGATAAAAGGGGAGATTTGCTGAAAGCTCATGGGTAAGTTCTTACTCTCTAGGAGATTATCTCTTCCTCTTCCAATGGATGTGAGGATAGTATAACTCCATTTGCAACTGTCAGCCAAAATGTAATGCAAGCAATTATATGCTTGAGCATCTAGGCCATGTAACTACTCACTGTGAAAAGAGTTCCTGTTAATAATCACGCCAGGGCCAAACCTGGGTCTTGAGAAGTAGGCCCAGGAGGCAGTGATGCTGAAGGCAACACACACAAGATAGAAAATCAAGGGTCATGACTGGTACTAAACTTGAATAGTCAATTCTAGAGCCAGGGGCCTGTTCATCATGTTATATAAATAAGTGCATGAATTTTCAGTTAAGTTTCTTTGGGTCAGATCTCTATTGCTGGGAGATTTAAAACATCCTATACATCTATACTCCATAGTAGGTTCATCATTGTTTTGTTTTACTTCTATTTCAGAAATAGGGGCCACTCTTGAGATAGATCTAATAAAAGGTGTAGAGAAGAAACACATTAAGAATGGCAGGCATAATCTGACCCTAAAGACATTAATAAACAAGCACATGGTTATGATCCATGGCTGTGCTGAATTTGGCAGGCCATCTGTACACCCAGTGGTGTTCACTCCATCAGAACCTTCAATGAATATTTTTGCCCTGACAAAGAAACACTCCTGTGCCAGGGGCTAGAAGAATTTGTTTCTGTCTGCTTCTCTCTTGTGGGTGTTAATTCCTTGTACCCAGAATAGCCATCTTTCCCCTCATGTCTTTTCTCCCTCACTTAATTTTAAACACCAAGGGAGGATGCTCTGCTTATATCTTCCCTTGAGTCCACTTTAACTCTCTCATATGTGAGGCCTTAGGTATGTGATTGCCAAATTCATTACTATCTTCCTTCACATTTGTGTTTGCTCTCCTATTCCCAAGGAGCTTTGATATCCATTCCCTTCTGCACCTATTATAACCAAATGCACTTTTCATTGCCGAGAGAAGATGAAGTATGAACAGAAAAAGCCAGGGGCTGGAATTATATGGCTATCATCTCAGGCTATGAGATTTGCCGTATCAGCAGAGAGCTCTCTCTGCACAAGCGGAGTGAGCAGGCAGATTTTGTGAGACACAGTAGATTCCATCAAAAGTCACCAACAAATGGCAAGATGAAAATTATAGCCAGGATAGACATTTGGAGTCAGATATATGAGCTAATAAGGCAGTAAATTTTATTTGTGCAGAACATGGACTCAGATATGTTTGGGAAAAGTGACTTCCTTTGTTTAACGGAATACCTTTGCTAACTGGCAAGGGTGTGGCACATGAAGATAGCTCAGAAATTACCTCATAGAAACCATACTCCTGAAAGGGGAAGGAGGTTCAAAGGAAAACTGCATACACACACACACACACACACACACACACACACACACACACACACACACCCCCCACATGAATAATGCACATATAAATATACACACATGTGCATGCATATGCATACCACATACATGCACACACACATGCACACACAGGCCCTCATACATACATTTAATATGTGCCAAATCCTATTCTTTCCCCAGATGTCCAATTTATCTTTCCTTTCTTAAAAATCCTAGGCCTTCTGCATATGTTATGAGTATGTAGCCTGGTCTTTTTGTGGGACTCCTAACAGTTGGAGCAGGGGCTGTCTCTACTCTTTTGACTACTTTTGGGACCCTTTCCTCACAATGGGTTGCCTAATCAATCCTTAATACAAGGGGAAGTTCCTAGTCTTACTGTAATCTGATTTGATGTATTTGGTTGATATTCTTGGGAGGCTTGCCCTTTTCCAGAGAGAAATGGAGGAGTAATGGGGGTATAGAAAGGAGATGGAGGAACTGGGAAGAAAGGAGAGAGGGAAAACCTCAGTCAAGATGTAAAGAATATTTTAATTAAAAAAAATCATTCACGGCTGAGTCAGATTTATCTCTAAGGAAAGAAAAATTAGGAAAAGTACCCTTAGTAATTCATATTATAATATTCAATAAGAATATCCAAAAGCAATCATTAAAATCTAGATGCTGAGAGCCTTCAATGCAACAGCATTAATGTTAAATGAGGGAACAAGCTGTACCCATAGATAAGCTCAGTCAAACCCAAAGCACAGTCCTCTAGTGCTACCACTATGGGTAGTACAAGACAACCTCCACAGAAGTCTTTTGAAAGGAAGGCTGTTGAGTACTGAGGACTTTGCCAGTCACCAACAAGCCGCCTGGTTGGAAGTGCTTAGTACCCCCACAGATATGGCCTTTCTGACCTTGCTAGCATGTGTATCATGAAGAGACTATGGCAATCAGTTTCCCAGATGGTCCCTGCCACAATGTGCATGTCATTCTACCATCCCCTGCAATGTGTCTGTGAGACCAGTTAGGTTTGTCCTACTTCATTCATTAAGAAGCTCTCCAATGTAACTGTGGTGTTTCTGGTGACTTTAGGAGATGAAAGAAGTTACAAAATTGCACTGCCTAATGTTTAAAAAGACTTACTTATTTTATGTTATGTGTATGGATGTTTTGCTTGTGTGTGTGTGTGTGTGTGTGTGTGTGTGTGTGTGTGTGTGTGTGTGTGTACTGCAGAGGCCAGAAGAGGGCATTTGATCCCATGGAGAGAGAATTGATGACCATTGTTAGTGCCCAATATAGGTGTTGGGAATTGAACCTGGGTCCTGTCAGAGAGCAGTCTCTCCAGCCCTGTCATTCATTTTTGAACAGGAAAGTAATGTCTAATACAAAAAAGGCTTTAACCATTTTTTTCTTCACCCTGTAGAACTGTTCAAATTATAAAATTTTATGTATAAAACCATTTGGAGGGGTGGTGCTGGGGAGTGAACTGGGACCCATTGAGTTGTACTGAGTAATTTTATCAGAGGAAAAGAATAGTCTTGTCCAGCCTGGTTGGCCTTTTTAACTGTGATGTATCACATGTGTGGCTTTTACAACAGATTGACATCTAGTTCCTCTCACAAGGTTGCCCAACTTGGCCCCTCTCAAAAGAAAAAATAAAAGGAAAGAAGGAAAGTCACCATTGATTCTTGACACACTACCAGACACACTACCAGAGAGCTGGGTCTGAGCTAAGCTGCGCTTCTTTAAAAGAGGCCTCTCATATTCTTGAGGGAAGTACACTGGACATTGTTCAGGAAAAAAAGCCAACACCTTTGGCCAATCATCATCTCTGTAACCTCTTACATTGGCCCAAGACATAGAACTAGGTTCCTGGGGTTGAATATTTGCAGATCTCTCAGGCTTTACAGCAGCTATGCAGATCTATAAAGTGTCACCACCCTCTTTGATGCCCTGTGGCTGCATACACCCTATAGAGTTGCTTTTCATCCACTGGCTTCTTTCCCTAAATACAGGCCTCAAACATAGTTGACATGTTGCAGAAATTGTGGACTGCTGTCATTTCCCTCTCCCTCCCCCTCTCCCTCTCTTCCCTCTCTCTCTTCCTCTGCCTCACTCCTACGTGCATGTACAACTTCTATTCAACAGATTCTTGTTTTTATGAAGACAAATATTTTTTATTTTTAATTGTTTTACTCATTTAGACAAAATGTTTTTTAAATGAAATAGAGATGACTTTTAGAAAAATACATTACATACAAGACAGTAAAATGTATTCTTTAAATTGGATTTAAATTGTTTAAAAAGCTATCCTTGCTTCAGTATGAACATTCATTCAATCACAAGTACCTCCACTGACCTGGGTGTTTTGTTCAAGTGCTTCTGTTAATAGAATCTTTTCACTGAAATAACATTACAGATAATTTTTGTCCTCCTAGGGTCTCTAAATACATTCAACTGATATGTATTTTAATAATATTAGCTAATCATAACAAACATTTTCAATGGTCATTTTTAATTTTCTTAAGTGGATTCATTAGCATATACTTATTTTCCCCCTTCTACTGGGAGGAGGCACATACAAATTCTGCTGTTATAAAGAACATTTTTATCTCTGTGTATGTAAATGTTGCCTGAAAAAAAAGAAGGTAGTTATCAGAAAAAGCACACTGCTATAATGTTTTGGAGGCAGGCTCAGAAACATACATGTGTTGTCAAGCTGATGTTCAGAAGAAGATTCTACTTCCTTTTGAAACATGAGGTCTTGAGAGCACGTGGGTCACGAGTACATCAATATATCTTGTTCTGACTGCCAGAGAGGTAGGGCTTTTATTTGTTTATGATCTTGCTGCCAGTATATTTAATGGAGTTGTCAGTTTATTTTCCTTGTCTGATGAAAATCTTGTCTTCATGAAATCATTGTCTTTTACACCTTATTTAGCTTGCACATACCCTTTATTGAACATGAGTAACTGTCATAATAGCAACAAATAATTATCCTTATTGCTTTTGTCCTGTGAGTTTGGGCTGTTATTTTAAATAAACAAAATTTATTTCTTTTTATAAAATTAAGTATATCCATCATCTGTTTTGTATTTCCTTCTGTTATTTGGATAAAACCTAATATACCTTAAATAATTCCATTTATATTCATTTGGAAGATTTTGGTTTTTTTTTTTTTCTTTTTCTTTTTTTGTTAGGTGGGATTTTAGGTATCCCATGCTTATGGATTGGTAGAATGAATATTGTGAAAATAATCAGCTAACAAATACTATTTATAGATTAAATGTAATCCCAGCCAAAAATCTCTGCTTGTTATTTTCAGAAGTAGAAAAAAAAAGATCCTAAAATTTATTTGGAATCACAAAAGACCCAGGATAACCAAATCAATCCTGACAAAAAGAAAAATTCTGGGGGTGGGGAGTTTAACCATTCCAGATCTTAAGATACACTGCAGAGCCATAGTAATAAAACAGTATAGAACTGGCATAGAAACGGACTGTGGAACAAAGTCAAAGACCCAAAGAGTGCCCATAATCTCCAGGACTTCATATTTGAGAAAGATGTCAAAAATGTATGTGCAGTAAAGGAAGAATCTTCAAGAAATGGTGTTGTGGAAACTGGATGTACACATGTAGAATGAATTGGACCTGTCTGTATCACCTTGCACAAAAATTGACTCCAAATGGATCAAAGACCTAAACTGAAACATGAAACACTGAAAATGCTAGAAGAAACATAGGCAGTACCCTGAATTATGTAGGTATAGGAAGAGACCTCCTGAATAGGGATAGTACCCTGAATTATGTAGGTATAGGAAGAGACCTCCTGAATAGGGATAGGACAGTATTTGCCCAAGAATTAAGGCCAACATTTGAGAAGTAGAACTGATGATACTATACAGTTTCTGTACAGCAAAAGAAAGGGAAAGCCTACAGAATGGGAAAGAACTTTGCTTGCTATACACCTGAAAGAGGACTAATATCCAGAATATATAAACAACTCAAAAACAAACCAAAACAAAAACAAAAAACAAAGAGCCACCCCCACCAAAATGAAACAAAACACAAACAAAAACACAAGACCCATTCAAAAAACTGTGCCAGGGATCTGAACATAGAGTTCTCAATAGAAGAAAAAGCGTGCAAAGAAAATCTCACAAAATGACAAAATGTTCATCATCACTAGCAATTAGGGAAGTGCAAATCTAAACAACTTTGGGATTTTAATTGTATAATTTTGTGCAAGCAGTTGTCTAAATGTCTCTGCATTTTAAATATGGAATCCCTTATTAACTTATTTGTACCTTTTTAAAGCAAATACTAAGTTGATATTTTAATAGATTCTATTTTGGGGCTGTTGATTATGTTTTATGGCTCTGTTCCTCTTTTCAACAAAGTATTTTATTTTGACACATGTACAGATGAAGATGCTGCTCTAAGAAACAATATAGTGAAGTCTCTGTACCTTCTCCCTAGTTTCATTCAGTGCAAAATTATAGTGTGGTATCAACCAGAATATTAGGACTGATACAATTCACCAGTCTTTCAGTTTTTCATCTAACTTTGTATGTGTGTATTGTCATTTCAAAAAGTGTTATAAACACGAGATCATGCAGTGTGTAACCTTGGGAGACTGTTTTATTTCTTGGCATAATTCACTGGAGATTCATCATGTTGTGGTGTTTATTAATAGCTCCTTTTTGCTGGATAGTATTCCATGTGATATACATGTGCTATATTTTCATTCTCTATTCATTTATTTGAGTACATCTGGAGTGTATTCTCCAGGATAAACTCTGGAAAGTTAATTGCTGAGTCATAAGGTAATTGCATGCTTGCTGTTTTTATAAATTGTTTTATAGAATGGCCACAGCACTTTATATTGCTCCTAGAAAAGGACAAGGGATTGCATTTATCCACATACTTGCTGCTGTTGGTACCAGAAATTTTTGTTTGTTTGTTTGTTTTAATTTTGGGTATTCTAACTGGTGTGTAGTGAAAGTCAGCTGTGTTTTTAATTTTATCCCCTAATGGTCAATGATGGGGAACACCTGTTCATGTGCTTGATGGAGTCTGTGTCTTTCTCAATGAAATATATATTCACAGCTCCTATTTTATAATTAAATTATTTGCTTTTTTATTGTTGAAATTTGAAAATGCCTTATATAGTCTAACTTTTAATCCACTAATCCTTTGCTGGTTTTGTAAATGTGCTGTCTGCCTCTTGTCTTTTCACTTTCTTGGCTGTATGGTAATTGTATCCCTTGCTTAACTGTGAATTTATGTATTTCTCCTTTCATCTCACTTAATTTATGCTTCATTAATTTTGTGGCTTTTTTGTGGGTACATACCTAATCTTGGTATGCTTACCATTAACATTATGCAATTTCTTTCTGTCTCTAACAATTTTTCTTTCATTGAATTCTACTTTAATATTGATATTCCTTCTATAAATTGTTATAACTAATGCTTGTTTGGTTTTTCTGTTTCCATTACTTTACTTTCCACTTTCTTACCTCACTGGAATTAAGGTGACATTTTTGTGAACAACATGGTTGAGTCATTTTTTTTTTTTAAATTCATTGTAGCAATCACGATCTTTTTATTGGTGAATTTCCCTCATTTGTATTTAACATGAATACTGGTATTTTGTGGGACTAATTTTGTTATTTTATCATTAAGCAGTGTCTTAAAATCCTCAGTCTTTTATTTTTCTTCTCTTGTTTTCACATGAGCTACTTGAATTTTTGAATGAATTCAATATGAATTGTTTATAGTGTTGCTGTGTGTAGCATTTCAGTTTGCTTTCTTAATAGCAAATGAATTTTGGGTATCACAACATAGATATTGGTTGTATCAGAATTTCTTGTCAATACATTTTTTCCACTTCAAGTAAAGAGGAGAAAATCTACTTTTATCTTTATTCCTCTAGACTTTAAATAGCATTGACTTTGATATCAGGTAATACTGTAACTTTTGTTTTAATTATCAAATACAGTTTCTAAAATTTATGAGGCTACCTTATTGTATGCACCCCTATTTTTCCTATTTCAGTCAAATCCTTCTCAATGCTCCAAGATTCCTTCTTTCATCTTCAAGAATTCCCCTTATTCAGTATAAAAGGTAGGTCTGAGAGCAGTAAATTCTCTTTTTTATTCTTGTGCACATATATTGACTTCCATTTAATTCTTGAAGAATATTCCAGTTTTTAAGAATTGGTTCTTGGGCTGGAGAGATGGGTCAGCCATTAAAGGCTAGGCTCACAACTAAAAATATAAGAATTGGTTTCTTGCTTTCTGATATGAAACCCAGTCATTTGAATTGTTTTCCCCTGATAGGTAATGCATCATTTCTCTGCTGCTTTCAAGAAGCATATCTTTCCCTTATATTTTCAGAACTTAATTATGATGTTTGTTGATTTAGATTCATTTGAATTTATTATGTTTGAGGTTTGCTTTGTTTCTTGTATCTATGCACTTGTTTGTGATAAATGTGGAGTCGTAATAATTCTTTCAACTTCACTGTGCCATTCTTCTGGAATTCTGATGCTGTGCATATTGGATCCTTTATTAGTGTGTCACAGGTCACTAAATAATCTCTTCATTGTTTTCCCCAATCTATTTTCTGCTATTTTAGATGGACTAAATTTTATTAAGTTGTCCTTAAGTACAAGTTCATTGATTCTATCTGCTGACATAGTTACTTTACTATTATGTCAAACCAATAAATTTAAAAGTTTGGGTGTTGTATTTCTCAGTTGAAGAATTTCTTTTTCATTATTCTTATAAATTGTAACATTTATGAGATTTTTTCTATTTTTCGTTCATTTCAAAAGAATTCATTTGTTATTTAAAACTATATTTTAAAATCATGATTGTAGTCTTTGTCAGGTAATTTCAGCAACTGATTCATCTCTTAGTTCATAGCAGCTATTTTGCCTTTTAAGTCATGATTTCTCTATATCTTGATTTTATGAAAAAAATTCTTCATTTTTATCCTGGACATTTTTGCTATTATGTTAGTAAATAATGGTCATTATTTACTTTATTTCAGTTAATAACTCTGCTTAGGTTTGGCATTCAAATTCTGTTAGATTTCTGAAATTTCAATAATCATTTAAAACTCAGAGCTTTTGAAATGCTCCTTAAAGTGGGTCATGTGTTTTGTTATGCTGAGGAACTCAACTGTCTCTGGTAATTCTGCCTTGGGAAACAAAGGGATTTCCATGGGCAAGGACCACCTGGTGTTTCAAGGTGGAGAAAAGACGTCCTTCACACGTAAGGCTAAAGAATGCTTTCTGGGTCAGATGGCTCTTAACTCACAGCACAATGCTGGTACTAATCTGCAACCCAGCATCAGATTTTGCATTAGCTGCTTGTTTGTAAGGCTTCTCTGAACCTTCCTCTTTGTCAGCAGTACAGGCTCACTTGACATTGCCAGACGGGCAGTTTGAGGTGGCAAAGGAATGAGGTTACCTAAATTGTTGTGTTAGTTACTTTTCTCATTGCTGTGGCCAAATACTTGACAAAAGCAACTAAAAAGAGGAATGATTTATTTTGGTGCAGGGTTTGAGGGAAAACAACCCATCGTAGCAGGAACTGCATTATCATGGGAATCTATTCTAATCTCTCTTTTTTTTAAACAAGTTTTTTTGAGATTATAATACAATTAAAACATTTCTCCCACGTCTTTTTTCTCTTTAAACCCTCCCATATACTCCTCCCAACTTCCCTTCACATTCATGATCTCTTTTTCTTCAGTAAATTCTATTTCATGTATATACATATATTCTTTTTTTAAAAAAAATAACCTGTTCAGGCCATATAATATTACTTGTATGTGTGTTTTCAGAGTTAACAGTTTGGGGTGGAAAATCTATTGGTGTGCTCTTCCTTGGGGAGAAGTGCTTGAATCTTGGTAGATCAAAAAGCCCAGAGAGGGAAATCCCAGTGTTCAACTAGCTTTTCGATTTTTTTTTTTACTCAATCCATAGTGCTTCATGCAGTCAGGGCAGCACTTACTTCCTCAGTTAATCCTCTCTGGAAACACCTTCACAGACACACCAAACGTGCTTTGCTAATGCCCCAGGTGTTTTGCTAAGCCAATCAAGATGACAATCAGAACTAACCGACGCAGATGTCTTGTGTTGCCAGGTTATTGATCTCTCTTATTGAGAGTAGATACCAGATAATTGCTGCTGTGCCAAATCTCCAGTCATGAGACTCAGAGCCTCACCATCCTCACTTTGCAGAGTTCTCCTTTAGTTGCCATTAATTTTTTTTCAGGGCTTAGAGATACGTTTTGAGGAGCCTAAGTCATCTTCCCCAGACAGAAACTTTACAATTGTTACTTATTTTAAAATTATAGAACAATTTAAGAAAATTATGATTATCATATGATTGATATTAAAACAGTTTTGCATAGAAAGCAAAAAACAAAAATCATTTAAAATGATCTCTACTTGTCAAATATATTAGGTTTGTCACTGAGAGTAGGCAAAACAAAGGAGAGATTAGAAAGACTGTAGAGAAAGCCTTCAGCTAAGGGTGGAATAGTATTAAGAAATTGAGTTGGGTTATTATTATATTTCTTTTATGATTAAGGACCAGAGGATCTGAAATATTAGGCTGTTTGCCTGCAATTGCTTGGGCTAGCTGGACGATGGTTATAGAATTCAAGATTATGACATTCCAGGGCCATGGAAACAGCATAGTGTTTCCCAGAGCACTGCTTTCAAACTCCAAACATTTTCTAGAAGATATACTGTATCCATGAAGTAAACCTTTTTTTCCTATTTGGCAAATGACCAACAAGTTTCAATAGAAACAAATGTTTACTAAATCTGAGTAGTATTAAATGTCTGTTATTAATTGCCTCTTAGTCATGCTGCTTGGAGAGCACTTAATGAATGTTCAAGACTTCATCTTGAGATGATAATTATCAAGTGAAGTGCTTACTTTTAGAGAAAAACTATTCAGTTATTATTGGAAATTGAATAAATTTGTTAGCAATAGTTACATTTCCCTTGAAGGCTCTTACTTGTATAATTTATTCATGACAATTTCTAATAAATTTTATTTCTCTAAGTTTTATTTGTTCATTGTCCATGTAAGCTAAACACTTGTTCTCAACAGTATATACAGGATTTCAAATAAAAGCTGACTACTTTATGATTAAACGTGTTTGAGACTTTTATTATATTTCTAAAATTTGACCCTGGGAAGTATTTATAATGTATTTAGATTCCTTTTCGAGAAAAATTAGTTTTGAAAGGAACTTGAAACAAGAGATCCAACATGCATCCCTCTCATCCTTTCCAAAACAAATCCTTCATGGAAATTACCCACAAATGTGCCTAAGTATAGATAGCATCCTCAGTGAAAATAAGATCTGCTTAGATACACAATACAAAAAGCCTATGCATATTGACAATTGGCAATTGTTACATTAAAAGATAGGAAACACCTAACTTGAAGTATAAGGGACCCTTGGGAAAATCTATGGCTACTTTAAACATGCCATCATGCCAAGTCTCCCACTCCAAAATTCCTCAAATATATTAAATTTCCACCTGAAAAAAAATGCAGAGAAATTTTCCAGAAGGGTCTGTCTGTCTTTCAGCTAGTTGGCACATCTGCCTGAGGCTTAGCTCATTTCCAGAGGTCTTAGCTTCTGCTCAAATGTACCATAGCATTCATATGACATCTTGATAATATGAGACCTCACTTCACAGCCCAGCTAAGCCAGTTAATCATGACTGAAGAAGGAAGTGAGATGGCAAGGATTTGCATAGGGGACAATCAAATTTATAAATTACACATTCAAGAATGTGTTTGTTAGTATTAACTCTTACTTCTTTACTTGGAAGAATCTAAAGGTTGTGGTCACAAAATATTCAAGTGGCATACAGATGATTGCCATAAGGTACAATGTACTCCTTGGGAAGGTACACTCAATACATATAATTCTGTTACTCAAAGAAGGAAGCAAGAAGTCTGTCCCTGCAAACCTGTTGAGAGGGAACACTGCGACTATTGGTTCCTCTCCTTACTTGTTCTAAAGCACACTATCAAATGAAGTTTTGGAATATTCTCCTTCACTAAAAAGTTCCCTGTTGTAAACAGGTTAGAAAAGCCATCTTTCTTACACCTTCAGTGAAGCCAGCTTTGTTCTGCTAAGTCAAAGTGGAGAAATGACATGATATAAATGATTATTTGCTTATTTTATAGTAAAAGAACACAGATGATTCTAACTCAAATGTTTCTTTGACCATACAAATGAGCTTAAATTAATCTAAACTTTCTAGCTTCGTGATAGTAATTGCTTACTCACTTAATATTACTAACTTTCAGAAATAGTCTTCCGTTTTCCAAATGAGTGTTTATGGATGTCCCTGACAGAATTTTCACAGGGATCTTAGGGACCAGTATGGCAGCTTCAGGTCCTAAACATCCACAATGAGCAGGATTTTCTTCTCTCCAATGACTTCTCCTGTTCACTGTCATCTGCTCAGACAAGGAGCAGTAGCTTCTGCCTACTGTGGCTGAGAATTCCAGTTTCTCTACCAAGCTTACTCTGTTACTATGCTCTCTAAATAGTCGACGATGCAATCCCAGAGAGACATTCTGTTTTGGGCAGTCAGCCAGAGAATGTATCTCTTCTCCACTGTATGGTATTTTTTGTCACCTGAGCTCCAAAGCAAAACTACTTGGTGTTAATTTCACCAGTGTATACATGTCATAAAATGGCTCCTTCCATGTTATATCTCATTACCATTTTTATAGAAGATCAAAATCATGTCATAAAAACAGGAAAGAATACTTTAAATTTCTCCAACTTTCTATACCGCTATACTCCATGTACCCAAATCTTCTTCTTTCCTGCAGGCATAGAGCTAATGAACTCAAAAAGTTGTGAACATTAAACCATGGAACTTCTGCTCAGCCTCCTATAGCCCCTTCCAGCCCCCAGGGTGAGACCTTGTAAATCAGTATTTTGTTGTTATTAACCCCAGTCCTTTGCTTGGCTTTGACTCTTTAAATATGGCCTTAGATTCTGAAGAGCAATAGTCTCCAAAACGTGAAGGCAAAACCTCAGACCTGAACGGTACAATCACTGAAGTGCAGAGAGCGATGTTAGAATGAATAGATAAACAGATTCAATTTTACTGCTATTTAATATCTAAGTTGATATCAGTATCCTTCCTATTTGTTCTATGTGGTTTTTGAGGTACCCTAGGAAAGGAAGAAATTGACAATGGAGGTCTTATGTGATTATACCTGTCAGTGTATTTCAAAGGCTTACCATTTTGCATTCCAGGTAAGGTAGCATTTAAAATTACATTACATGGATATAACTAAGAACCCTCTAAAAATAGACATGTAACTTAAAACATTATCCCAATAAGGAAACTATAGGTCAAGGTACTGCTGTTCATTTTAGTATATCAAATCAGGAAAAAAAAAATATAATGGCACTGACAATTCTACCCTAGTAGGAACTCAGCATCAGCTAGTTACACAAAATAATGGCATTCTAATTAGACAGGTAGGGCACAGACACAAAGACTATTTTTAAAAATCTATTAACAAGTATCTTACTCTTTCTCAAACAAACCTCAAAATAAATATTTGTATGCAAATATAGTTAGGAGACAATTCCAGGAAATACCCTCCGAGGATAGGAAAGTGACATACAAAACCAAAAAGCCTATAGAGTGTGTTGCCTAGTGGATTACCACTTTTCTGCAACCAGGACTCTATCCTTCTAAGAACCAACAGACTGAATACTGGTTTGTCCCTCTGAGGTTCTAAGCAGTTAGGTTATGTTTTCACTGACTCTTGTCCCTTGCTGAATGCGAGTCATTCCTGGAGTATTTAGTCCCTAGAATGTCAGGTGTCTCTAGCACATACTGTTCACACGTTAATCATTTTAGCATTTAGAGAAAGCTTTCATACACAGAAACATAAAAGCTGTTTCTCACAAAGGAACCTCTGGCAGATGATTGCTGCTGTTGGTTTTTGCTGGTGTCTGCCAGTGCAATGACCCTTCCTGTGACAACATAGCATTCCTTGAGCTATCAGAAAGTGGTAGCAGAGCATGGCATGGTGGTGCATTCCTATAAAATGAGCACTTGGGAGCATTGGCAAGGTCCTGAGTTCAAGATCACTCTGGGTTACATAGCTATCTACTAGAAAGGAAAGAATGAAGGAAGAATAAAAGGAAGGAAGGAAGGAAATGAGGGAGAGAAGGAGAGAGTGAGGGAGACAGGGAGGGAAAAGGAGAGAAAAAGAGAGCCAGAGGGAAGGAGAGAATGAGAGTAGGAAGACATAATTATTAGAAATTCCTTTAAAATAGGAATATATCAATATTATTCATTTTATAATCATCTGATACTTTTAAAATGTATTTTTATATATGCCTCATTATGTAATACTACATGTATAATATACAACATGGTGATAGAATATCAATGTAATTTAAAACCAAATATTTTTATATTTGTGTTCCTTGGTCAAAATCTTTTTTAAATTAAATAAATGCTATATCACAAAAAGCTTTGCTGATCACTTGAAACATGAAAGCATCCTGTTGAAACATTTCAAGTTAGAGTAGAGTCATAGAGTTACAACATAGAAGCCTTATTTATCCCAAGAGGGGCCATACAAAGAATGTTTTCCCTCTGCTTTCAGTAGACTTGCATATTCATTTCTCTTTGGGTATCACAGCATGTAAGGGCAAGTTGTCTTATAAATGAAAATGTACAAATTTTGGGTTCATGGCTTAATTTACGGAGGAGAGAAAATGCCAGGATAAGATGGTATTGAAACATTCCCATTTCAGGGCAGTAATAGTGAGACTTGTTTTTATCAGTGAGTTCAGAGATATTGTCCTGTTCCTCCTGATATTAGGCTGAAATGTTCTTCATTTGGAAAGAGGTAACTTCTTAATTTAGTGAGGTAGATGTGACTGGAAAGCCACAAGAGGTTACTGGTTAATCAAATTTCTCATTCACCATTTAGTGACCCTTTGTAACTTGACTAACAAAGTTGGGGAAGTCAAGATTTTCCTGAGACCTGTCTTAGTTACTGGTAATTAATGAATATTGGTATATTATCAGTTATTTACAATGTATTCAGAAAATGAAGTTTCAAGAAGTGCTACAAGATTCACAGCCATGAGCTGTCAGCCCATCATTGTTTCAGCCCTAGGAACTAAAGGATAGATTTTGGAAGGCTGTGTCTTCCTTGCAGATGTCAAAGCTAAGAAGATACCATCCAAATGCGTGAACTCTGCTTAGCCACCTAAGTACAGCCAATTAGTAATTGCTAACTGAGTCTCTGTGGTAGACTCAGAAAGACAGAAAAGAGGGGGAGCAGCAGGGAGACAAATGAAGAGAGTAAGCAAAGCCGACTACAAAGAAAGCTGCTTAGGACAATTGCCAAGTGAGAAAGACAAACATGGAAGTCTCTCAAGAACTTGCAGGCTCTGGCGATCTAGAAAGCACTCAGAAGGTGTTGAGGTCAAGACAGAAAGACTATCGAGGCTGGAGGAGCCATTGCATGAGATTATGGAATCCTTTCACCAGAGGTTCTGAGTCAGCAGGTCTGCAGTGGAGAGTAAGCCTCTGCTTTTCTCACCAATTCTTCAGTGAAGCACATGCTGCTGATCTAGAAACCAGAATTTGAAAATCTTCACTGAAGAATTTTCCATATGCAGAAGGGAGGAATCCATCAAGAGTTGAGATGAAAAAGAAATCAAGAGAAGTAAGGAAAGAGAAAGAGGAAAAACCATTTACAAAGATTCCAAACTGAAGAGACTGTATAAGAGATAATGGAAAGAAGTTTTTGACTGCAAATATAAGGGTTAATTTCCAGATTCCATACTGTAACTCCTAATGATACTATCACACTGTGTTGCTTATTATAGCTTTCTAGCAAGATTTGTAACATGGCAATTTATTAAATCTTAGTTTCATAAATGTATTTTGATCATATTTATCTCACTACTTCCCGTGATTCCTTCCAAATCCACTTCCCATCTCCCAACCTCTTCTTTCATTTAACAACCCACTGAATCCAGTTTGTGCCGCCCATATATTCATGGGTATGTGGCCATTCACTGGATTATGGTCAACCTACGAAGACCCACACCCATAAAGAAAACTGGCTTTTCCTCCCGCAGAAGTCATTATTTTCAATAGCATCTCGGTCAGGAGCAGAAGCTCATGAGCCTCTCCCCTTCCATGCTAGAATGTGGACTGCTTTATTTTGTGCAGATTTGTGACTGAAACCACAGCTGTGTGAGTTCATGAGTTCAGTGGCTGCTCTGTCATGTCCAGAAGATACTGTTTCACTCTGGTTCTATTTTAAAATTTATACTATAGGCAAATGGAAGTCATTGAATGCCTTTGAGTAGTGAGAAGACATAACTGAAACTTTATTTTAGGACTATCTCATCTGCCAGTAATTGTTACATGACTTTTCGTGGGGAGATTACTTCTATACAGTTCAGATACAGAGAGCAATGTTAGACAAAAGAAACGATTCCACCAACTTTAGCTTAGTGAATCAGTGAGTGGAATAGAAGTTAACTTAAAGGAATGTGAATGAGGGGTTCTTTACAGCACTGGCAACTTACTGGCAACCACACCATGAAAGAAGTCTCCCTCCACCCCCAGCAATCATTCTTTGTTTATGTATCCTGGGAGAAGGAAGAGAAGAACCTCATGTTCCTCAGGAGTCTTGTGTGCCTTCTTCCCCTTTCATGAGGCAATGCTAGCAAGCTCAGTTGGTCTTCCGTGGGAGTTTCATGTAGGTTATCATAGCTGTTCTGATTTCAAGATAACAGTGGCCATGTCAGTGGAGAAGGACAGTACAGTACTATACACAGCAATCTGTGCCACAGTGTTGTACAAGGGGGAAAGAAGAGGTGAATACAGAAAGGTCATGAAAAAGATTGCAAATTTACCTATGTTTCTTAAAATTCTATTTATATTCTATTCTTTCTAAATGGAGATGTGGGGGAAAAAACTGTCTATTGAAGGGTGATACTTCGGTGAGAAATGTGGCCAGCATTCCTCCCAAGAAAGAAGACAGAGTATGCAAATACATGGAGTCTGGGCTTTGAACTGCCATTATTCAACCTTTCCTAAAAGTGACAGCATGGAAATCCTCAAGGCTGCTCAGAGTCTCTGCCAATGTGATGGGAGAATCTGCAGATTTTCAGGCAGTAAGTTGATCTGTGGTGGCCTTCAACGCACAAATGAGGAATTTTCTGTTTATAGTTTTGACTCAAAAAGGATCCAACTTTGCTCCACCCTGGAAGTGCATCATTAAGGGGGAATGTTCAATGTTTAAAAATGGTTTATAATAAGATCACATTGAATTTCTTCTCCTTTTCCCCCTCTGTGCAGATAAATGCAATATGTGTGGCATGAAATCTACATTAGGCAGAAGAATTCTGCTGTAAACACACACACACACACACACACACACACACACACACACACACACACACTGTCATAGACAGACTATTGAGCACTGTCCAGAGATTCTGCTCCTGGGAGAATTGCCTAGGTATATTTTTTCATAAAGCAAAATCAATGTGGGTAAACACAAATACCATATGTTGGGGACCTTTGGAAAAGCAGATGAAGGAGGAGGATGAAAGACAAGAGTGAAGACCTTGGAAATGGTCCAAAAGAAGCATTGATATGACCATCTATGAACCACCATAGGCCATGCCTAAAGGAGTCTTGTGCCAACCAGGAGGTAGATTGGGTTCAAAACAAACCGCTGGCATCTCCAAGTCTCTCTGTGCCTTTGTTCTCTTCATTTACACCTCACTAGGCAACCCCTCTTTTCTTCTGTGGTTTCCCTCACTTCCTGCCTTTTTCTTTTAGCCACCACTCAGCTCTGAGTTGAATAATTAATTTAGGACATGTTCAGGGTTTTGTTTTTTTTTTCCAAATGTTTTGCAATAATATTTTAATGCTTTTGTTCTCTGTGACTAGAGGGTTGGTGGCTTGGTATGACTGTCCCAATTTTTAAGGCAGGAAAAATAAGGGTAATGGATCAAATGAAATGGCAGAGATAAAAGAACTGAGACTAACACCAGCTACTTTTTACCCTGGCAACTGAGATAATGCAAGAGCTGGATTGCAGTAATTACTGGGGAAAGAATTGGAAGGCATCACTCTTTGTGATTCTCTTGTAATGAGTGTGGCAACAGACAAGATGGCTGTTGCCAGTTTTTAATTCAATGGAAATTTTGAACATATTTCTTATTTCTTTGCCACACCCCCAGGTTTATCATGCACAAGAGGGAGATAATACAATAATTAGTGTGTACCTTATAGTCACTGTAAGGATGAAGTGACTTAAAACTTGTCAAATAGAGTAGCATGTGTCATCTAATAAGAATCCGTTGCATTCATGATTATTATAAACACAATTTATTTTAAGGTGACAACCTCTATGTTCAAATATTCGAAAATATGTGTATTCACACTGCCTAGATGAAAAAGAATTATTTTTGCTTTTCTGAAAATTTTATCAGGATGACAAAATAACAGATGGAGTCAGTGAATGAGTGGACCAGTGTTCTCCCTGGATGACTTGGAAATTAAACCCTTATTTGAGGCTAAATAACCTCAATATATTAGGGTTTGGTATGCTTCTAGGGTGAAGAAACCCAAGCAATGCAGATACCATCTTCACTGTTATCTCTCATCATATCAGAAGTCATTTCACAGCCACTATGGATCCAGGGCTATATTGTCATCAGTCCTTTATATACCACCCAAATTTATCTGTGACCACTATAAGGCACTCAATGCTTTGTGTCATCTTTCATATATAAGCCCTTATTCATACATCTCCTTCCATGTTATAAACTAACAAGTTCATGGTTTTGATTTTTGATTCCTTGCTCTTTCTGTCCTGTCAAAACTTTTGCACAGTGCCCATTTGAATTTGGCTTTCCTAGAGCTCTCTTAAGCACATCATATGTATCTTATCTACTGGGTTTTGTAGAAATTATCATCATGGTCTCCCTCAAATCTAGACCTTGCACATTTATTTGTTTTTATATTTCTATTATTTATTATCATTTTTGTTGTACCAAGCATTGAGCCTAGGGCCTTGTACATACTAATCAAGGCCTTTAATTTAGTTACAACATCAGTGCTTGTAATTTGGGAACATCAACAGGAACAAACAAAACCAAGAGTAGATAAAACTGTTCTCTGCAACCAAAGTACTAGGCAGGACCAAAGTGCTAGGCAGTTATGCCTAACAGGACAGAACCTTTCAAAAAGAATTACTCTGTTCCAGCTGAACAGCACAGAAAGAAACACGGTCTCCTTGCCTTCTCAAAAAAGTCACCAGAAAAGACCAGGTGAGGAGACTGGGCATATATTATTCATAGTCATAATGAGGCCTTTCAGCCACCCAGAATAGTGTCAGAAGAGGCTGAGGAAGAGGTCAAAACATTATCCCTGGATGAGGCACTTTCTCTATCCATTGGGTGGTGCCAGGGAAGGCTTTCTTGCCACCAAATGGTAATAAGACTTCCCATCCAGGAAAATGGGGGCTACAAGGACAGTTTGAAATTCCCTCAGATGACAGCACTAGGAACCCTGGATTTCTATGCTTCTCTGGCAGAAACAGTGATCGTCCATCCAACTTCTCTTCCAGAGCAATATCAGAAGAATCCAGCTGAAACAGAAGTTTTAAATAAAATCAACAGTTGAGATGGCAGAGTTGTTAGGATTAAAAACAGCTTTCATAAAAATGCCTCGCTGGGCAATTACAAATATAATTGAAGCAAGTTAATAAAATACAATGTCTAAGCAAAGAAGAAACAAATGGAAATTATAGATCTAAAAATACAATAACCAAAATAGTGCATTTTAATAAGTGAATACAAAAACAAAATTGAGAAGAAGAGGATATAACCAGCATAGTTAAGAAAAAAAAGAACAATAAAAGATTAAAAAATGTGGAAAACAGAAAAGAAATATAAACTATAAACATGGTTAGAACTGCATTTAAAGAAGAGATCCAGTATCTGGGTCATGAAAATCTTGGAAGGAGAGGGAAAATTGATGGAACTGAAAAGTATGTATCTATCTGAAAGAATGGCTAAAGGAAATGCTTTCTTGTTGTTCAATAATTTTATACATGCATATAATGTATTTTGATCAAGCCAACCCTTTATGCTGACCTCTCCAATTCCTTTCCTAGTCCTGCAACTGCTCTTTCTTATACCCCCTGTGTCCACTTTGTGCTTCCAGTAGGTACATAGGCATAGAACCATCTCTTTCTGAAACTTGGGTAATCTTTCAGAGCCCACATTCCTGAAGAAAATATACTGTCTTTCCCCCAATAGCCAAAAATTGCCAATAGATTCTCAGCTAGAGGTGAGCCCCTGCCAAATCTATGCTGGGATTTTGGCTGGCTGCATCTTTTGCAGGCATACAATCACAGCCACTGTGAGTTCATGTGTGTGATGACTCTGTCATGTCCAATAAATACTGTTTCCTTGTAGGTGTCCACTTCTTCTGAATCTTAGAATCTTTCCATGTCATCTCCTACAATTATCCTTAAGCCTTGGTGGAAAGGGCTGTGATGCCCATGTATGTCCCATTTGGAAATAAGCACTCCACAGTCTCTTATTCTCTGCCCAGGGAACAGTTGTAAGTCTTTGTATCAGTCCCCATTAGAGGAGCAAAAAAGAAGCCCCTCTGATGAGAATGGAACAGTGCATTAATCTATGCATCATGATAAGAACTTAAGGGCAGTTTAAGACTATACCCATTTTGCAGAATAAGCATATTAGGTTCTCCCCTGTAGCCTACAACCTAGCCCTCCATGGGTGTTTGGCCCAATTAATGGAACTAGGAATGTGCTCCATCTTGTGGAGCAGGCCTTATCTCCAATCAGAAACTGGCTGGTTACTCCCGTAACACTCTTGCTGCTACTGTACCAGTTGGCATATCTTGCCAATCTCGAGTTATTGTTATTGTAGCTCACAGAGTTCACAATCTGGTAAAAACCTTCCAGCACTGTGAAAGCTACCCCATGGGAATGAATCTTTCAGCTTGACTTCGTCATGTCTTATGACTGCAATATGTGGTGTCTTCGGCAAAATTGTCTTACAATCAAGTTCTGGAGGGGTGTCACGAGCAATGGCAATAGGCTATAATGTTGGAGGGTATCTACAGAACCCCACTGACCTACAATTCAAAAAGTTGTAACCTATACCTGGCACTTAGTTTTTTATTTGATAGCTTTTGCAGTCTAGGGGAGGCACTGTTCCCTCCCCCGTCATAGGGTAACTCCACTTATTTTTCTATTATATGTGTATATATTTTAGGAAGCATCTATAATAGTAGATTTTGTTATGGCTTTTCAACAGTCTTTAGTATTAGTTACCCCTCCCCATATTTGGCCTATACTCTGCCTCCCCATCCCACACCCTAAAGGAAGTTCTTTAACAGAAAGGAAACAATGAAAGAATAAAGAACAACAGAGTAAAAAGCAAGTAAATACATTTTACTTCTCCTTAGTTTTCTGAATTATATTTTAAACAAAATGTTATACTGCATTATGTATTTCTAAATTAGAATAGAAAAATATTTTATGTAATTATATTTATAAACAGGAAACTAGGAACACATAAAGGGAAATACAAGTTCTGTGCCCAGTTGAACTGGTCAAATATGCAGTAAACTCTGATAAATTATATATCTATAATGTAACAACTAGAGAAATCATGAAAAAAAAGCTATACAGGAGTATATTCTCCAAGACACCTTGAATAAATCATAATTCATATCTAAAAGTGTTCAAATCACCTACATGAAGGCAGAGTATTTCAAATAGAGCATTTACATCAAAAAGAAAAAAAAAACTCTCAATTCAGTTACATAACTGCTCACTACAAGAACTTAGAAAAAGAAGTGCAAAAGAAAGCCACAGCAAGCAAAAAGCAGGAAACAATAGACATAAATGATCGATGGGATTGACAACTGAAAAACAACAGCGAAATCAATCAATGGAACAAAAAGTTTGTTTTGCTGAAAGAAATCAACAACATTGACAAAATTCTAGCAAGACTAACAAATATAAAAGAATTAAGATACAAATTGCCATTATTAGGCATTAGACCCTCAGACATCAAAGGGATAATAAAGCAACACCAGGAAAACTCTCCAGTCATAAATCCAACAACTTAAATGATATGGAGTATGTTCTTAAAAAGTGAAAACTACAATGACTATTCAATAGGACATTGATTATTTGAATAGTTCTATAACCACAAAATTGCACTCCTAATTGTATTTATTTTCTATTTGTTCACTTGCTGTTTCAGAATTTTATACTCGGGAACTGGATTTATATACCATTTCTACTCCCCTTTCTCTGTCTCCAACTTTTCCTGTGTCTCTTTCACTCTCCCTCAAATGTATGATCTCTCTTTTAAAGTTAATATTAATACACATATGTATACATATACAAACACATACATATATGTATATATCATGTCCAAAGAGTTTTTCCATAACTAAATCATTTCATTAGTGAATCTTTCTGAGTATTTAGAGAATCAAAACAACTCTAGGACCATCAAGATGGCTCAGAAAGTAAAGGTGCTTGCAGTTGAGCCTGTTAACCTGAGTTTGAGAACCAGGGCCCAAATGGTAGCAGCAGACAACCAACTTCTGTGACTTCCACAAGCTTACTGTGGCATGCACTGTCCCTATCAGCAAATGACACAATTAAGTAAGTGGTTAATACCACAAAATTTCCAAAACACTTTAAATAAATGAATAAATCTCAATTCTTCTACTATACATTAGCAGTTAAAATCGAGTTTTAAAACACTATTTCTAGGCACTAAATGTGTAAGATTTCTATGCTGAGAAAATAGAAAATGACAGTCTTACAAGAAATAAGCTATACATAAATAGATATACCATGCCCCTGGATTGAAAGACTTGGCACAGAAAAAGATTATTTATTCCTAAAAAAGGGAAAAGCTGGTCTCATAATATTCCTCTCAAAATCTCAAAAAGATCATCTTTGGGGTTATGGACAAGATTCTTCTAACAAAGGAACTATGCTACCTAAAATACTTGGGGAAAGAAGAGAAAAGATGTTAAGACATATAAATTACTTTATTCATTGTTGTGATCAAATACTTGACAAGAAGCAACCTAATGAGGGAAGAATTTTGTTTTGGCTCAAAATTCATAGGAATATAGCCCATTATGGTGGGGAAATAATGGCAGCAGGGGAAATGTAGGTCAGTTGGTCACATTGCCTCCACCTACGAAACACAGTATAATGAACTCCAATGCTCAGAGAATTCTCTCCTTCTCATCCCATTTAAGGCCCTAGCCCACTGAATGGTGTCATGTACATTTAGGATGAGTCTTTCTACCTTAATCAACTTTCTCTAGACGCTCCCTCATAGCCATGCTTAGAGATTTGTTTCCTACGTGATTCTAAAGCCAGTCAACTTGACAATCGAGATGAACCATCACAAAGGAATAACCTTAATGTTAGTACTTGCTGAATAGATACTGCTGTTTAACCAGTGTGGTTTGTTAGAAGGACAGGCACGTAGAACCCCGAAAGAAACTTACACTGAAGTGCCCAGCTGATTTTCAACACTGCCAAAATAATGAAAAGGAGAAAGAATCTCTTTCAACAGGTGGAACTCATGCAGTTTGATGCTGATAAGAAAGAAAAATTAAAGAACTTTGACTTAAAATTCAAGTATTACACAGAAATTGACTCTAAATAGGTACCAAAGGTGTGCAAAATGTAAAAGTACAGCACATTTAAGAAAAAACATAAACATAGCATAAACTCTATAGGATCTAGTTAAGCATCAAAGATAGGATCCATAAAAGTAAAACTGATGAATTGGGCCTTGTATTAATCAGAGTTCTCTTAGTAATAGAATTGAAAAACAGTTAACTAATGTATAATATAGGAAGATGGATGGTAGCCTTTTCACTGTTGGCCAAATTGTCAGTTGGGGTCAGTCTTGTAGGTCTCTGGATATTTCTCTAGGTTTAGTTTTCTCCTCAAACCTACAATGGCTCCCTCTTTTATGCTCTCTCTCTCTCTCTCCCTCTCTCTGTCTCTGTCTCTTCTCTCATCTATTCCTCCCCTCCCCCGACTCAATCATAAATGTCTTTCCCTGATAATGAGATCGATGACTAACTTGTCCACCATCATGGAGCTCTCATCTAGTAGCTGATGGAAACAGAAGCAGACACCCACAGCTAAACACTGAGCCAAACTGGAATCCAGATGCAGAGAGGGAGGACAAGACCAGGCTTCAAAAACACATAGAGACAGCTGACCTGAACAAGGAGGAGCTAATGGGCCCCCCAGACTGATAGCTGGGAATCCAGCATGGGACTGACTCAGAACCCATGAACATGGGTCTCAGCTGGAGGGCCTGAGAAGTCTGGGGGACCTCAGACAGTGGAGCCAGAATGTATTCCTGGTGCACGAAGGGACTTTGGGGGCACATCCCCCATAGAGGGATACTGCCTTCGACTAGAGACAGAAGAGAGGGCCTAGTCCCTGCTTTAAATGACTTGACAGATTTGGATGGCCCCTCCAGGAGGGCATTGCCTTATATGTGGAGTGGGGGGGAATGGGAGGGGAGGATGGTCAGGGAGGCATGAGAGGGTAGGAGAGAAGGAAAAGGGAGGTAGGAAGGGAGAGAGGGAGAGAGAACTGGGATCGATATGTAAAATAAAAATAAAATAAGAAAAAGAAAGATGGATGGATGGATGGATGGATAGATGGATAGATAGGGATTTATTAGAGTACCTTACAAGCTGAGTGTGCTTGGAACAGTTCAACAATGGCTGCCTTCTGAAAGAAAGGCCAAGAATGTGGTAGTTGCTCAGTCCATTAGACTGGATGTCTCAGCAGTCCCAATCTGGTGCTAGAGTCCCACAATGGTCCTAAAGAACTGCCAGTTTTCAGTAAACACTGTAATACTGAAGGAGTACATTCTAACAACAGTAAAAGAATGGCTCAGGATAGATAGACTTGCCAGTGACAGTGAGAGCAAGCATGCAGAAAGCACAAACTACCTTCTTTCATGTCCTTTAATGTGGGCTGTCACTTGAAGGAGTGGCTCATATTTAGGGTGAATCTTCTGGCCTCAAATGATCTGGATTTAGAGTGGGTCTCCAACCACCTCATATTATTCAATAAAGAAAAAGAAAAATGCCTCAAAGGTATTCCCAGATGTTTGGGTTTTAGTTATTTCTAAAGGTAGTCAAATTGACAAACAAGATTAGATACCACAAGTTCACCCATTGTCAATTTGACACACAATTATGTCTCCTTATATCATGTTTAATTTCCAAATGAAAATAACCAAGTCATATTTACACCTAATATGATATAACTCTCCCAAGTACAACCACAAATGCAAGTAATCTATTACAACTACAAATGCATTATATATTTTAGAATAAGTGTCAATGTCCCTTGAGGGACATTCTTACAATATCTATTAACTGACATATGATAACCACTGATATTATCTCAATTGATGCTATTTTACATTATAAAGACAGAGAGGAAAGAAAACACAAATTCTGTACATAAACACACACACACACACACACACACACACACACACACACACACACACACACGTACATTATTACCAAAATAGGACAGAAACACTCCAGCTAATTGTAATCCTTGTTTCTGCAACTGGTCACATGGCCTTAGCTGGTATTTATAACTACCTTCCTCTACTATCCATTTTGTAATACCTCTACCCTCATCAAGCATTTCGCCAGGTCTTGGCTCTTTTTCTGGAGGAGTGATCCATATCTTCATCCTTGGTGGATTTGTGCCCTTTGTCATCCTGCCTGGGTTATGTTGTTGTAGTTTCCCATTGATTTTAATTACAGGATATGCTAATGTCAAGAGATAGTCCTAAAGCAGTGATTCTCAGCCTGTGGGTTGTGATCCCTTTGAGAGTCAAAGGACCCTTTCAGAGGGGTTGCTTCAGACCAAAGGAAAACACAAATATTCACATTAAAATTCATAACAGTAGCAAAACTACAGTTATGAAGTAGCATTGAAAATAGTTTTATGGTTGGGGACTACCACAACGTGAGTAGCTGTATTAAAGTGGGGCATTATTAGGAAGGTTAAGAATTACTGCACCCCTGCACTCCTGCACCCCTGCACTCCTGCACTGCAGACATAATCTTTCTTACCTTCATTATGGAGAAACAATCCAATTTCCCCTCGATAATCTGGATCAATTTCTTCTTCTAACATTGTTATTCCTTTCTTAGCCTATTGGCCTAAGGCCATTAGAAGCCCAAGGTAGCCAGGGAGAGGTCTTAGTTCCCAATTCAATGGAATGTTTGTTGCAAGAGTACTCTTTCATTTGGAACAAACAAACAAACAAATGAAAAAAAACATTTAGGCTGGGAGAAAGCAATGTCTATGAACAAGGAGCAGAAAGTTCCGTAGTGTGTCACTAAGGGTGCTAGTGAATAGAACTATTCCCTTTTCCACCCCTTGAATCCTGACTATGGGAGAAACGGAACCATATATTGAACTCTGATTCAGAGCATATACCACCTCTGCAGAAGCCTCCCCTAGCCCTCCAGGTTACTGCCATCCACCTAGTGGCTATTGAAACTATTTTCAAGAAGCCATTCCATCTGCATCAAGAAGCCAGCTGCTTCAGGGTGGTAGGGAGCATGGCATCAGGCAGGCAGGTATGGCACTGGAGCAGTAACTAAAAGCTACATCCTCACCTGCAAGTTGGAAGCACAGAGAGGGAGACTGAGCCTTACATGGGTCTTCAATGAAACCTCAAAGCCCACCTTAAGGGACCCACCTCCTCCAAAAAGGCCACATTTGTAATCCTTCTTAACCAGTACACAAACTAGGAGCCAAACATTCAAGTATTTGAGTCTATGGGCTTTGTCTAAACTAAAAGCTCTGTTAAACTCCATAAGAGGAGCCCGAGGCAAGCTATAACCCAAGAGAAAACACTTGCAAACTGTATGTCCAACAAAGGGTTAGAATCTCAGGTATAGAAAAAAATGTATACTAAAAGTCCAATCAATCCCAATTATAAAACGAATAAACAATGTGAATAAATATTTATCCAAAGGCAGTATTCATATGGGAAGTAATCATATGCAAAGCTGTTCAACATTAGAATAACTAAACCAGAGAAAGGGAAAAATTAGTGACATAACCAGAAACTGGTAAATGATTGCAAGGATGCACAGCAACCAGATCAATCATACACTACTGATGGGAATGTAAAATGGCATAGCAACTCTGGAAAATATTTTGACAATTATTTTTAAAAATGAAGCATGTAACTATCATACAATTCACAAATTATGTCATGGATACTCATACCAGAAAAATGGAAACTTATTTTCCCCAAAAAAACTGTGTATGGATGTCTGCAGTCACTTCACTCAAATTAACCTAGAACTGAAAATATCCCAGATGTAAAATCCTAGGGCAATGACTATATAGGGCATGATGGTATTCGGCAAAGAAATTCTGAGGCACACATAAAATTTTCTACAAATCTGAATAGAATTATGAGATAAGAGAAAAATAAAGCTAATCCCCAAGATTAAAAGTTACATGGTCTCATTTATATGACATTTTTTAAACAACAAAATTTTGCAACTTAGACAGCTGAGTGGAGACGCCTCTGAAGGATCTGGTGAAGGGATGAAAGAGGAGTAGGCGTCATTATAAAGAGCAATGGGAGGATCATATTGATAAAAATATTTGTATCAAAACCATCTCAATGGAAAATTTTTTGTGACATTATACTGCAGTTTTGCCTATTACTGTCAAGGAAAACTGTATCCAAAGCACATAGCATATCTAAATATTATTCCTTAACTGCATGTGAATCTACAATGTTATTTAGAAGTTCAATTTAATAAAAAAAGAAAACGTATTTTTCTTTAAGTATTGTTATCTTCTGTGTGTATCACTCTGTCACTTCATCACTATTCCCTTCCAGATGGGAACCAGTGGTGAATTGGAGTAGTGAGCAAGTGGTGGGAATGGGATAAAGATGACTTGAGTGTGTTTTGAAGGACAAACCCAAAGAAATTGCTAATAAATCCAACATGTGAAGTAAAATGAGGCATCACATAAGACTCTAAATTTTATTCTGCTCCATCTAGGTGGTGGATTTTTTAATGTCCCAAGCTGAAAAAGACTGCAAAAGAAACAAATTCAGAGAAAGTAGAGAATTTGCTTTGGGGTATATTGACTTTGAGATTCCCAGCAGCCCTCCAAATAGAGATGTACAGCAGTATAGAGAAGATTGATTATGTAGTCAATCAGTATAGAGAGAAGTAGCCTTCTCTCAGAAGGAAGTTTAGATTCCTAAGAAGTGAGGAGAAAGCAGCAGAGCTACTAAGAAACAGGTTAAGGAGATAAAAACACAGCTACTTTAGAGTAGAGCATTGGAAACCAAGACATAATTCTGCAATAATACATCCCTCTATAACCTTTTTATTGGGTGTGTTGACCTCTCTTTTAATGTTTAGCAGTTGTAGCCACCTTCATTTGCAGGTCCTCCACCAACATTTTATCTTCAGATTTTTTATCTCTGCCTTAAGTATTCAGCTGAGAAAACCTCGGATTGTTGGGCACTGAGTTGGCATAGCACCTGGATACCTATTCTAGTTATTCAGTAATGTACAGAAATTCATCCACAAATTCAGTGGCTTCAAACAATAACAACTATTTATTCTTTCTCCCAGGTCTATGGGTCAGAAACTCAATGTTGATTTGGTTAGGCAGGTTTTGGCTGAGACTTTTTCAGATGGCATGGATGGCTGAAGTTAAAATCATCTGAAAGTTTGCTTACTTGCATAATCTGCACCTGGACTGGGAAGACTCAATTTATTGTTCCAGGTATACCCCATCAGTCTTGGATTTTCACAATGCACAATGTAATTGCAGGCTGTGGCATTTTCAAGCATAACCAAAGTGGTATCCATCACCCACTGGCTGGCACAGTCCAAGTACATACCAGAATTCAGTGGTTTGGAACCAGAACCAGATGTTAATTTTCCAGATACGAGACAGCATTTTACCAGATAGAATGATGTTATCCTTGTGTGATAATCCCAGGCAGTCTGACCTTCTGGAATGCTACTGCACCACAACCAAAGTAGATTTCTTAAAATTACTGCATTCCTCCATATGACATACACCAAACACAATTTATCATGGTGACATACCCCCTCAAGGGTCTCTGTGATCCTTGAAGAAACTTTCTCTGGCAGGAGTATTTTTACATATCTGGATTATCAGATATCCTAGTTTGCCAATGCAGATGGCTTGGGTTTTATACTTGTACCATACTAAGTTTTAATAATGTCTTCTTTACTGTCAAAGGTGTCCTAGTTGGATGATAAATTTTAAAATTCCATATAGTTTTTTTTTCATTCCAAATGTGTTTCTTGTTTGCAATTACATTATTTCAAGACCTGACTGGAGGTGAAAATTTTTCTTACAGAGGGGAGTAGACAGATGTATCAGCAAGGATTTATGAGAGGGAAAAGTTGGGATTTCCCATGAGTATGGGGTCAGGGAAGACACAAGAGCAAAATGTGTCCTTTGTCAAAAGAGAATCAGACCAAATAAATGCGGCAATAGTAACAAGTAAAACATGAAGGTATTTTCTTTACCTGCATCCACTTATTTACTTGACATACCTGAGTAGCCAATGTTACTTAATATAAACAACAATGGTGTCCAGGGCCCACAATTTCTAGGAGTAATTTGCCAGAAGAGTTGTGTTGTCATAAGTTCAGTTGTTTGTCTAGCAAAAGCAGGCTGAGTTTGTTTCCAAGCCTGTAAGTGTTGTGGTCATTAGAATTCTGTAATTTTATTGGGTGTGACATGAATTGATTGGTAAAAGAGCATAAAAAGCCCCAGTTGTTGATAGACTTGATTAAGGTATTTTTGGGACGGGGGTAAAAGATCATTTGTTTGGATACCACAGATTTATCTACAAAAGATCAGGCTCTAGAAGAGTCAGAACACCAATTTCCTAACAAAGAAATTTTAAGCCACATCTATTCAGCAACCTTTCAAAATTTTGTCTAGGTAGGGAACATTAACTCCTTATGGTAAAAGTGAAAATGTAACCTCCCAGAATTTGAAGGCAGTCCACAGATACCCAGATAAACAATTAACAGGTATTTATTTGCTATATTATTTGGAGATCACAGACACAACTATAGTAAATAACCACTGGTCTTCCAGATGCAACCTCTGCTGCCCTGACCACAACCCAAGAGAAAGTGAGACAGCCCTTCCCCTTCCTTATAAGGGGTCATGTTAGCACACCTGAAGCCACACCCTAAGGTGTGGCCACCACACCTCCAAGTCCACTAGTGGAACAAGATGCTACTTCAACCATTCCTTACAGCCTGGGAGAGGACACATGCATCCAGGTTCTGGTGCCAATCAGATATTGCCATAGGAATGGAGGTACACACCTTCAATCCTGATCAATGGGAGGCTGAGGCAGTATGATCTCCACAAGTTTAAGGATAACCTGGGCTACATTAATGAGTTCTAAGCTAACCTAATATTAATAATAAGATACTTTCTCAAAAACAAAAGATTTAAGTTGTAAACAGACAACTATTTATGGATAGATTTACTTGGTACCAAGGACTGATCTATACACTATAAAGGCAAAGAAATTTTCATTCCAGTAAGGACAAATGAAAAACAAACATAAAATTGTTATGTATTAACTGGTGAAATGAACTACTCATAAATACCATGAAGATAAAGACAGAAAATGATGAGGAATTGTCAGTAGAAGCCTTTCTGATTCAGTGATATTTGAGCAGAGGGCCTGAAAGATGAGATGAAGAAGGTCATATTGAATATCTAGGAAGGCATGTTCTAAGCAGAGGGAAAAGCAAAAGTAAAGGCCCCGAGGCAGTATTAATTCCTTGAATGTTCAGAGAACCTCAATGAGAGTTGTGTCAAAT
The DNA here is from genome assembly GCF_943737965.1 of Phodopus roborovskii. Classification (NCBI taxonomy): domain Eukaryota; kingdom Metazoa; phylum Chordata; class Mammalia; order Rodentia; family Cricetidae; genus Phodopus; species Phodopus roborovskii. The sequence continues at coordinate 188,650 of NW_026125937.1, read as the reverse complement.
GGAGCAAGCAATGAGTTAAGTGAGAATTGATGGATAGATCGTTTAGTAATGCTGGACCTTTTTAGTGCAAACACCAAGTTCTTTTGATAGATAGGATGTGCAGTATGAAAGACAGAGAGACAATAGTGCCCCCCAAGGAGTTTTGCTTGAAATACTAGAAGGGCTTATTGCCCTGGGAAGAAAGAGTATGAGATATGCATTGAACCACCAAGGGAAGATTTCCAGTAGGCAGGTGGTATACAGGTGTAGAAAGGGAGTTCCTCTGGCAGTGTGAATTATAGGCTGGTGATGCTTTGCTCTAGGTCTAAAATCCTTATATGAGCGAGTACATACCATGTTCCTTTTTGTGACTGGGTTACCTCATTTAGGATAGTTTGTTCAAGTTCCATCCACTTGCCTGCGAATTTCAAGATTCCATTGCCCCCCCTGCCCCCAAGCAGAGTAGTATTCCATTGTATAGATGTGCCACATCTTCTTTATCCATTCTTCAGTTGAAGGGCATCTAGGTTGCTTCCAGGTTCTTGCTTCATATAAGGTCCCTCACAGAAGGGAGAAGGGACAAGTTCTCCAGAGTACATGGGAAGTGGGGGGGGGCAGTGAGGGGAGAGGAAACTAGGAGAAAGAGAAGGGGAGGAGAAGAAAGCACCTGGGACTAGGAACATTGAGTCGGGGAAGAATAGAAGACAGAAGAAAGAACCAGAGAGAGAGAGAGAGAGAGAGAGAGAGAGAGAGAGAGAGAGAGAGAGAGAAAGAGAGAGAGAACATAAAAGAGGGAGCCATTATTGTTTTGAAGAGAAAACTGCACCTAAAGAAATGTCTAGAGACCTACAGGACTGACTCCAACTAACAATTTGAGCAACAGTGGAAAGGCTACTATAAATGCCCTTACCTGATAATGAGATCAACAACTAATTATCTACCATTATGGAGCCCTCATCTAGTACCTGTTGGAAACAGAAGCAAATGCCCACAACTAAACACTGAGTCGAACTAGAATCCAGATGCAGAGAGAGAGGACAAGACCAGGTTGCAGAAACACAGAGACAGCTGACCTGAACAACAGTAGCTAACTGCCCCCCCCCCCAGACTGATAGCTGGGAATCCAGCATGGGACTGACTTGGACCTCCTGAACATGGGTTTCACATAGAAGGCCTGAGCAGTCTAAGGGACCTCAGACAGTGGAACCAGGATGTATTCCTGGTGCACAAAAGGACCTTGCAGACACATTCCCCCATGGAGGGATAACTGCCTTAACCTAGGGACAGGAGAGAAGTCCTAGTCCCTATTTCAAATGACTTGACAGATTTACATGATCCCTCCTGGATGGCAAAGCCCTACATGGGAAGTAGGGGGGAGAATGGGGGGAGGGTGGTCGGGCTACATGTGAGGGGAAAGAGAGGAAAAGAGGGAGGGAAGAAGGGAGGGAGAGGGAACTGGGATTGATATGTAAAATAAAACAAAGAAATAAAAAAAAGAAAGGGAGAGAGAGGTCTGAGTCTCATTTGGAAGGCATCAGTACACAAGGCCAAGTGCCTAACTCATCTAGGTAGTTAGAGAGAAGGATGGGTAAGAAAATCAAGTCTTCCTGATCACTTGTGCCTTCCTCTCCCCTCCTCTTCTCCCCTCCTCTTTCCCCTAACTCTCTCTCCCCTTCCCCCATGCTCCCAATTTGCTTGGGAGATCTTGTCCCTTTCCCCTTCTCTGGGGGACCATGTATGTCTCTCTTAGGGTCCTCCTTGTTACCTAGCTTTTCTGGTAGTGTGGATAATAGGCTGGTAATCCTTTGTCCTATGTCTAAAATCCATATATGAGTGAGTCCATACAATGTTTGCCTTTTTGTGACTGGGCTACCTCACTCAGGATGGATTCTTCTACTTCCATCCATTTGTCTTTGAATTTCAAGATTCCATTCTTGTTTTTCTGTTGAGTAGTAGGGAAAGAATAGAGAAGAGCAAGAAAAGAGATACCACAATAGAGTGAGCCATTATAGGTTTAAAGAGAAATCTGGCATTAGGGAAATGTCTAGAGTTCTACAAGGATAACTCCTTCTAAGCAATAGTGGAGAGGCTACCTTAAATGTCCTTCCCTGAAAATGAGATGATGACTACCTTATATGCCATCCTACAGCCTTCATCTAGTAGCTGATGGAAGCAGAAGCAGACACCTACAGCTAACTATTGAGCCAAACTCCTGAAATCCAGTTGCAAAGAGGGAAGAGTGATGAACAAAGGGGTCAAGATCAGGCTGGAGAAACCCACAGAAACAGCTGACCTGAACAAGGAGGAGCTCATGGACTTCAGTCCCCTAGAACATGGGTGTTAGTTAAGAGGCCTGGGCAGTCTATGGGGCCTCTGGTAGTGGATCAGTATTTCTAGTATACGAATGGACTTTGGGAGCCCATCCCACATAGAAGGATACTCTCTCAGCCTAGACACATGGGGAAGGGCCTAGGCCCTGCTCCAAATGATATGACAGACTTGGAAGATTCCCCCATGGAAGACTTCACCTCCTTGGGGAGCAGAAAGGGGATGGGATGGTGTTGGTAGGGGGACAAGAGAGGAGGGGAATGTGAGGGAACTGGTATTCATATGTAAAACAAGCTTGTTTCAAATTTAAATAAAAATGTTCTCATAAAAAAAGAAAATCAAGTCTTGTAAGATCCTAAAACTTTGACATGGGAAAGATGGAATTTACTAACAAGAAATTCCCTCACAGAGTCTCTTGGAGATATGTTTCTTATTTGATTCCAGATCCAATAAAATTGGTAACCAAGATTAACCTTCGTGAGAAGTCAGTAAATAAAAAGGGTAAACCAGGGGAGGCTGGAATCTCATACATCTCTTGAAAAAGAGTTATCAGTCAGTCTGTGTCTCTATTGTTCATGGTCAAGTAGTATGAGGACTGACACCTAACCACCTGACAACTGGGAGGCCACTAATATCCTCAGTCAGAGCACTTTCAGTGATTTATTTCTGACTATGCTATGTTTACATTAGGGACTGTTGGAACAGCTCAATCAGCAAATATACTAGATATGTGAGTGTACTGACTGCAGGTTCTTCCTCAAGTGTAGCAATTGCCAACTGGGTCAAATCAAGCACAAGAGCTTTGTGAATGAAAGTTACACATCCACTTGAGTAATAGATCCCTAGTCCTGACTCAACAAAGGATGCTTGGTCCTTAAGCTAGTCTCTTTTGTGGAAAGAATCCTGGCCCAATCTTTCAACGCTACTGGTAGGGTAAACAAATCTCTCTATAAAGTAGCTTAGGGGTACTTCTAGAGCAGCAGATGCAAGAAATCCAAGACCAAATATTGGGTTATAACCACAAGGTCACAGATGACACTCAGGCATGAGACTAGACATGCTTTCCCAAATTGCTGATCCCCAAGCAGCCCTGCCTACAGTGTTGAGAACAATTAAATATTTGTGTTGCTTATCTTTCTGGAGAGCTCATCATGTCCCTGCTGAACATAGTCTATGGTTTCCCTAGTTGGACAGGGCTTGGCTCCTAGGGTTACATTAAAGGTGGTTGGCAAAATGGCATACAACGTTCATCTTGGCTGCCTGTTATGGGAAGAGCATGTGGCTAGAGGTTCCCAAGATGCATTGTATATTAGAGTAGTGTAAGCATAGTCTCTGAGAGTGTTGCAAGTGTCAAGCAAGATGATGGCTACCAGGCTCAGACAAAACAAGGCTTGACCAGTTTAAGACCCTGAGTTGTGTTGGTTTATAGGAGATGCCAACTGCTCCCAGGCAGATGAAGTGGGACAAGTGTGTTCTAGAACCTTCATCCCAAGAAACCAAGCAAACTACAGTAATGATCAGATGTTCCTATGAATTCTGTGGTGGTTTGAATGAAAATGGCCCTTGGACTTTGAGGTTTCACATACTCATGCCAGGCCCAGTGTCTCACTTTCTTCCTAATACCTGAGTATCCAGATGAAGAACTCTCAGCTACCTTTCCAGCACCATGTCTGCCTGCACACTGCCAGGCTTCTCACTATGATGATAATGAGCTAAAACTTTGATTTATAAAGCAGCCTCAATGAAATGTTGGTATTATGGAATCAGCTATGATGAAAGTAGTGACTGCATAAAAACTGGAAAATGTTACAAACTATACTGTTAGTTTCCTTCATTTAAATAAAACAATGTGTATGCTTGTCTATATACTATATACATACCTGTAATACCTGAAGAGGCCAGAATGGAGAGTTTAGAGCCCCTGGAACTGGAGTTACAGCAGGTAGTAAGCTGTAATATGGGTTCTAGGACTCAAACCCAGATCTTCTGAAAGAACAGCTAGTACTCTTAACCAATGAGCCATCTCTCTAGTCCCCAGACTATTAATGTTCATTTGTTTGTTACCAAGAGAGCTGCTTGATTAACATTTACCAATTTCCCAATAGGCAGAAGGGAATTCAAATAAAGTCATATCATTCTCTGTTGCTACCAAGAACATCACCTATGGTTCATTTCCTCAGTTCAAAGAATAATGTCCATAGTGCAGAAATTCCAGGAGAGTCACATGACAATGTTGAGTGCACTGCCTCTGACATTGTATATATTCATTATATTTGAAGTTTTAATGATGTGAGTGTGACTATGTAAAACTAAAACCCAAGGTTCTTTGTTTAGAATCCAGGGGGAAAGATACTAAAATACAAGTCTATATTCTCTCTCTCTCTCTCTCTCTCTCTCTCTCTCTCTCTCTCTCTCTCTCTCTCTCTCTCCCTATCTATCTCTCTCTCCTATCTTTTTTTTCTCTCTCTCTCCCTGTCTCTCTGTGTATCTGTCTCTATTCCCCTTGTCATTGTGCTTTGAGTTTAATGTTGTAAGAAAAAGGAAAAAAAAAGAAATGTATAAATTATTAGCATAAATTTTACCACAGATACTTAGGCCTAATGGCTGTCAGCCCTTCTCACCTACCAGCATATTGCTCTTACTACAGCAAGACACAAGACAAAGACAGGTGGGAGGTGGAGTTCTGAGAGCAAAGCTTGGATTCTGGGGGAAATGAGGAAATCTTAGAAATCTTTAAACTGTTGTACCAGGGCATACCAGGTATCTGGATAGGGGGTGGGCAATATTGTTCTCACCAAGATGCAGCCTCCATTAAACTATAACAGTGCAAGTTTGAAGCAAGACGGTGACCACCACCACCACACTCTATGCTGAATACTCAAAATGTGAGCCTGAACTCAAGCACTGCCATGTCCAGACTCTACTGGAGATGAAAGGCAACAATAAAAACTAAGTCCTTCCCCTATTCTCCTTACCAATTCAACTTAATTCCAATCCTAGGGATCAGAAGGCCCGAGACTCCAAAGATCTGAGAAATGTGTCATGAAGGACCAATTCCAGGGCGGAGGGAAAAGACTCTCTAAGGTATCAGTATGTATTTCTGTGTTTCATTGGACTTCATGATCAAAAGAAAAGTTAGAAGAATTTCGAGATGGTGACAAAAGGTTATTAAGTCAAGCATGGGGTCCTTTAAGACACAAGCTCCTGAGTTTGTGTACAAGATACAGAATGCTGGTCTCACTCAGTTGCTTGTTTAAGTTCTTACCACAGGAGTTCTCTATTCTTCTATCACAATACTAGAATTAAAATGGTGTGCATATTTAGCTTAACTCTTCATGCAATGCCAATCATTGTCCTAATTTCTATACTGTTTTACACTTGAGCTCCTAGAATGACTGGGTTGACTGTGTTTGCCATTGTCACCTGCCCTAATCTTATCTGAATCCACACAAGATTCTGTCTATCATGCCATTAAAACTGCTGCCATCATCAGTAATGGGTTCTCTTTCTTCCTTTTTTCACTTACAGACAGGTTGACTTAAACTTCCTGGTGAGTATATCAGCAAGGGCATTCTATGTGGTTGCTACCACTGATGTTACCAACCTCTTTCTGAGGTGGAGAATGCAACTGGAAACGATCTCCAAGACTTGTTCCACTCAAGACCTGTTTTCTTGTAAAGCACTTCAGCTTTCATGATGATTAAGGGGACAAATCAAGCTGCCTTCACTCAGAACACCTTCTTTATTTCTTTCATCTTGTAATTCTCATCAGCGACAATGTAGACTCTGTGCAGACTGCAAAATCACATAACAGAGAATGTCCAGCTCTACCAGATTCACAACATTCTCAAATTATCATTGCTGTAGGATGTTTATCTAGAGTCAATAATCTCAGTTTCACATTTTTCAATTGCTATTTTCTACTTTAAACATGCCCTCAAAATTCAAATTAAGGCCAAGAGAGTGTTACTGCTAGCTATAAAACACCTGGCTTTTGGGATACTTAAATATCTATCTTCTAATCATGGCTGCAAATAATGTATTTTAAGACTAGACACATGAATTCTTCTGTAGGAGTTTTCTTTGGGAGAACACATCATCATCTTTCTTTTAGGAAAAGCAATGGGTGTCAAATTTGCTCCAGACTAGCAACAGGTTTCACTTACATGAAGCCCAGGGCAAAATCCCATTGTATTGAGCTTTGTCTGGAGCCCCAGCCATATGCAGTATGTCACAGCTATATCCACAATGTATTTATGTATTTCCATGAGGAACAAAAGCAAACCAAAATAGAAGGAGGAGGAAGAGGAGGAGGAGATGGAGGAGGAAGAGGAGTTGGAGGAGGAGGAGGAAGAGGAGGAGTTGGAGGAGGAGGAGGAAGAGGAGGAGGAGAAAGAGGAGGAGGAGAAAGAGGAGGAGGAGATGGAGTAGGAGGAGGAGGAAGAGAAGGAGGAGGAAGAGGAGGAGGAGGAGGTGGAGGAGGAGGAGAAGAAGAAGAGGAAGAGGAAGAGGAAGAGGAGGAAGAAGAAGAAGAAGAAGAAGAAGAAGAAGAAGAAGAAGAAGAAGAAGAAGAAGAAGAAGAAGAAGAAGAAGAAGAACACCCAGTTTACTAATCTGCTTTGACCTCATAATGATTAGGTCTCTTTTCTTTCTTCTTTGTCCTAGGAAGAGTTCAGCTTGTTACTTGATGATGTCTTTATCTCTCCCAGTTTCAAAACTTCATTTTTAGTTTAGAATGTCTCCTCCCCCATCCCCTCTCTCCTCCTACTACCTTACACTTACTTATTTAGCATCGTACCCTTCAAGGGTATGAAAGAAAAGAGGCCCTAATAGAACTAACACATCTAGCCCTTTGACAACATTTTTTAAAAAAATTAAAAATGCTATTGACAAACTGATAAAAGCAATATAAGAAGTTGCCTCATTTCCTCACAAGAATACTGTTGGTTTAGGATAGCTGCAGATATATCTGGTTCACTTCTGTGTAAGCTCCAGAGGGCTTAACTTGCCTTTAGACTTCTGAAAAGAATACTAAGAACAGATGCTGACACAAAATTCATTTGGAGTCAAGTCTTCTGAGATCCATGTATTTGTGGATCTGCAACTTATAGAATTTAGTGTGTGGAGTGGAGGGCCTCCAAGATAGCAAATGTCATATTAGGTACAGGAATGAATATATATTTAGGGTAAGAATAAAGCTTGCAATAAATATATCAAAAAGTAAAAGATATAGTAGCTTATATTCAATAATTTCCTGAGATATTGAGATATGTACTAATAGTAATGCTAGGTTCTTCATATAACAATATTTTACTATATAGTTTTTCATAAATAATTCACCATCATGGCCAAATGATTTTTTTTTACTATATCTACAATCTGTATCAGTATGGTGCCCACACACATTCTTAATACTGATATTATTGCTGCCAGCCTATGTCTGCAAATATAGTTCAAATTGATCCTTTTTCTCTTGGTTAATAAAAGAAAAAGACACCTTAGGCACTTATATTTGTAAAGGCTGGATCTAAATTATTATTCTACTAGGGAGAGGTACATAACAAATTAACAAAACTAGGCGGCTTCAAATAATGAAAAAAAATTATTCCTTCACAGTGTTGGAAGCCATATCTGAAATTGTGATGCTATCAGGATCCTACATCCTTTGAAAAGCCTTTGCTCTTTCAAGCTCCTAGTGGTTCCTGGAATCTTGACTTATGGTAGCATCACTCAACATGAGACTTACTAAACTCATGGGCAATATCTCTCCCTGTCATTATAACAAATAGAAATGCTAAAAAAATCATGTCCTCTGGGGTTTAAATATACATAGGATACCAAAGTGGAGTAGCTAAAGTTATGGGTATACATATCTTATTGCTGAATATCTGCTATCAATACTCTTTTGAAATGCTCAGAAGAAATCCTCAATCCCTCTTTGCTTTGATTCACTTCCACCACTTTTGTAGCAGGGAGTGATTGTTGTGGCTTTCCTAATATAGAAAGAACATCCCATTCTCTAAACAATCACAGATATACATTATTTATAGAAGATTAATCCTCCAAAGACATATTATACTTTGCAGACTCTTAAGGATATACAGTGAAAATGCTACACAGTAGCTTGAAAATTAGACCTGGGAAACAATGAGTTTGCATGTCCTTGGGATAAACTGTATTTTAATGTTCTATAATATATGATATCACTACAACTATAAGTGCTTTGTGGGAATTTTGAATGCTTTCTTTCATTTATTTTTTCTTTTATTGAAAATAGATTGTTTTCATACAATATATCCTGATTGTGGTTTTCCCTCCCTATGCTCCCATTCCCTCCCAACTTCTCCTCCCATCCATATCCATCCCAGTTCAGTCTCTCATTAGAAAACAAACAGACATCTAAGAGATAATAACAAAATAAAGTACAATCAGATAAAACAAAAACAAATCCATCAGAGTGGGACAAAAAAAGGAGGAAAAGAGCCCCCCAAAGGCACAAGAAACAGATATAGACACAGAGACCCTCTCATTTATACACCAAAGATTCCCATAAAAACACAAAACCAGAAGACATAATATATACATAAAACACTTGTAGGGTAAAAAATAGAAAATAATAAATACGATGTAATATAATAAAGAAAAGAAAGCCATGACACAACATTAATGAGACAAGAAATCCCGAAAATGCTATTGGGCTCTTTTTCTGCTGGCCACATACTGCTGGGTGTGCAGCCTACCCAAAAGAGTAGTTTATTTCCCCAGTGAGACTTTCTTGGAGTGCTTGCCAATTGGAGATAGCTTCTGGGGTTGAGATGGGGGTAAGTATCCACTTCTCTTTTCAACTGTAGGATCCTTTCCGGTTTAGTCTAAAAGTCCAGTGAATGTTGCCTCAGTCTCTGTCAGTTCATTTGTGCATTGGTCCTGTTGCGTTTAGAAGGGCTCATTTCCTTGTTGTCCTCTATCCCTTCTGGCTCTTACACCCTTCCTGACCCCTCTTCAATAGGGTTCCCTAAGCTCTGAGGGAAGGATTTTGTTGGTGACTTCCCATTTATTGTGAACGTTCCATGGTCTCTCACTCTCTGCATATTGTCTGAATGTGTGTCTCTGTATTTGTTTCCTTCTGCTGCAGGAAGAAGCATCTCTAATAATGGCTGAACAATGCACTGGTCTTTTGAGTAAAACAGAATGTCATTAGGAGTCATTTTATTGTTACTTTTTTTTTTTTTTTTTTTTTTAAAGACCGGTAGCATTTGGGTTTACCCTAGGTCTCCAGGCTATCAAGATTGGTTCGTCCAAGAAGCATTGGCTAAGGGTCCCATCCCATAGAGTGGGCTTTAAATCAGGTATAAAATGGTTGAATGCTCGCCCAAGCTTTGTGTTACCCACTAGTGTATCTTCTAGACAGGTCATTCTTGTAGATTGAAGGGTTTGTAGCTGAGATTGCAATTACATTTCTCCTTTGGTAGTGTGCAGAGTACCTTCTAGTACCAAGAACACTATCCTGTAGGGGAGAAGGCTCTAGGTAAGCATCATCTCAACTTCTCTGTATTAAATGACTTGTATAGGTGTTGTCTTCAGTAATAAGATTTTTCCATCACTTTGTGGAGAGCAATCGATAGTCTTGGCAACAACCTGTGTAGTTTGGGGCTTCTCATGGAACCTCCTTGACTAAAAACTCAATTAGATGAACCCGTTCCTAGTACTGGAAACTTCATTTGGGAAGAGAGTTGTCATATATGCCTCCATAGTAAAAATCTTTTCCCATTATATAGGCTGCTGCTTTATATGAATGATAGTGTCCTTTGCCATATAGTTTCTTTTAAATTTCATTAGGTCCCATTTAATAATTGTTAATCTTGGTTCCTATGGTGATGGTGTTTTGTTCAGAAAATCTTTTTTTCTGTGCCAATAGGTTAAAGAGTAATTCTCTTCTATGAGGTTCACTGTGTCTGGTTATGTTGAGGTCTTTGATCCACATAGAGTTGAGTTTTGTGCAGGATGATTTATGTCTAGGACTTCAATTATATTCCATTGACCAACATGTCTATTTTTATGCCAATACCATGCTATTTTTATTACAATATATCTGTAGCAGACCTTGAAATTAGGGATGGTGATACCTCCAGCAGTTCATTTTTTGTTCAGGATTATATCATCTATCGTGTGTGTGTGTGCATGTATGTTTCCACAGGAAGCTGAAACTGGCCTTTAAATATCTGTGAAGAATTGTCTTGGATGGAGCTTGTGTTCAATCTGTGTTGAATCTGTAGACTGCTTTTTGTAGAAGTATGGGAGACCTTTCCATCTTCTGATATCTTTCTTAATTTCTTAGAGATTTTTTTTTGTTTTATTTAGTTTTTTTTTTTTCCACAAAAGTCTTTCACTTGCTTGGTTAGAGTTAGCACCAAGATATTTTATATTCTAGAGGCTACTGTGAAAGGTGCTGTGTCCTTTTGTTGGTTTCTTTCTCAGTCCATTTGTCATTTATATATAGCAAGGGTAATGGTTTTTGCAAGTTACTTTTGTACCCTGGTACTTTGTTGAAAGTGTTTATCAGTGGTAGGAGTTTCCAGGTAGATTTTTTAGGGTCACTTACATATACTATCATTTCATTTGTGAATAGTGATCTTCTCCTTCCAATTTGTATTCCCTTGATCTCCTGCAGTTGTTTTATTGTCCTAGCTAAAACTTCAAGTACTATATTGACTTGGTATGGAGAGAGTGGACAATCTTGTGTTATTCCTAATTTTATTGGGATTGCTTTGAGTTTCTCTTCATTTAAGTTGATGTTGGTTATGGATTTGTTGTAAACTGCCTTTATTATGTATGTTATGTCCCTTGTATCCCTGATATGTACAAGATTTTTATCATAAAAGGATGTTGGATTTTGCCAAAGACCTATTTTGAATATAATGAGATGATCATGTGTATTTTGTCTTTCAGTTTGTTTATATGGTAGATTACATTTATCGGTTTACCAATGTTGAGCCATCCCTGCATCTCTGGATGAAGCCTACTTGATCATGGTAGGTGATCTTTTTGAAGTGTTCTTGGATTTAATTTGCAAAGATTTTATTGGGAAATGTTGCATTTGTGTTTATAAGGAATGTTGATCTATAGTTTTATTTCTTTGTTGTGTCTTTATCTCATTTAGACATTAGGGTAAAAATGGCCTCATAAAAATCAGTTGTGCAGTGTTCCTTCTGTTTCTATATTGTAGGATAATTTGAGGAGCATTGTCATTAACCCATCGACTCTTCTCTGACTCTCTAGTAGAATTCTGTGCTAAAACCATCTGGCCCTGGGCTTTTTTTGTTTGGGACACATTTAATTACTGCTTCTATTTCACTAGGGGTTATGGATTTGATTTAATTGCTTATCTGACCTTGAGTTAACTTTGGTATAACATATATATTATCCATTTCTATTTGATTCTTCAATTGGTGAAGTACAAGTTTTTTAAAAGTACATCCTTGTGATTCTTTGGATTTCCTTTGTGCCTGTTGTTATACACACATTTTATTTCTAATTTTGTAAATTTGGATCATTTCTTTCAGTCTTTTTATATGGATAAAGGCTTGTCAATCATTGATTCGAACCAACTTTCTGCTTCATTGATTCTTTGTAGTGATTTTTATTTGTTTGTTTCTATTTTATTGACTTCAGCAATATGTATTGCCATTCATTCCTTTAGGGTGTGATTTCTTCCTTTTGTTCTAGAGCTTTTGTGTGCATTGTTAGGTTACTAGTATGTGATTTCTTCAATTTCTTTATGTGGGCACTTAGTGCTCTGAACTTGCTTATTAGAACAACCCACACTGTATCCCATAAGTTTGGGTGTGTTGTCTTTTTTACTCAACTCTATAAAGTCTTTAATTTTTTTCTTAATTTTTCTCTTGGCCCATTTTACATTCAGTATAGAGTTGTTTCGATTCTGTTGTTCTGTTGTTCCTATTGTTGCTGATATCTAGACTTAATACATGGTGTTCAGATAGGATACAGGGTGTTATTTTAATTTCTTATATCTATTGAGATTTGCTTTGTCAATTTTGTAAAAAGTTCCATGAGGTACTGAGAAGAAGGTATATTTTTTTGTGTTTGGAAAAAAAATGATCTATAAATAAATCTCTGCTAGGTCCATTTGGTTTGTGATGTTAGTTAGCTCCAGAATTTCTCTGTTTTTTTTTTTCCTGAATGACCCATCTATCAGCAAGGGTGTGGTACTGGTATATATGCATCTGGGTTTGGAAGGACTGTAATTCAAGGTGCTGATGTCTGGTCTTCTCTTTGTTGGTTTTGGGTTGTTACTTTATTTCTGTTGCCATTTCTGGTTCTTAGAATTGTGTGTGTTGCCTGGCAAGGAATTCTTCTGGGATCCTTCCAGTACAGCCTGTGGGGGTTCAGGATCAAATATGTTTCTGGATATTTGTAACTGACACTTAGGAATGGGAACAGGCTAGGAAGGAAGAGGGAGGGAGTCCATAGATTAGACGAAAGCAGGGTGTTCCACCAGGATGTACGTAGTCCCCTGGGAATGTGGACAGAGAATGAGCAGAGGCCACAGTAGATAGTCTGTTACAGAGCTGGGGATGAGACTGGGGAGTTGGATTTGGAGGAGAGGAGAGTAAAGATCTAAAGCTCCCCTACTTACTTTGCTTGCCTACCTGCTTCTCTGACAGTCTTGGCTGGCAGGTTCCCAGGGAATGCTTGCTTGGGCTGTGAACAGGAATGAGTGAGGAGGAGTTGGAGACAGAGAAGGAAAGGCTGCACCTGGGGATGAGACTAGGGTATTGGATTTGGAGGGGAGGAAAAGAGCTGAAGATCCAGAGTTAGCCAGCCAGTTTCTCTGGTCCTCTCTTTGTCATTTAAATATGCATATATTTATGTATGGCAATTTGAATGGTATATAAACAAAATTAATTATGTAAAAATGAAATTAAAATAGCTAAATAATGCATTTGTTGAAAAACTATAGAAATTTAAAAACTATGTAGTTTCTGAAAATAAAAATCCAAAGCAACTCAGACCAATGTATTGAATCAAAGAGAAATGAACATTTTTATTTAATGAATTAGTATTTATTTAGTGAATTAGTATCCAGCAAACTGATAAAAGAAATTCCTTAAAAGAAACATGATTCCTTGTAAATGTAAAATTTCTCCAAGGAATGTTAGTAATACATAAAAATTATGGCATAAACTTACAGATTTTGTGAGCAACAATTAAGATATGATGCAATTTCATATTTTCCATATTGAATGGTTCTAAAAAATAACAAAAAGGAAAAAGATTCTTCTGACTTCTCTCAGTTTTATTCAGAAAAATTATGGTAAGAAATAAGTGGGGGAGCTAGGATTCTATAATAAAAACAAGACATATAAACCATTTTCTTAACATCACACTGTTTAGGAGAGTAACAAAATACCAATTGCCACAAGATGGCCTGTCTTACAAATATGGAACATTTCCCACTTAAGTAGGTATCTAGGACATTCTGGGTAAGTCAGCCAAATCTTCGAGCAATAGCATGTAAATGAAAATAGCAACCTTCCCCATCCTGAGTACTCATCCGTTGTGTCACTGACACATTGCAGAAAGGATGCCAGACCTTCTCCTGGCATAAATATCATGTCTGTAGCCTGCTGTGTGAGAGAGAGATAGAGAGAAAAATCCCTACCACTTGCAGTTCAGTAGGGTTCCTTTGTTGGTGGCTTGCACTTGAGAGGAGGAAATAACATACCATTTGGTATCCTTTAGGGAGGTCTGTGAGCAGACTTGTGCTGGGTCCCTGTGCTGCTTTTCCAAGCTGCTCAGAGATGTGCATGTGCTTTATGCTGCAACATGCAAGTGGCACATCAACAAAACTGTGCTGGTTTCCAGGAAAAAGCAATTATCATTTTAGGATAACCATCCCATTTGTCTCAACCCAAATGCTTTGAAAACTGAGGAATTGCTGCTTGTTAGGGTGGCTGGTAAGATCAATACTTGATCCTTGGAAGTGCTGTCCACAAGCTCAAGATATGCGAGGCAGTAAAGTTAGAAACTAATTTCTGTTCTTCCTGTGTTCCTTCATCCTTGCCACTTCATTGCATTCTAGCTTGGCTCCCACTTGCCAGAACATGCACTCTTTTGCCTTTTCTGACCTCTAAGGTGTGCATTGTTCTCCCATATGATAGGTTGGAAGTGATGGGAAATTAATACCGGTTGCCTGCAGTGATAATTAGTTTGATATTGTACTGTGTATTGGCTGCCCTGGCTGTCTTGTTTTGCTTTTGTGTTTCTCTACATGTTGTTTCCTCAGAGCAATTCTGAAATCAGCTGTGTACACTTGTGCCTTTGTGTTCAGGTTTGCCTCTGGAGGAGCCCAATTATCTTCTCCTAGAAGCCCTAGGAACACAGGATTTTGACAGGACTCAGAATGACAATGTTTCAGATATGTTTAGAATACTGGATGAATGGAGCACATACTTTCAAGTTTACTGGATGCCTTAGATGTTATTTTTGTACTCTGAGTTAACCACTATGTCTTTATAGTGTGTCTCTTACCTCTATTGCTCAGAAAAACCTCTGAGGCATCCCCATTCCTCTAGATTACTACAAGTTCTCTTGTGCCTAAAGATAATAGGCTGCTTCTACATGATGGTGAAGACACCAAGACACAAGAAACAAAGCAAACATTTGAGGAAAGCATCAAGGGAGGAAGCTGTGCCTGGAAGATATAAGTAGACCTAAGGCTATAATGGATTTAATATTGATATATCTTATTTGGATATACATTGCTATACTCTTTTATTTTGCCTAAGAGTGATGAAAGGGGGTGCTTCTGGTTGCTTTGATGCCTGTGAGTTTAAGAAGACCTGTAATAGCGTCCTTTTTGGGTCTGAATTACCTTTGCTGAAACATCATATCTTCCACATTCATCCATATTATCAAAAGTAATAGAATTTCATTCTTCTTATAGTGGAGTAGTTAACAATAATGCATTGTATATTTTTAAATAGAAGAAAGGATTTTGAATGTTATACCATAAAAATGTAAGTGTAGGAAATGATTATGCTAACATATTCATTAGATCAAAAATACATGTATTAAAATATCATAATGTACTTCATAGGTATGTCCAATTATGACCCAACCAAAAAGTAAAATAAAACAGTGATGGGGGAATGGTTCTGGGAATAAGATCACTCATTCTAACTCTAACACCCATATAAAAGCCAGGTATGTGCTTTTTGGTGGTTTGAATAAAAATGGTCCCCATAGACTCATATATTCGAATGCTTAGTCACCAGGGAGTGGCACTATTAGAAAGGGTTAGAAGGGTTAGGAGGTGTGTCCTTGTTGGGGGAAATGTGACCAGGATGTAGCTCTCAGCTACTGCTCCAGAATCTTCCTGTATGCCACTATGCTCTCCATCACAATGACAATGGATTAAACCTCAAAAACTGTAAGCAAGTCCACAATTAAATGTTTTCTTCCACAAGAGTTGCCGTGGTAATCTTGGTGATTCATAACAATAGAACAGTGACTAAGACAGAAGTTGGAACCAGAGGCTGGGATTGCTGTAACAGGCCTGACCGTGAGTTTGTTGGAGTAATATTCCCATATTCCTTTGGCACTTTGAACTACAAAAGCGATTGTACACTTTAAGCAGATGTTAATGGACCATCCTAATAGGAATATAGAAGACAGTTCAGAGAGCAATGCATTTTGAACAGCTCAAGAAGTTTCAAAGGGGAAGAATATTAGTAAGTGGCCTAGAAACAATTCTTGTGATATTTTGGCAAAAAATATGGCTGCTTTCTGTGTGTACTAGAGACAAGCAAATCTTGAAAGACTGCTGGACAGCCATTGTAGCTGAAATGGTGAACTTCTGGTCCAATGAAAGACCCTGTCTCAAGGCAATAAGGCAAAGATCAATAAAGGAAGACATAGCCTCTGCATTTGGGTGCCTGAGCTTGTACACACTCATGTGAATGCAAAACCACCTCACACACAGCATGCACACAAATAAATAGATAAATAAAAAACATGAAAATGTGAAAGTAAGCATCTTCTTTACTACTAATATAATAAATGTTGACTGAGCACTGAGAATTTGGTGGCACTCTTCTCAGTGTTTTACATATATCCTTTTATTTGATCTCCACAAAAGCTAAGAAGTAGGCATCATGCTTAGTCCCAATTTTATGCATTGGTTAGGTTGAAAAACAAATGCAAGGATTCTTGACCTTTTGCTTACACATAAAAAGAAAAAAAAAAGGAAATGGAAATAGGAAGGAATCATGGAAAATTGATTGAAGTATTGGAGCTTATTTATTTGGAGCCTGTGGTTTAAGCTCTTGTCTTTTTTCATCACCCCATTTTATGACTCAAGTACCCTCCTCTTTGGGTCTTCTGTCAACAAATGGCCTCACTTTCTAGTCTTCTGATCTTATGGGGACTGCCAACTGAAACTCCATCACAGTTATAGACATTAGCAGTCCCTCCTCCTCAACATCTTTACTGCTAGCCTTCTCTTGGGCATCTTCTCTTTTTCACTCCACTGCTCACCTCAGTATATTGCAACACTGGATGATTGAGCTGATCTAGTCATTCTACATCAGTCCCATTCCTGTTCAGCTTTTACCCTGGATGGCTTCTTGGTTTCAGGACTACCACACATCTGCTATCTTTTAAGTAAGTGTATCTGCCTAGTTTGCTGTGATCCACAAATGAAGTCATGTGGTAATAGAGCCAGGCATGGTGATACATATCTTTAATCCCAGTGCCAGGGGTGGGGGCAGAGGCAGGCAGATCTCTGTGAGTTTGATGCCAGCCTGCTCTACATAGTGAGTTCCAAACGAGCACTACACAGTGAGACCCTTTCTCAAAAGCAAACCAAACAAAATAGAAAACACTTGAAAGCAGAGGACATACATGGGAGCCCTTCAATGAAGAGTATTGAAAAAAGTCAGTGAACTTACAGACAATGGTCCTACTTGACTTTATTTTCTTCTTTCACTGGCTTATTTATTTGAGAATCAGTTGTTCTAGAGAAGTTAGAGTAGGTGAGAAGCAAGTAACTGTCTTTCTCTACTCCAGGTATACAGGATGCAGAGAATGACTGTCTTGAAGGCACCTTAACAAAGGATATCTAAATCTTGTGCATCCCTTGTGATATAAATTGGATCTTGGAAAATTTGGTAAGCTTTTAAGATGGTGGATAAAGCATCTGGCTTTTTTGGGCTTATGAAGTTTTTTAACTAAAGACTAAAACCCACAAAGGCCAGTATACAAATCACAAGTATACAGTCCACTGACATTGTACAAAGTAAACAATTTGATCAACCACTGGCCAAATCAAGAGACACATCAGTAGGCTTTTGTGAGGGTTCTAGAGAAACCCATTACCAATCTGTAGTTCATAGGCCATAGGAGCACAGAAGACAGTTTTGAAACAGTTTTCCAGCAGTAGTTTTGAATAAACTGAGTCCTTGAATGGTTGAGTGTCATGTCATATATGAGGCAATGTGGCTAGAGAGTATCTGTTTTTGTTTTTTTTTCCGTTTGTTTGTTTTATTTTGTTTTCCTAGAATATCGGCTAGTTATTTCCATTGCTTAGCTAAGTTAGTACCTGTGGCTAACCCATTCTGTCTCCTCACTGCTCTTGTTTATTTGTTGTAGATGCTATTCGGATTTTTCTTTTCTTATTAACTGCTCACCTCAAAGTAAAATCATCTACAATTGGGATTTTTATCTCAAAGTCTCTGTGCCTAATATAAGAAAAGGGAACTCTATTATCATGTCAGTAGTTAGTGGCAGTCTATGGACATGTAACACACACAGCAAAAAATGTAATGTTGGCTTCAGGCCCAGAGCAGGATCAGTGAGGGGCCCGAATCCCAGCCCAAAAGCAGCATTAGAAGAAGGCCAGAGCTTCAGGCCCAGAGCAGCATCAAGGGAGCCATGGGAACCAGACCTGGGAGCAGTGTCAGAGGGAGGCCCCAGCCTCAGGCCCAGGAGCAAGAAGTGATCATCTGGTGACTGAACATACAATGCCATCACCACCAACTAAAACAAAAATTACAGGAACTAGCAATCACTGGTCACTAATACCCATTAATATAAATGATCTCAATTCACCTATAAAAACACACAGGCTAACAGATTGGATAGGAAAACAGAATCCATCCTTCTGTTGCATACAAGAAACATAACTCACAGCCTCACAAACAGACATTACCACAGAGTGAATGGTTGGGGAAAAAAATCCCCAATTAACCTGAGCTATCCTAATACCTAACAAAATAGACTTTAAAGTAAAATCAATCAACAAAAAAGATGGGCATTTCATATTCATCAATGGAAAAATCCATCAAGAGGAAATCTCAATTCTGAACATCTTTGCCCCAAACAAAAGGAGGGTTCCTGCATTTGTAAAAGAAACAATACTAAAGCTTAAATCACAAATCTCGCCCCACACACTAATAATGGGAAACTTCAACACCCCACTCTCACCACTGGGCAGATCTGACAGACAGAAGCTTAAAAGAGAAATAAGGTAACTAACAGATGTTATGACTCCAATGGAGTTAACAGACATGGATAGAACATACCACCCAAACACAAAATAATATACTTTCTTTTCAGCACCTCATAGAACCTTCTCAAAAATAGACCACATATTTTATAACAAAGTAGACCTCAACAGATATAAAAATATTGGAATAAACCCTTGTACCCTATCAGATCACCACAGCTTAAAGTTAGAATTCAACAGCAACATTAATTTCAGAAAGCCCAGAAACACATGGAAATTGAACAATGATCAACTGAACTAATACTAGGGCCAAGGAAGAAATAAGAAATAAATAAAAGACTTCCTAAAATTTAATGAAAATGACCACACAACATACCCAAACTTATGGGATACAATGAAAGCAGTGCTGAGAGGAAATTTCATAGCACTTACATTAAGAAACTGGAGAATAGTAAGCACAACTGAAAGCTCTAGAACAAAAAGAAGCAAACTTACCTAGAAGGAGTAGATGGCAAAACAATAGTCAAATTGAGGTGTAGAAATACATATATTAGTAACTATGGATTAATAATTAAGACAGTGCTAACCAATAACAAGCTCTAGACATTGGCCAATAACATTATAATTAATAGTGTCTCTGTATTATTTGGGGCTGTGGGAACAGGCTGGTGGGAAAGTGCCTGTAATAAAATGGCACTGGCAACATGGGTACTAAGTACTTACATTTAAAACTTGGCAAAAGCTTAAGAAGGGATTTTGGAAACAAAAGAACAGAGACAAGTAAAGCTTCTTGGCAGCAGTTTTTTTTTTTTTTTTTTTTTCTCACTTGAGCTCTGTTTTGCTAGAGAGAAGCAGAGATTTGCACGCATCTCCTTTAATGGAGGTTTCATGACCAGCATAAGCAGAAAAATCCAGAGGTCTCTTTAAAGAGGTCCTTCTAACAGTTAAATGGTCTGTACTAGCAGATGGCAATGGCAGTGACCACATCTCCAAGCCAGAAGCATGCTGCTTGATGGCAGGCAGCATAGACCAAGGTGATAAGCACAGCTCTCAAAGCTGGCGGTAAATGTAGCCCTGTCATATTGGAAAGCCAGCGGCTAAAACAGCCTCCGCTTTAATTTTAGCAATGCTGTTTAGCAGAGAGAAGACATGTGGCTACAAAAAAGATAGAGATATACAGTAAAGACAGATTCAGATGAAGTAACACCTAAAAGGTTTTACAGTGTGTTTAAAAACATACATAGGCTTGGGAGAGAAAAAGAAACAGGATAAAGTGGTTTAAAAAGAAAGAAAGAAGAATAGCTGGGTGTAGTGGCACACGACTTTAATCCCATTACACAAGAGGCAGAAGCAAGCAGATTTCTGTGATTTCAAGCCCAGCCTGGTGTACGGAGTGAGTTGAAGGCCAGCCAAAGTTACACAGATAAACACTGTCTCAAAAAAGAGAATAAAATAAAAGTAAAATAAATAAAGTAATAAAAAAGTCATGTGAAGATGGAAAATATACAGAGAGTCTGGATACTGTATGCTATTGAGTTGTCTTTGAATTGTTTGATTGCTGAGGAAATAGCAACAACTTCTAAAAGAAATGCTGGTGAATTAAATCCAATTTATATGTTTTAAAAATGCCTTGACTTCAAAATTTAAGTATAAGGATATGTTACTTTGGAAAAGAGATTTTATTTATGTTTCCACAGAAAATGAAAAGCTATGGATTCCTTTGACTAATATGGTTTGATCAAGCAGCACCCCCTGAAGCAGTGTCCCAGGTGATCCAACATTCAAAACAGCTGGGACAAGGCAGCCTTGCAGACTGCTATAGCCAGGATTTCTGGGTCTTCTTAGAATATCTAAGACAGTGCCCCTAACAGGAGGAAACAGTTTGGAAAAAACAATACCCAAATTATTAGTAATTATGGGTTAATAAATAAGCCAGAGATATCCAATATCTCTGGCTAGGCATCAGCCAACAGCATTATAATTAATAGAGTGTCTCTGTGTTAATTGGGGCTGACACTGCTGTGGGACCAGGTTGGCAGGAAAGTGCTCCTAACATTGAGCGATGAAGTCAACAAAATAGAAACAAATAAAACAATGCAAAGAATCAATAACAAAGAATTGGTTCTTCGAGAAACTCAATAAAATACACAAAACTTTATCCCAATTAACCAAAAGACAAAGAGAGAATATTCAAATTAACAACATCAGAAACAAAAAGGGGGATATAAAATAGACACTGAGGAAATCCAGAGAATCATCAGGTCATACTTCAAAAACGTGTACTCCACAAAATTTTCTAGATAATTACCACATACAAAAATTAAATCTAGAACAATAAACAACTTAAATATACCTGCAAACCCCAAGGAAATAGAAATAGTTATCAATAGTCTCCCAACCAAAAATAGCCCAGACCCAGATGGATTCAATGCAGAATTCTACCAGATGTTCAAAGAAGACTTAATACCAATACCCCTCAAATTATTCCACACAATAGAATCAGAAGAAACATTGCCAAGTTATTTTTATGAGGCTACAGGTACCCTGATACCCAAACCACACAAAGACAACTAAGAAAGAGAATTAGAGACCAATTTCCATCATGAACATACTTGCAAAAATACTCAATAAAATACTGACAAACTGATTTCAAGAACATATCAGAAAAGCAATCCACCATGACCAAGTAGGATTCATCCCAGAGATGCAGGGATGATTCAACATATGAAAAACCACCAATGTAATGCACCATATAAACAAACTGAAAGAAAAATAAAACACATGATCATCTCACTATATGCTGAAAAATCTTTTGAGAAAATTCAACACCCATGGGGAGTCTTCAAAGTCTGTCACATCATTTGGGGCAGGGCCCTCCTCCATGTGTTTAGGCTGAGAGAGTATCTTTCTATGTAGAATGGGTTCCCAAAGTCCATTCGTATACTAGGGATAAATACTGATCCACTACCAGAGGCACCATAGACTGTCTAGTCCTCCTAACTAACACCCACATTCAGGGAGCCTGGGTCAGTCCAATGCTGGTTTCCCAGCTATCAGAATTGTGTGCATGAGCTCCCTCTTATTCAGGTCAGCTGATTCTGTTGGTTTCTCCAGCCTGGTCTGGAGAGCAGAAAGGGGATGGCTGGGGTTTGGTGGGGGTAATAGGGGAGAACGGGAGGGTGAGGGACCTGGGATTGACATGTAAAACAACCTTGTTTCAAATTTAAATAAAATTGGAAAAAAAATCCAACACCCCTTCACAATTAAGGTCTTGGAGAGAATAGGGATACAAGAAACATACCTAAGCATAAAAAAAGGCAAATACAGTAATCCAACAGCCAACATCAAACTAAATGGAAAGAAATTCAAAGTAATACCACTGAAATCAAGAACAAGAAAAGGATGTCCACTCTCTCCATATCAATTCAACATAGTACTCAAAGTTCTAGCTATAGCAATAACACAACAAAAGGAGATCAAAGGTATACAAATCAAAAAGAAGTCACACTCTCACTATTTGCTGAAGATATGATAGTTTACATAAGTGATCCCAAAAACTCTACCATAGAACTCCTACAACTGATAAACAGCATTAGCAGAGTGGCAGGATACAAGATTAACTAAAAAGAAAAAAACATCTATATACAGACAATAAAGTCACTGGGAAGGAAATCAGAGAAACATCACCTTTTACAATAGCCACAAATAACATAAAATATCTTGGGGTAATGCTAATCAAATAAGTGAAAGACCTGTATGACAGGAACTTCAAGTCTTTAAAGAAAGAAATTAAAGAAGATATGAAAAAATGGAAAGATCTCTCATGCTCGTGGATAGATAGGATCAACATACTAAAAATGGCAATCTTACCAAAAGTAATCTACAGATTCAATGCAATCCCCATCAAAATCCCAGCACAATTCTTCACAGACCTTGAAAGAACAATACTCAACTTCATATGGAAAAACAAAATTCCCAGGATATCCAAAACAATCCTGTACAATAAAGGATCATCTGGGGGCATCACCATCCCTGAATTCAAGTTCTACTATAGAGCTATAGTCCTGAAAACAGCTTGGTATTAGCATTAAAAATAGGCAGGTGAACCATGATCTGATATCAACTCATATGCTTATGAACCCCTTTATTTTTGACAAAGAAGCTAAGAATATAAAATGGAAAAAAAATATTCAACAAACAGTGCTGGTATAACTAGCTGTCAACAAGCAGAAGAATGAAAATAGATCCATATCTATCACCATGCACAAAACTCAAGTCCAAATGGATCAAAGACCACAATTTAAAACCATCCACACTGAAACTCTTAGAAGATAAAGTGGGAAATATATTTGAATGCATAGGCACAAGAGACAACTTCCTAAATAAAACATCAGTAGCACAGACACTGAGAGCAACAATAATAAATAGGACCTCCTGAAACTGAGATGCTTCTGTAAGGCAAAGGACACAGTCAATAAGACAAAAGGACTCCCTACAGATTGGGAAGAGATTTTCACCAACCCCCATCTGACAGAGAGCTGATCTCCAAAATATACAAAGAATCAAGAAATTAGACATATAACTACCAAATAATTTAATTTAAAATGGGGTACAGATCTAAACAGAGAATTCTAAGCAGAAAAATCTCAAATGGAGGAAAGACACTTCAGGAAATAATCAACATCCTTAGTCATCAGGGAAATGCATATCAAAACCACTCTGAGATTATATCTTACACCTGTCAGAATGGCTAAAATAAAAAAACACCAATGACAGCTTATGTTGGAGAGGATGTGGAGAAAGGGGAACACACCCCCAATGCTGGTGAGAGTGTGAACTTTTACAGCCGCTGCATTACTACTGTTGGGCATACACCCAAAGAAGGCACTATGTTCATAGTAACACTATTCGTAATAGCCAAAACCTGGAAACAACCTAACTGTCCCTCCCCCAACTGAAGGATGGATAAAGAAAATGTGGTATATGTGAAAGTTTTTGTCTAGATTAGATTATTCTATGTGGAAAAACTGAAAAAGGAGAAAATAAGCTGAGCACTGGCATCCATCATTCTTTACTTCCTGACTGTGAACACAATGTAATCAGCCACCTCATGCTTCTGCTATCATTTTTCTCCCATTATAGACACCTCCCCATACAAAATATATCCTTGCTTCCTTAAGTGCTTTTGTAATTAACACAGATAGACTGCGATTAATAAGACCATAACACGTGTACTGTACTAGTTTAAGGGTCCTGTAGTAGGGGAAGCTGTGTAGAAGAGTGGGAATACGTTTTACTATCTGTTCATTTTTCTGGAAATTTTAAATTGTCTTAATACATAAAGCACAATCAATTACTTATGTTCTATGACATCAACAAGCACACTGGGTTAGTAAATGCTGAATTATTTCCCCTGACTAGAGCCTCTAAGGAAATCGAAATTATGGTATGATGGTTAGTCTTGATTGCAAACCTGATGGGATTTTGAATCACCATGGAGACAGTTCTGGGCATATTTGTAAGGGATTATCTAGATTAGGTTAATTGAGGCAGGGAGACTCACCCTGAATGTGAACAGTACCATTTCATGTGCAGCAGTTCTAGACTGAATGGAGATAAAAGAGAGCTATTTCCACCAGTAAATTCCTTTTTAAATATGTTCTTGACTTAAATATAGGCTGCATTTAATATATATTGTTTTCTTATTAACATTGTACTTATAGCTAACAGCTCTAACTCCTGACCGGCTGAATCATATTGAATACATCTTTTCTCCTTTGTAGCTACTACAGAGCTTGCCTGAGAATTTGCAAAAAAAAAAAAATGTATATCTAGGTAGACCATGAGAAGGATGCTTATTTACACCCTGAGAGCTAAAGCAAATAACAGTTTACCTTGTTTGACCTTAGCAAGGAATGTGTGCATTGGGCAGTTCAACATAAAATGATATTTGTGTATATTTATTGTATGCAATGATTCTATAAATATTTTCATTCAAGTATATCATGTGCTTTAACCATATACACATCCTCATACCTTCCATATTCACTCCCCACTTACACGAATCCCTTCCTTTGTCCACAAAGCTTTGCTTGTGCTTTCCTTTCTCATATGTGTCTTTAATTTATTTAAAATCTCAGATCAACAAAGGAGAGAAAGCATGAAGTATTTATCTTTCTGAGTCCAGTTTATTAAACATCATATGATGACCTCCAGTTGTATTCACTTCCTAATAAATGACATAACTTCATTCTTTTTTATAGTAGAAAAACACTCCACTATCTATCTATATATCTATCTGTCTGTCTCTCTCTCTCTCTCTATATATATATATATATATATATATGTATATATATATATATACATATATATACACATTTTCTTTGTTCATTCATGTGTTAACACATATTTAGGCTGATTCTAGATTTAGCTATCCAT
The DNA here is from genome assembly GCF_943737965.1 of Phodopus roborovskii. Taxonomy (NCBI): domain Eukaryota; kingdom Metazoa; phylum Chordata; class Mammalia; order Rodentia; family Cricetidae; genus Phodopus; species Phodopus roborovskii. Next base: position 163,380 of record NW_026125937.1, on the reverse strand, counting down.
TAAGAAAACAAAGGCATGTGAGGATGTGGGAGAAAGAGAACATTATACACTGCAGGTAGAAATCTAAATTAGTTTAGACCCTGTGAAAAAAACTGGTATGGGAGTTCCTCAAAAGTCTAAAATTAGAATTACTGTCTGACCCACTATATTAGTTAGGGTTGTTTAGAGGGACAGAACTGATAGAATGAATATTTGGATATATTACAAAAGGGAAATTATTAGTTGGCTCACCTCATAGGGGCTGAGTAATCCAGCACAGGTTATCTGTATGCAGAAGAAAGTAGTAGTTCTCAACCTGGGGGTCGAATGACCCTTTCACAGGGGTTACATGTCAGATATCCTGCAAACCATATATTTACACTATGGTTCCACACAGTAGCAAAATTACAGTTATGAAATAGCAAAATAATTTTATCTAGGCACTGTATTAAAGGGTTGCAGCATTAGGAAGTCTGAGAACCTGGGAGCTAGTCAGTCTATAAGGCTCATGACTTAGCAGTCTCAAACTAGTTCTGAGAGCCTAGAGAATTCGTAGAGAGCAATAGTTAGTCTTCAGCCCATGATGGAAGGCAAAAGAAGCTAGGTTCTAATGGCCGTGAAAGACAGCTGCTAACAGAAGGTGCTACTCACTTTTGGGGAAGATCTTCTCCCTCAGTTACTCCTTCCTGGAAATGCCCTTAGACCCACTCAGAACTCAGTTTATTGGTGGAATTCAGATACAGTCAAATTGACAACCAAGATTAACTGTTGTACTCATTATACTTCTCCTGGGCATATATCTGAAAGATAAAATTCATAATTCAACTCTTTTTAGTTCTGTGAATGTGTATTCCCACAGATAGCCATACCAATTTTTGGGTTGCAAATGACTTTTAATGAGCAGAAAAATTCACAAATGCACATGACATTAATAGTAAGAATCAACTGTATGTTCATTTTTACAAGACTTATGATCTGTAATTCTTTAATTTATCTTTCTATATTTTATTTATTCATTTTTTCTATTGGTTTATTTATTTGGCTTGTTTTTTTTTTTGTCCAATATGATAGCCATTCAACCACTTGTGGTTACTTGGTGCTCGAATGTTGCTAGTCCAAATTGAGATGTGCTGTAAGAATAAGCATCATATTTTGGAAATTTCACACAAAATTAAATTAAATCACAATAATGATTTAATGTGACTATAAACTGAAATGATAATACTTTAATACAATTTTTTGACTAAAGTTTATCATTGAAGTTCCTCTCAGCTGTTTCTTTCAATTCTTCTGTGTGGCTACTAAATCCCAAAATTGTACCTATGACATGCATTTTTTTTTTCTTCTGAACACTGCCAAGCTGTACGCTCTCAGGGGAAAACCAGTTCCAGGTAAATGCTGATAGCACAGGAAGAACATAGAAGTGTAGAGTTATTTTCTTCTGTAAGAAGTCACTGGGTGTCCTCCTTTTAGGCAGTTAAGGCACAGGAAGGTGAAGGATCTTGTCTAAGTTTGCTCAGCCAGTTGGTGGTAGAGCATCACTTTCCAGTTTGCAATGTCGTTTCCCTCACTCTTCTTTCTCATGTGCCCTCTTCACCAATTAATCAAAGCCTATAGTCTTTCAGAGAAAAAAGCAAGAATGCTGCTCTTGAGTTTTAAAGAAGACCAGCATTTCTGTAAGTAGGGCTGCAGGTGTTAGGAAAACAACAGACACAAAAATACAAGCTTCCCTGTGACAATTTGCATTTCAGATAAACAATGTATAACATGTAAGTATTTTCTAAATATGTCATGAGGTATGTTTTCACACACACACACAATGCCTTGTTTATGTGAAAATAAACTGGGCATTCAGGTTTTTAGTATTAAGTCTATCCCATGCCATATTTGGGATCACACACTGAAATGCATGTGTTGTTAATCTGAAATGCAAACTTAACAGGTACCCTGTATTCCGTATGGCAGCCTTACCATAGAGCCTTTCAGGAGAGCACATTTTCACTGATTTCCTGCAGGCACTCATCTTCTGTGCTCCTCCAAGGAGGAACCAGAGTGAGTCATTCATGAGCTCTGTAATAAAATCCGGAACCTCCAGCCTTGTCTTCCCATCTGCAGGCCATCTCAGCTGTCAGTGCTATCTTTCCAAACAGCCAACTTCCCCGGGAATCAAGCTACAGATCTCAACTGGCCCTCCCAACCTTTATAATCAATTTGAGTTGGGCAACATGCCAGCTATATTAAAAAAAAAATTACGCAGAACCAACTCTTGTAACTATGGAGATAAGAGGGAACAAATAACCCAAGGAAGCCGGCAAGCTTCCCTCTTCTTTACAGAAGCTCTTAAATGGAGCAGGCAGCAATCAGCACAAACGTATCAGCTATTTCCTGAACATGTATACATAGCAAAGCGAACAAGGCCAATGTTAGCCAAATTGGCATGATTCTTTCCTTCATAATTACTATGTTGTTGTATACTAAAGGGGGGTGATGGAAGTGGTCCCGGGTGTAGGCGAAAAGGGGAGACAGGCAATAAGGGGTTCATCTCCTTATAGTATTTAAAAACAATAATAAAACTGACTAAAAGTTGCTCTGCTTTTTATTACCACAATGTTCTGGCGATTCTAAACAGTGTCATTGATAAAATACTCCTCCCACTGCATACACACACTCCCTCCCCAACCCAGACTCTCCTCATTTTAAGCAGTGCCATCAACCCTCTTTTTTTCTTTTTAAAGAAAACTGCTTTATGGAGCCTCTCTTTTTTGTTGTTTTTGAAGGCCTGTAGGAGATGGAAAGCAGGAGAGAAGAGCTGGCTGGAAATCGGATGTTTAAGCAATCAAAACTGCGAGAGCTATGAATTTCAATGAGTGGAAATTTCCTTCTTGTATCAGATTGTGTATTGAGGCTTCCAAAGAGGGAAAAGCAATATTATAATGAAAGGAGCACCAGGAGTCCAGTGACGTGGATTCAAGGTGGGGAATTTATCTTCATAGGTATGTAAGTCCTGTGAGTAGATGCTCTAGCCACTTTTATTGTTTCTTTCACTTGTTTCTCTCACACAGCTGAGTGAGAAATATACGATAGTATTTGCAAACTAGAAAGTGCTTTACTTTGGTGAATAACAATTCATTTTAACAGAGACCAAAATAACAGTTGCTCATACAAAACAGTCTAGTTGGGAATATGTCCATGCTTGCAGGCCATTGATGGAGTAAGATAACCTTCCTCTGGGAAGTGATCTAAGGACTCTTTGTTATTGTTCTATTATCTTATAGGGTGTCTTGAAGATTGAAATTCACCCACCACCTAGCACAGCCAATTCTTACTCACTAGGTAGGACAAAAAAGTAGAGAAGCAGTTTCCTTTAAGAGCATGAATCAGCCATTAATAACACCAATTCTAATTCCCTTTTATTGGTTGAAACTCAGTCACATGTTCTCTCATTGCCACCATGGAGGCTGGGAAATGTAGTGCCTAGCTGGGCAGCCATGTGTACAGATAGATTCTGAAGATCTATTTCTATAAGTTGTGTAGTGTGGTACTGAATAATGTACACAAGATTGTTTGCTTTCTAGGAACGAAACCAGATGAAAAGCTACACATTTCCTTACATAACCGATAAATTTTGGGAACATGTTAATGTAAAACATCCAAATTTAAATGAACAGATTCCTACAGCAGTGGATTTCAAAACACTTTCACCTATGGTCTATCTGTGACTTTCCCACAGACCTTGATGAGTTTAAATACAGCTTATAAGTACAGCTCTGTGCTTCTTGGTGACTAGGCCCAAATCCTAGGAGAAATGTAGAAATGAAACCGCCCTGCCATTGTTTTGACTCTTCCCAGTCACTCAGGGAATTTTAAGTGAGAGAGTAGTACATCATTTGGTTAGTGACTGATCATCCTTGAGGCCTTGTGTCACTGCCTCCATAATTAAACACAGACCATTAGCTCTAACCCACTGCACCCACATCAATTATGCCAGTTTGGATAACAGCCGCAGCAACCCTTCTTTCCTGTCTTTGCCTCCCTGACAATGATACAGGCCAAGTTTTGCCAGTATTGTTAGAGTTACCATGGCTCTTATAAGGTATCAGATCACAAGACTGCAACACTGTGATGGAACAGAAGCACTTATTCTTTCCCATGCTGATTAAAAGATAATTTAACCTCTTCTAAAGGTGGTCTAGCCAATCCCCAGCAGCACTGACATTGTGTTAATGTGAAATTGCTCTCCAGAGTGACAAATTGGCCTTCTGAGACCAGTATGAAAGCCTATCTTTACTGAATGGCTCAAGCTTAAAGAGCAAACTTAGTGTCATCACCCTCTACATCTTCAATTAAATCTGCATGGAGTGATGCACTTCATCTGAAACCATGGAACTGTGCAAACTGAAATGCACACCAATAGCCTGCTCAGTAGTGCTAACTATCCCAGCACACACTGCTTCTCCAAAGTGCTAGGTCAAATTCACTATAGCATAGCAGCGATGGGGCTGATTAACACCTTGCTTCTTAGAGAAAAGAAATACAATTGACCACAAGAAAGGAGACCCAAAGGTCCTAGAAGGCAGATGAAGCTTTTGTGTTCACTTACCCCAATATTTTCATGGTTTTATGGAGAAACTGATGCCCCCGTGAGTGAAATACATTGGCTAGATATGCAGATTTCTGACACTGCAGAGATGAACAAGAATTTGTTTATGGCACAAGCTCACTGATTTGTTTTACCTGCTTCTGTTTATGCTGCTATCTAACTACGTACTTGCTGTCACATCATCCACAGATAGTCATTCCACTTGTGTCACTTTCCTTGTAAGGAAAGGATTCATCTTGCTTAAGAATAGGAAGCCATCTTCCCATGGCTATCAGACATAAACCTCAATCCACAAATTCATATGAGTAAGAAACATTGAAATGTTGTCATTTTCAAAAATCCCCTACCATGTTCCTGCCAAGCTAGAGGGAAATTCAACCACAGATATTTTTAGGCCTTTTCCTTTGTTCACTAGTGTGTGCCTTGGAGCTGTATACCAGGTATTGCTAAGACATCAGGGAAATTCTGAGGATATCAGGCAGATAGATCATGGAGCCACCAGCACACAGGGTTTCTTTAGCCCTTTAGACACTTCAGGTTATTGGCCATAGAAGAGACTGAGGAAACCCTGGCTTCTAGGAGCCTAATGCCTGGCTAGCTGCCAACCTTCATCTCAATATCCACCCATTTTTCCAGAAACTGTCAGTATGCAAAATCTAGACACCCGTGGCTCTCCAGGCTCTCAGACTCATCCCTCCTGTTTCCAGTTAGAATCTCTTTTTAGAGAAATTCTTGTCTCACATTCTGTAAGACACTACTATAATTTTTGAGGGGGCAAAGTTTTGGAAGCAAAATCCAGAAGGGAAATACTTTGTAGGCAACTTTTACTCTCTGTTCGACTCGAAGAAAGTAGAATGGGATAAGAAATAGGAAAAATGCAGGGAGAAGAACTATAAATTACTTCCCCCAAATTTAGGCCAGACATGGCATTGCATGCCTATAATTCCAAAACTTGAAGACTGAGCTATATGAGACATCATCTTTAAAAGCCATTTAAAAAAATATATAGTTGTCTCCCCTTATCTTCTATTTTACTTTCCACCATTTCAGTGACTAAGGAACTATAGTAGGAAAATATTAAATTGAAATCTCCAGAACTAAAAGTCGTCAACTGCTTGCTATTCTGAGGATCATGATGAACTATCACATCAGCAAATTCCATCCCACCTGGAACATGAGACAATCCTGTGTCCAGACACTATATATAACACCTGCCTATTCATCAGTTGATAGTCATCTCTGTTTCCAGATCCTCTATTTTCCTTTTCCAGGTGCTCATATACATGATTTGCTACTATTATAGTTTCAAGCACCTACTGGGATATTGTCTTGGAATATATCCCAAATGCTGCTATATGTTAATGTAGTGTAACATTATATTGATCATGGCTATCACTTTGATCTTTTCATTTCATAATTTCTTCTACTCAAATATGTATCTTTACTGAAAAGGAAGAATTTGGTTTTAGAAATTATTACTATGCTATGAATATTTCCCTGTACCATTAAGATTTTGTTTTAAAATGCTCTTAAATTTTAGGCAAGTGTATTATCCAAGAGTATTTGTTAAAATATATCTCCTCACTCTCCCTCTGTATATTTATCATTGGTATATAAGAAGAGCTGAAGGAGGTGTGGGAGTGGTGATGTGGAATACTGCTTGGAATGATTCTCTTGAACTCATAGCAGTTATGATTATCTTCAGAATACTGGAGCTGTCAACATGTTGTGAAGGTGGGAAGAGCTTATAACGCCTAAAGCCTCAACTCAACAAGCTCTGTGTATTTATAGATAATTAATGCATGATGCAAAGGGACAAATATTTATTTCAATGTAAGTTACGCGCAATTTCCTGCTAGCCTGGTCCCACTGCCATGTTAGCCCCAAGTAACATGCAGAGGCATTGTATTAATTATGAAACTGTTGGCCAGTTGCTAGTGTTTCTTATTGGCTAGCTGTGTCTTAAATATTAACCCATTTCTATCAATCGAAGTGTTTCCATGTGGTCTTATTTTACCAGAGAGAGGGTCCAGACCTCTTCGCTCACATCCTACATCTTGACTCCTCTCTACTACATCTCCCAAAATTCTCCTTGTCTTCTAGTCCCACCTATCTTGCTTTCCTATTGGCCAACAGGGTTTTATTCCATAACCAATAAGAGAAACATATTTCAGAATGACATCTCCCATCAAATGTAGTTAATGGTAAAGTACCCATGATTCTGTACAAGAACTCCGAGCCCACTCATTCTCCTGTATACAGCCTGAATGTAACTCACTGTGTAATTTTTAAAAGGGCATGCAAGGTGATAAACTAGGAAGGGGAAGATGCTAAGCAAGAGTGGGAAGGAGGTAAGAGAGAAGAATGAAGAATGTTTTGGGGTATGTTTGTTTGTACATGTGCATGTTAGGTGAGTATATACCCAAATCTGGAGGCCAGAGGTCATCACCAGCATGTTCAACCAGTACCCACCTTATATTTTGAAACATGTTTCTCACTAAACCAAAGGTCATCGATTCTGACAGGCTAGGTAGCCAGTAAGCTCCAAGGATCCACCTATCTCCACTCACAGGTCTGAGGTTTTAGACATCATGCCCTTACATGTATGTTGGTAAACTGAATTCTAGTCCTCATGTTTGCACCACAAGCATTTTACCAACTAACTCATGTGCTGAGCCTCATATAAATCTATACTTATTTAACCAGCTACCCAAAAAATGCTCATAGACTGGTTTTAATTTCCCAATTTGAGAAACACTAATTAAACAGAACAATATTTAAGGACTGGCTCACTTTCTTGTTACATATTTTATAAAGTATGCATCAAGCTCCACTGAAATATATTTATTCTAGTTTCTGATTACTTAATATTATTACTTCTAGGCTTTCTTTACCTGTCCCTCAATCTACCCATACATTCTTCTTCAGTGTAAATTTCTAGAAGGAGAATTTCTGGGTCTATAAAATTATAGCATGTGATATATATTGCTCATTATATAATTACATGTTAGTCACAGTATATAATATTATATGCTATAGTGTTACATGTTAATTTATACTGATGTATTAAATATACAATAATTAACCTGATATATTAATTTGTACATGGTTAGGTGGTTTTATCTGGCCCCTTGCACATGATTTATATTTATCAATATTAATTCCATCTGGTTATATTTCACTCATTGCTTCCAGGGTGGTGATAACTTTTCATTCAAAATATTTATTATGTTTCTAATCACCCTCATATTTTTATATGACTTCTGTACTTTCATCAAACCATGTATGAGAAACAGTAAATAGGATAAAAGCAATTAAAGCCTTACTGCTCCATCTTAGACTTCATTATTTAATATTTTTGATCATTCTTCAAACATTAATAGTAATTTAGTAGTAATGAGCTCAAGACTTCCCAAATCATCTTTAAGGTTGTAGCTACATAACATGCACTATTTGGGAACATTCACATCCATTGGTATCTACTTAGGGCTCTTATTGAGTTATCAAAGGACAAACAGTGAATTGATTTTCTGCATTCATCTTCACATTATTTATTAGATTCAGAGTACTGTGAGGCTTATGATATAAAGTGTATGTATCCAGCTCTTGTGCCTAAAGGTGAATTGGGGTATCTGTTAATCTTTGCTCGGCTTTCTTTGCATCTTTGAGTCAATTAAATGGACTGGAATTGGCTAAATAGTTGTGCTTCAGACTACAGTGACTGATGGTTCTACTGCTTATTTCTCTTATGTTTTCATTAAGATTAATCAACCTCTAATACAAGAGTGGCAGAAGCCAAGGAGATCAAGGGGAAGTACATAGGCCTCTTCAAGCCTATGCACAAAATAGACACATGGGCCCTTCTATCTATTCTACATACAACATGGCCAAACCTAAATCAAGATTAAAGGAAATAGGTGGCTAGGGAGACAGCTCAGTTGGTAAAGTGATTGCCTTTTTTAGCATGAGATCTGAGGTTGCTCTACTGGTCACATGTAAAAATCAGCACACATTTCAAATCCCAGCACTGAGGAAACAGAGAAGGATCATGTGGCTCTGGGGCAAGCCAGGCTAGCCTAATTGGAGCACTCTAGGTCAATAGAAGATTCTGTTTCAAAGGTGGATTGTGTATTTTAGGATGACACAAAGGTTTTCCTCTGACTCTTTCTCTCTCCCTCTCTCTTTATCTCTCTGTTACACATTCATACTTGCTTGCACGTGTGCACACATACACACACAAACACATGATATAATAATAAACAACATATATAAGATGAATACAAGTGATGAATGGTACAAATTTTTCAAACACACAATTGAATTTAAGATAAAGACAATTTCATGTTTGATGGTGATAACTAAAATATCTTCTGTACTAGTGTTATCTGCAAATTATGCTATGGTTCAAACTTTACAAAATAATCCTTTGTAAATTTTTTTGTTGTTTTTGTTTATTTGTTTTTGGTTGATGTTGCTTTATGAAGCCAAAGCTGGCCCAGTACTCTCAATATATCACAGGCTGACCTCAAATTCATGTTGATACTTTTGTCTTAGACTCTCAAATCATGAGTCAGCACATCTGGCTTCTTCCGTTTCCTTTAAAACAAATCTTTTTAGTCATTGTTATTGTAAGTGTTGAAACAATTTAAATCTTAAAAACTATGCATTCTATCCCTAGGTCAGGTAGTCTCAGCTTAATATTGAAAACAAATGGCCTTAATAAACCAAACAAAAATTTTATACACTCTTATTCTTGGAAAGATGCCTACATCTTTGTTTTACAGGAAGTGAATACTGTTCAGAATTAGCATGACCTGAGCAGTTGGTGGATCTTAATTACTTAAGATAGGAAATAAAATCATGAAAGTTGTTCCTCCCTGTACCATCAGCAAATCTCTATCACATCTTGCATAGGCTTTGTATAATTTAGGAAAAGACACCTCTTTGGGGGCATCTACTCTACTTGGTGCAAGTTCTAGGAATGCAGTCCATCTAGGCTTCTTTATGGGTGTTGCAGTCTGTATAATCCTGGAAAGAATGATACAATTACTCCTAATCCCTCTGGTTGGAGGCGGGGTGATCAAGGATAAAACACAGAAACTAGGGTGCAAAGGACTCATGGCAAAGGGGAGGGATTTAAAGGGATGTAAGGGAAAGAAGTAAGCAAGGGCTGTAGGCTGATTATTAGTGACACTGATAGAAATAATAATAAATTTTAATATTAGCTGACCCTTTTGTAAATGTCTAGCACTCTATTAAATTCACACATGTGGATAATAATATTCTAATAATTCTTCAAAATTAGAAGTACTGTTCTCTCCATTTTCAAACAGAGAATGAAGCACAGGTTAAATGATATGCTTCAACATCACAAAATGATTAAATGGTTTGATCTTGATTTCCAACTTGACTGACTCTAGAATCAACTAAGAGAAAGTCCTATGGGCACATCTATGAGGAATTTTCTTGATTAGGGTAACTTAAATGTGAGGACCCACCTCTAATGTGGATTCTGGTGGCAGGCCATATATAAGAACATCAAGGAAATGTTTTCTTTCCCTTTTTCTTTTTCTGTTTTTTTTCTTTTCTTTCTTTCTTTCTTTTTTTTGGCCTAATTGCTTTCACATCTTACTGATGAGTTCACCTACTCCGTTTAGGAGTTCCTCTACACCATTGCTGTTGCTTTCATTATTGCCATATCTTGTAACTTATTTTAATCTTTTGGAGACCTGCCTCCAGCTCCCAGAGATGTATTCCTACTTAGCTTGTATTTCTAGCCAGCTTTGTCTTTTGCCCCTGGGATTTTACCTGTCTCTGTTCTATGTATCTTTTTTTCTTTCTTATTCCATGGCTGCTTGTGTGGCTGTGTGGCTGTGTGGTTGTGTGGCTGTGTGGCTGTGTGGCTGTGTGGTTGTGTGGCTGTGTGGCTGTGTGGCTGTGTGGCTGTGTGGCTGTGTGGCTGTGTGGCTGTGTGGTTGTGTGGCTGTGTGGCTGTGTGGCTGTGTGGCTGTGTGGCTGTGTGGCTGTGTGGCTGTGTGGCTGTGTGGCTGGACCCTGGAGTCCTCCTCTCCTCCCTTTCTCACTCATCCCTCCCTCTCTCTTCTATCTATTCTCTCTGCTTGGCACTTCTGCCTACCTATTCCTTTCCTGCCTAGCTATTAGCCCTTTAGCTTTTTATGAGACCAATCAGGTGTTTTAGGCCGGTAACGAATCACAGCTTCACAGTGTTAAACAAATGCATATTATTAAACAAATATTCCATGGGCATAAATGAATGAAACACATCTTAAACTAACATTGTACAATAATATTCCCTCACAGACATGAGAACCCAGTTTCTTTAACCCTTCAACATACACTAAAGACAGGTGACTCACTAGGAATCTTCCTGAACTTTAGTGACAGATTGGGACTACTGAAGCATCCAACCTCATAGACTTAGAAACTATGTGTGCTCAACCTTTCTACTGTAAAGGCAGTCATTGTTGAACTACCCAGATTGTACCCTAATATATTATATATATATATATATATGTATGAATTTATTTTCATATATATATATACACACACATACATACATACATATATATATATATATATATATATATATGTTCTAGTGTTTGATTTTCTATAAAATCCTGAAAAATACACATAACATGTCCCAGTTACAGTTCTTATTGATGTGAAAAGACACCATGGCCATGGGAACTCTTATGAAGCTAACGTTTAATTGAAGGGGGTCTCTTACAATTTCAGAGGTTCAGTCCATTATCATCATGGCAGGGGCCATGACAGCATGCAGGCAGATGCGATGCTGGAGAACTAGCTAAGAGTCCTGTTGGGAGCTCAATGAGAAGTCGATTGAGACACTGGACAGTATCCTGAGCATAGGAAACTTCAAAACCTGCCCCCACAGTGACAAACATCCTACAACAAGGCCATACCCACTCCAATAAAGCCAAAGCCACACTCCCAAATAGTGCCGCTCCCTTTGGGGGCCATTTTCTTTCAAATCATCACATAGCATAACTATAATTCTGCCTGGGTTATCTGATGTTACCCGAAGCTTGTGAAGTGCTAATTACAGTGCATATTATGCACTACACTGTCACCACACTCCAGATATGAATATAATGCACATACACACACACACACAAACACACACACGCACGCACGCATGCACGTACGCACGCATGCATCATAACCAGGCAGCAAATTGCCCTTGGAATTGTCTTTGCTATATACACAGATATGACCTGTTCTTAAGATCTTCTCCTTATGCTTACTTATGATTGGCATTTCATGAAAGGACATCCAAGTAAGTAGTGCTTGTCTTTGGTCCCTAACTTATTCTGGTTTGCTGGATACAAATTTTAGAATCAAAATTCTCACATCTAAGATAATCCCTCTTCAAACCCAAATCAGGAGAGTTTGTCACACTACATATTCTAGAATCAAGAACTTAATATTTTAATTATTTTTTTCATGTGATAGGTAAATGGTACAAAACAACCTTTGAAACACTGCTCTAGAGTCTGTGACTCTGGTTACTGTAAATGCTAGACTCATCAAAGAGCCCAGACTCCATAGAGAACTATTCTTGTTCTCAGTATCTCTGACCCTGCTTAGAGGTTCTTCCCTAGCTTAGTGGCTTGCAATATTGATTCTACATTAATAATAATCCAGAGTATAAAAAACAACACTAATATCCCAGAGCTCTATTTTCAGAGAGACTTGTATTTAACTGAACTGATTTTGCTTGGGCAACAAGATGTTTAAGATTTCCCTGTGAGGATCTAATGTGTATCTTGGTATGAAAAGAAAGATAGGCTAGATCATACCTTTTAGCAATCTGTGTGACCCAGTGTCCTCATATCCAGTGCTGTCAAATCTTAAGGCACAGCTCATGAGCAAAGGACCTGATTGAAGTGTAGATTATGATTCAGTAGGTTTGAGGATGGGGAAATTTTTTTTTAACATATCGATCCCAGTTCCCTTTCCCTCCCTCCCCCTCCCCACTCCATCCCTCTTTCCCTCTCTCCCACCCTCTTATGCTCGCCAACCACCCTCCCCTCCCATCCCCCTCCACTCTGTAGGGTGATGCCTCCAAGGAAGAGTCATCTACATCTCTCAAGTCATTTGGAGTAGGGACTAGGACTTCTCTCCTTTCTCTAGGTTAAGGAAGTATCCCTTCATGGGGGATGTGTCTGCAAAGTCCTTTTGTGAACCAGTAATACATCCTGGTTCCACTGTCTGAGTTCCCTTAGACTGCTCAGTCCTTCTGGCTGAGACCTATGTTCAAGGGGGTCTGAGTCAGTCCCATGCTGGATTCCCAGATATCAGTCTGGGGGCCCATTAGCTCCTCCTTGTTCAGGTCAGCTGTCTCTATGTGTTTCTGGAGCCGGGTCTTGTCCTCCCTCTCTGCATCTGGATTCTAGTTCAGCTCAGGGTTTAGCTGTGGGTGTCTGCTTCTGTTTCCATCAGCTACTAGATGAGGGCTCCATGATGGTGGGTAAGTTATTCGTTGATCTTATTATCAGGGAAGGACATTTATGGTAGCCTTTCCACTGGTGCTCAAATTGTTAGTTGGGGTCAGTCTTGTAGGTCTCTGGACATTTCTCTAAGTTCAGTTTTCCCTTCAAACCTATAATGGCTCCCTATTTTATTCTCTCTCTCTCTCTCTCTCTCTCTCTCTCTCTCTCTCTCTCTCTCTCTCTCTCTCTCTCCTCTCATCTATTCCTCCCCTGACTTAATCTTCATAGTCCCACGTGCTTTCCTCTCGTCCCCTTCTCCTTCTCCTAGCTCCCTTTCCACTCACTGCCCCCTCCCAATATGCTTAGGAGATCTTTTCCCTTTTCCCTTCTGTGAGGAACCATATATGAATGTCTTAGAGAGAATGGGGGAAATTTAAGATGTTGTGTTTCTAATAAGTTTTCAGCAATCCTGAAGCTATTGGTGCATCAATGTAGCAAGAAGTTTGAGTTAAAGCCTAGCCTTTAGACCAGAAACCTCAGTATGTTTAGTTTGTGAGAAATGAAGACTCTATATCCCCCTCCATTCCAGACTCCTACAGAGTCTGGATGCATTTTAATTTACATTCATGTTCAAAAAGATTCTCAAAAGCTATTGGCAGTTGAAAGCTTCTGGGAGAGTCCCTTTTCCTTTAGTAGTATGATATTGTACAGGTTGTTCATGCCACCAGTGGATGGGCTTATACTCATGTGCATACAGACAACACTAGTTGAACTCTCATTGTTATTTAAGAGAAATGACATGAATTTGGAAAAAGGACATTGTGTAGAGGGTAGTTGTGATAAAAGAAAATGTAAACACGTGAAATCCTTAATGAATGATTTTTTAAAAAAATATATACATTTTAAAAATCTACTCAAAGCCCATATGTACTAGGAATGAATTATGTATGTTCTATTCATGTCCAATGTGTGGCTGGCAGGCTGTATGCATCCCAGGATAGCTATAAACACCATCTAACATATTTGTAGATGTAAATGTTGGTTTCAGTGTCAAAAGATCAGACACTTTCATGGGTATTGCCTCTCCTCAGCTCTTAGTAACTCAGACAGTAACTCTGAAGGTTCAGCTACAACAGCATTACTGAACTCATGTGCATATAAATATAAATTTCAATGCTGGTCGTCATGGAGAAATGGTCAGGGGGGACTGTTGCTGTAATGGAGTCTTGCTGCTCTGTTCCTGTATGTCCCCAACAAGACTTTACTACACTTTCTCCTACCTGCATGGTCTTTGGTGAGCCTCATCCAGATCCTGAAGGCTTAGCTCATATTGTAATTCCTCCTTCTTGGAACCATTCCCATTTACACATGGCTATTTGAACCAAGTGGATATCTTTTCACACAACAACAACAAAACATAAAACTTTAGCATTAACTCATTTCATTCCTGTTTTACATGTCATAAAAACTGAGGCATAGAGGCTTCAGTTGCTCAAAGTTAATCACTGCAGTTTAGAGGTTCAAACCCAATTAATCTGGCTTTAGGACTGGAACAGTCTTCCCGTGGTGTTGACTTAGAGAAGAATCTGGAAATAATACATAGTATGGACAATGAAAGAAAGAACATTAGTTTCTTGTGCTTACTCTAACAAAGTACCACACACTGGGTGGCCCAAACCAACAGAAATATGAATATTTCACAGCACTGGAGGCTGAAAATACAATATTAATTTTTCAGCAAGTCCATGTTCTTAAGCTTCTGATGGTTGCTAACAACAATCCTTAGAATTCAATGGCTTGAAGATGCATCACACTCTTATCTGCCTCTGTTGATACATTATCTTCTCAGTGTATCTCTGTCTTCTCCTGTCTTTATGTGGACATTAGTTACTGCCCATAGCTCATGCTAATTCAATGTGACCTCATCTTACCTACTTATATCCCTTATTTCCAAATAAAACCACATTGCAAGGCCTCAGGTAGACATGAACCACTATTGTTTGTTGTTATTATTATTATTATTATTGTTGTTATTGGTGGCAGTGGGAGAACTAGTCAACATAACACATAACAGCATAGATTATTTCAGGAGGAAGAAGGGGTTATTTAAAATGCTTAGCTAGGTACCACTTTGAAAGGCTGCTGAAGCCTTAGAGCTTGTAACTGATACCCTTCAGACTTATTGGAGGAGTGACCTGTGCAATAGCTACAAATTTCAATTGAGCAACTACATTTTCTTCAGCACCAAAATGACATAATTTTCTACTTCTACCCAATGTTCAACATCTGCTAGTGCTTGCAGTTTCTACTAAGAAAAAAAAAATCAATGCAATTGATTTGATGTGTATAATAGGTGCTAATAAACCTGCTACTATGTGGAAGATTCTTTGGGAAGTAGGTGCTAAGATGATCTGTTCCCTGTTAGAATGGGCATATAGTATTTGGGTTAGCTGAGAGTCAGAAGTTGTAGCATCTAAACAGGAGCAGCTGTGTTCTACAGTACTATGGGATCTTTGGGATAAGTACTTGGTGGTTGCAGCTTCTCTGATAGATCAAATCCTCTCTCAGATAAGCTAAGGAAGATCTTGTGCTGGAATATTTGCATACTGTGAGAAGATATATTGCTGTCATTGGTGTAATAAAAAGTTGAACAGCCAATAGCTAGGCAGGGAGAATAGAAAGGATTTCTGGGGAAAGAGAAGAAGAGGAGGAGGAATCTAGGTGTGTGAATTATGCCAGAAAGATGCCAATGAAAGATGGTGGGAGTCAGGCATATAGAATGAAAGAAAGGTAAATGGTCACATGGTAAAATGTAGATGAACAGAAACAGGTTAAGTTGTAAGAGCTAGTGGTATAAGCCTAAGCTAAAGTTGAGCATTCATAATTAATAATAAGTTTCCATGGCCTTGTTTGTGAGAAAGCTAGATCATGCCACTGCTTTAGACTGAGTGACATGTGAGCTCTGAGGGAGGCAGTAGCAGAGCAGTTTGGAGGCTGAAATAAAACACTTGAAGCTGTTGGGAATTAACAAACCAGTGGAAAACAAAGAATGTAAGTGACAAGTGTAACAAAAGTGAGATGGGAAGACAACCTTAAGAACTCTCTGTCCTTAAATGATTACATATATAGAGAAATTACTTGGTAGTACATGTAATTAAATGATTACATGTATAGAGAAATAAATTGGTAGCATTACAGAGAAGAGAAGTTGAACTCCTCAAAGTGTTCCTGTAGTTGGAATCTTGAGGAAAGATGGGCATTCAGACTAATGTAAGGCCGTTGTGTCCATTATCACTTCCCTGTCTGAAAAGAAGGGCCAGCTCTCAGTTCTGAAAGCCCAGGGATGACCTCAGGCTCATAGGAACAAGAAGCTAGCATTTCAGACCAGAAGCTGACTAAAGAAAATATGAAGGCTTCCAAATTGTCTTGAAGCCAAGCAGCTTATGTCAGAGAGGTCACCAGACAGGAATCTTACGCATAGACTAACCTACCCTGCCTCTTGTTTTCACTGTGCTGGGAGAGTAAAGAAACCTGACTTCTGCATCCTCTTTGGATGGAGATTTGTCTTATTATGAAGGTTTGAAAGGCACAGAGAAGATGCAGAGTAAAGATAAGCAGGACCAAGTCAGATGAAACCCTCAGCACTGAGCATCTCCACTCAGTGTGACCCACTTCATACCCCTAGATACTCTTGCAAACTTCTCTATGTCCAGACTTCTTTTCTTCTCAAGTCTTAAAAAAACTGAGATCATGTCTTTTAAACTGGATCATCAGTTTGGAGATTCCATTACACAAAAGCTATTATAACTACTACATGCTTCCTTCTAAGAGAAGGTCCAAGGAGGGAGAACTGCAAAGACAAACAGAAAAATATATTCATTTGCTAAATTAGTCGTTTACTACTGGATATTATCCTCCATATTTTCTTTTCTATTCGAGAATAGTCTTGAGCACAAAAATCTCAGTGGCTATGAAAAAAACACTAATAGTAACAATCACAAAACCATAAACAATTTGCTTGTTTTACCTTTATAGTCAAGCTACATGGTGATTCTAAGAAACAAAAAGTAAAAATCTAAAAATAAATAAATACCATGAGAGGAAAACAAAATCCATCAAGAGATATCTTGATGTAGAACTAGAACAATGGTTAGCAAACCATTTTTGCTAACATATAATTAAAATAACTTTAAATATAATTTTATTTTCTGTCTATGAGTATTTGGCCTACATGCATATATGTGTACTATGTGTTGTATGTCTGGTGCCCATAAAGTTCAAAAGAGGATATCAGATCCCCTGGAATTGGAAATACTGATAGTTATGAGGCAATATAGGGGTGCTTGGAATCAAACCTGGGTCCTCTTCAAGAACAGTAAGAGTTCGTAACTGCTAAGCCATATCTCCAGACCCTATAATAACTTTTTATAGGTGGCTGGAAATAGAGCTCAGTGGTAGAATGTTTCGCTGGGATTCACAAGGCCCTAAGTTCACTTTAGTGCTGTAAAAGAAAAATTTTGAAGAACTGTACACTCTTCCATATATTAAAAATTGTGAAGAGGGAAATCTCATGGATCCCATCCCAAGACAAAGAACTACAGGCAACTGCAGAGAGACAGACGGGGAGAGAGAGAGAGAGAGAGAGAGAGAGAGAGAGAGAGAGAGAGAGAGAGAGAGAGAGAGAGAGAGAGAGAGAGAATTAGGTTCTTCCAGGTATAAGTGCCCTAACAAAGTCAGCCTTGAAATCTTAGAAGCAACATCAAACAGACTCAGGGGGCATATTTCTCTCTCTCTCTCTCTCTGTTTTGTGTGTGTGTGTGTGTGTGTGTGTGTGTGTGTGTGTGTGTGTGTGACAAAAATAATCAAAGAAAAAGAGGCCATCAATTTGAAAAGTGAGGGGGAAATATAGGAGTAGTTGAGGTTGGAGGAAGGAAAGGGAGCAAGCGATAATTGGATTTTAATTCAAATTTAAAAATACAAATAGATATACTGGGATGTGATTCATGCACAAGAAAATATAAAGCTCAGAAAGGTATTTTGTCTGTGTGGTATAAGCACAGATCATGATAAGCTATAGACTATTTCCCCCACCCCAAGTATGCCCCTTTGCTTCTTGTTAAATAATCCTGCTCATACATTTCCAGACTTTCATTCTGAATTAATTTCCTTTTGTATGAATATCTTTCATTTGACATCCAAGGTTTTAAAATAAATTACTTATAAGGCAATTGAGTAGCTAAGTTTTGCATAGTTCCTTGGTGAGAAATAACTGCAAATGCTTTCTGGAACCACTTTGAGTATCACTTGGAGCTTGCTTCAAACAGATGTGTAAGTGAAGCTGCTTTCTTCTCACAGTTTGGGCTCTTGGATTGACTGAGTCATTTTGTGCTCTCCATTTGTTATGTCTTTAATAAAATATTAATAATTGCATCAGGGCAATAAGAACATTCCCAACTGTGAGTTTGGTACTAAGAGGGAGCCACCCATGCTAACAGTTCCTGTTGCAGAGCAGTTGCTCCTTTTTGTTTTGTATTCAGCCTTGGGGTTTGGCTTGGGGTTAGTGGAAAGATAGTAAAGAAAGAAAGACCCTATTCTATAGAGGGAAATGACCCCTTCAACATCTTCTTTTGAATCTAAATCTCTAATGATATATGCAATTTGTAATGACTTTTTCCTACTGGCTTCCTAGATGTAAAATTCAACAGTGGAAAAATAAATAATAAGTTGCTGGCAGTTTGGGGAGGGAAATAATTTGATACATCGGTGTTAATTTCTGCTTTTTTTTTAAAATTAGGGTGGTATATCTGTTTTACCTATCAGTTTTGATCACAGAATAAGACAAGTTGAAACTATACAAGTGGTTCTACTGTGGCTTGTCCTCTCCTGGGACTTAAGTCATCTCTAATCAACTGAAGGTAAAGAGAGTGAGCTCCATATGTAAGAGGTTTCTATGGGCCGTGTCTGCAAGTGGCATATGCCATTTGTGCACATGGTCCATTGATTTGGAATAGATCATGTGGCCATCAATCTTCAGCTGCAAGGGAGACTAGGAAATCTTATGTATCCATGTATACATAAGGAAAAGAAACTTCTGTACAGAAATTAGTTAGCACTGAAACTGTCTATGCTACTTAAATGCTTTACTAGAAAGAGGGTGGTAAAAATGTAGGCAGACACCGGATAAGATTTCTAAAGGACTGGGGATGAGTTTTACAGAATAATCAGGAGGCTGAAAAGAAGAATATGTGAAGAGATCAAAGTATGTGCAAATATACAGAGGCAGGAAATATGCTGATGAATTTGGGGCAAATTGGCTTTCCCTTCCTTGAGCAGGGGCTACAGTTTCAGAGCCTGGAGACATCCTAGAGAGGAAGGCAAGCTGCCTAAGACACAATCTAGGCAACTCTAGAATATTACTGATTGTAAGCAGAGGCACAATAGAATCTGGGTTCTATTAGAAAGATCTTGGGAGTTAGGATGAGGGTAAATAGAGGAAGGAGATAGGGTTTTTTTTTCTGTTGCAGTGAGCCAAGCAAGATGCAATTTAGGCTGGAAATAAGTGGTAGGGTGTGATTGTGGGATAAAATATAAGACATGAGATGCTCATGAGTCAAAATCTACAGGATTCATTGCATATGGTAGATAAGACCATAACACATCAAGGAAGAGTCCTTTCTTTGATTTTTAGGTTCACTTTTCATTTGCTAAATACTTATTGACCGTCTATAACATGTACTCCCACAAATGTTGGAGGTACAATAGTGAGTAAGCAAGTACTGTTCTTTCCCTCATATAGTTTGCAATCTGGTCAAAATTTAAACATTAGAAGTAAGTCTATGTTTATAGTATTATTCCAGTTGTCATTGAACAAATAGCATGTTGTGTTTGAGATTCTTGTAGGACATCTGTGTGGAGCTTATTCAATTTGGAAATTATTTCTGTAAGTCTGTGTCTTAGGAAAGAAGCTTTGGGCACAGATGTGGATTTGGGAGTCATCAGCATGTGGAGAGTTCCAAGAGACAAACAAAACAAAATCAATACAGATGATAGTACATGGAAAAAATTTCTTAACACCTTTGGCTTCAGACACCAAAAGACACTGGGGGTTGTTTCTTCAGCTTCAGGCATAGCTAGAGTGAGTGATTTAAATGACATTTCAGGCTTGCATTGTTTTTTTGATTGTTGTTGTTTTTTTTGTGTTTTCTTTTATCTTATTTCTTTTACTCTCTTGGTCACAATAGCCTCTGGAATGCCAAGTCCATAATTTGCATCTGTTCACTAAACAGCCCCATCAGAGTTGTAGTTCTTATATTTTACTTGTTTATTAACAGTTTCAACAAAGTCTCAGTGCAAACTATGGTTGATCCATTGAGGATTACATTTCCATTCTTGAACTAAGCCTTATAAGCTGAAGTTAGCATATTCTGATGTGAAGAGTATCAGTCATGCACCCCAAACCTGTGGCCATGGGTAGGAAAGGGTAAGCTGCCTGAAAAACCACAGCCATGTCCCTCCCAGAAATAATTTGTGTTCATTTTTTTTTATCTCCCATTACTGCCTGCATCTTCTTCCTCTCCCACCAAATCCCTTCCTCTTCCAACAACTGTTTCCCCCACTTTAAGGTTTTTAGGGTTTTTTTCTTTTTTAACTCAGTAAATTTAATACCTTTGTGGCAGGTAGGACCTCATGAGACCCTTTCCTATCTATGATGAAATGTTGTTGCACCCAGTCTGGTGCTAGTCTTGTGCAGGTAACACTCACTGCTATGAGTTTCTGAGTCCAATAGCCACAACATGTTCAAAGGACAGTATTCTATAGCACTCCTACCAAGCCCTAGCTCTTACATGCTTTCCACCTCCTCTTCCACAACATTGTCTGAGCTTTGGGGAAGGAGGTGATATAGATGTACTATTTAGGATCAAACACTCAATTGTCACTTGTTCTTAGCACTTTGGCCAGTTATTAGTCTTGGTATTAACTAGCCACTTTCCACCGCAAAAAGGACTTTCTGAGAGTAGCACTAATCTGTGGGCATAAATATAACTATTTTGAAGACAGTTTAATGATGTATTTATCGATCAAACAACAGTACTACTTACTTTATGCATTCCTGTTTGCTAGATATTTCTGAATCAAGCCCCAGGTAATACTTCATATCATCACATACTTAGTTTAGTTGGAGGCAAAATAAGTGTAGATATATTCTCTGGTAGACATTTATATATTTATTTTCATTTCTAAATCACTGTAAAGGGATTCAGTTAAGGCAACATTTTTAGCAAATCAGATAAATTGCCACTTGGCATTTTGCTGTTTCTTTCTTTTATGTTTTGCTTTGTTTTCTTCAAACAACATTAAAAATAAATCAAATTTTTAATAAATGGCACTAATAGCCTATGACATGAATGTCAAACAGAATATTTGTGTTACACACATTGCGAGCTAAGCTCAAGTCTTTAAAAAGTACACATTTCTCTAAGGCTAACTGAATAATAGCTGAAACAAAAAGATTTCATCCTAATTATAACTTTTTCAAATAACTAAAATTACAAAGAGTCAACATCAGCTGGTTTCTATTTGAAAGACAGCCTGAATGATGACACTATTGGCAACATCTCTGGGCTCTTCTCACATGTCTAAGCATTTAGTATGTGCTGTTTTTCAAGTAGATCTTGGCTCCCTTTGAGGATTGTTCATCTTGTTACCTGGGAAGCAGAAGTAGCTTGGACTCTGAGATCTCATTAGGTATTGACCACAGGTCATCAATTGCGGAGATTTACAGATATGACCTTGCTTTAGGTTTGTGGAAACTTACTACAAGATTCACAGTGTCACTTACTCTGTGAATTCACAGCATTTCACTATTTCACTCCTTCTGATGTGCTACCACAAACAAAGACAAATGATAGCCATATTGGCTTTTACACCATTACAAACCCAAGAGGGTAATGAAGCTTGTCCTAGTGTAGGTCAAGCAAAGAGGATAACAAGAGAAATTGAGCATTTTCAGTGTCAACAGCAGAAAAATCTAAGCAAACAAAAAGTCATCGGTTAGGACTGTAAACTGGTTCAACATTTTTGCAAATATTCTAGCAGTACCAGTTAAAACTCAACACATTTATGCCTTATGATACAGCAATTCCACCTTATGGCACTAGAGGTCAGAATAGTGTTAAGGGTATTGGGGGAGAAGGGCCTGGGTAGGGGGTGCTGGTGAGAGAGGGGTGTGAGTAAGTGATTTGGGAGCCCTGAAAAGTCCTATAGTTTGATCTCGTAGTGATAAAGTGTAGACATAGGTAAATATCCATTAAACTCTTCAGCCCATATTTGTACCCTTTTCCACCCACAATTTCTGGAAATTTTATCTCTAAATTGGCATAGTTATGAGTAAAAGTTCCTAATAACTAGCCTTTTGCTGCATGTTGCCAATTTAGAAAGATGCAGGGCTTGGAGTGAAGACAATGCTATGCTCACAGGAGATCTCTATAGTTACATTGTCACAGGTAAAGCCTTCCCCACAACAGGTAGAGACATTGTTTGTATTTCCCCATCAGAAGATGGATCTCGTCTACCTTTTTCTCTAAGAACCTAAGACCCACCAAGAGAAAGGCCTGCCTCACCTAGATGACCATTTGTATAGTCGCAGGCACTGATACAGACTCCTGAGACATTTATTTCTGTCACATCCATGTTCAATTAATCTTTCTTCGATAAATTGATACTATGATCAGTGGCCAGGTTAATCTTGAATTGTCACCTCTTAGCAAAACCAAAATTGGTTACTAATGAGTCATATGCCATAAGTTAAACAGTAGGCTCTGTTCATACTGATTGCCTATGTTTGTGTTGGTGCTTCCTTAATTGAACGTTGGGTTTGCACTTCTTTCTATCACTCATTTTGCATTCTAATATTCAGGTGCAACAATTTGGTAGTGAGGCACTGAAAACTGACCATAGGTAAGATTTTGTGTTGCTATGGTGTCAACTGATGTTTGGTACATATTGTGGGCAGCAAGCTCTTCTCAGTTTACTAAACCTTCTTTTACACATCTTTATTTTACCAGGGAAATTATTCTGGGTTCCTGATGAGCACCATTTATGATAAGAAAATGGAAGAGGAAGAAATTCAAAGTTTCAAGATTACAAAGAAATAGTTATGACAGCAAAAATATGGAAGTCTCAAGGCACATTTCCTAAGTTAAGATTTTTTTATGTTTATTTATATGTAGGTTTAAGAAATATGATAGCATTAATTCAGAATATGGAAGTGATTTGGAAAGAATTGATGCTAAATTGGGAAACACAATGAAGTTACATGTACTGAGATGGGATACAGTTTTATTATTCATGATTAGGTATCTCATTCAACCTTATGGAATCTTTTCAATATTAAAAAAAAAAACTGTGAGGATGTAATGAGTTAAAGCTGTTGGAAGCTTCCTAGAGACAAAAAATCTATATTTAGAGACATTACATCCATAGGATGATTTTATTTGATTTTAATACAAGGGACAAATTTTTATGGTTGAGTAAACTTGAGAAAGGTTCCATCAGCTGCTTTTGCATTAGTGTTATACAAAGAAATAGAGTATACCTTTGTTATGAAAATTTTTTATGAGAACAGAACATATGTTCCACTTCATGGTATCAAACACAGAGCAAAATTACTGTAATTGGGAACATACTTGGGTAAATGATAGGATTAAAATGACTAAGAGTTATAAATGTCTGAAATGTCTATTTCAGGCCTAAGTAGGGGAAATAGCACTAATTTCTAAAGTGTGCACATAATGATTAAATTATCTCACAGAGATGATGAGTATATCAGCATGTACTCTGGAGAAAAATGTCATGAGTGTAAGGAAAGATGCAAGCGATCCCTCCACGAGAAAGTCTTTCTTCCACTTTTGTCACACAAACCAATTGTTTGCACCCATTTCTCTACAATCTCATTATTCTCATGTATTGTATCTGATAAACTAAATAAAGTGATGTATACATCTTTAATTTTTACCCAACTTCTCTCTCTTTCTCTCTCCCCACTTTGCCCTCTCTCTTCCCCTCTCTGTGTGTATGTGCTTGTGTCTGTCTGTCTGTCTGTCTCTCTGTCTGTCTCCCTCCATCCCTCTCCCCATCCCCCTCCTGGGATTACTATTTAGAGGTTTTAAATGGAGTCCCACTAGACAGATCACATTGTTATTTTTTTATAGTGAAAACTGTTATTAAAATTTCCACTTTTGACTTAAATTCTCATCACCAATAGTCATGTATTTTTCTAAGTGTCTTAATTTTGGAATAAGTTAGTAAAAAACTAGGCATGTAAAAGACACAGATAGACACTGTCTACACACATACCCGTCTTTCACACTGGCCTCTCTCCTTGATCATGGCACGGAAATATGAGTAACATAAAAGCCTATCTCCCAACCTTAGGCCTGCCTGGTGTGTGTGTGTGTGTAAAATATTCTAAATTAAGAGTAAACATTGCAGGTGGCAGCAGGTCTGGAGTGTGGGTGTAGAATAAAGGGTCAGCAGGTGTGGAGTAACCATTGGTGGTGACTCTTCCCATAATCCTTGTGCATGAATTCTTCCATCATTTGTTAGTTATATAAATGAGCATTTGTGACTTTGTCCTTGTGAGATTCTTTCTTGGACTGAAAATCTGGAGGAATTATGGAATAAGCTCCCAGGAGAGTGACCCTCCTTCAGTATAGGGAGGGAATGGGGGGCTCGTCATACATCAACTGGGTAGGACCCTAAGTCTCTCCCACCTCCAGCCAGAGGTTTCTAATGGAATTAAGCCCAAGTTAGGCACAGCCAATGAGCTCAAAATACACTCCACCTGCCTTTCTGTGATACTTTAAAAACCAGGGCTTCTTAACTTTCTCACCTGCAACCTTTTATTGCTCCAGAAAACTTAACACAGTCCCAGGTATATAGGAATATGAAATGACCATATGAATCAAACGTTTATTGATTGCAAATCAAAAAAGGATTATTTTAAAGCAACTCTTAGGTATACATGTAATTTTACAAAAGTAAATTTTCACACTAATGTGATGGATGTGCTTGTTTATTTTTCCATAAAGAATTTTATCTTGGCTGAATATTTGATTCTACAGGATTTAGAGCATCTTCAACATTTTTCAGAGTTGATCAATAATATGATTTTTATAACCATCAGTTCTGAAAATGTACTTTCACTTTAATATATAGTGCAAAATGTCAGAAGTAGGTTTGGGATCATCTCAGAAACTGTTAGCAATTCTATGCTAATCATAACCCAAAATTCACTGAATACTTTTTAAAAATTAAAACAAACTGCCAATTCAAAACACAATTTTTAAAATCAAATGGAACAATGCATTCCAGATATATACAAATTGGCTATTTATATTCTCAATAACAGCATTAGGAAAATACTAATAGACTTTGTCTCCTATAATTCAACCATTATTCTTCTGTAAGAGCAGAAAAGTTTGCATGTATGGTAACAACACTGCACTTCATAGCACAATTCTCTGGACTCTGAGAATAGGTAGGTCTTCCAGAAAGTGTTTATTGGCATTGCATAGTGTGAAGACACACACAGTACAAAGTGTTCATGTGTGTTACAAGTTTATAATTAAGGTTTTATTGACAGGTAGAATTAGAGCACAGGTAGCTGTGACTAAAAACACCTTGGGTTCATTTGCTTTTGAATTAATTTTGCTTGGACTTTACAAATATATCACTGTTGTCACATTTTCATGACATCCTTCCCCATTCAGTTTATACAGCCCCAAACACAGTTTAGGGAGCTATGTTTTAGATTGCCTATTAAAAATAAAAATGTGGATATTAGACATAGAGCAAAGGATCACAAGCCTACAATCCACACCACCAAAGCTAGGAAACAAAGAGGACCCTAAGAGAGACATACATGGTCTCCTGCAGAAGGGGAAAGGGAAAAGGACTCCTGAGAAAATTGGGAGCATGGGGCGGGGGGAGAGGGAGGGAGGTAGGAGAAAGGGAAAGGGAGAAGAGAAGGGGAGAGGAGGACATGAGGGATCAGGAAGATTGAGTAGAGGAAGAATAGAGGAGAGCAAGAAAATAGATACCTTAATAGAGGGAGCCATTATAGGCTTAAAAGACATATCTGGAACTAGTGAAATGTCCAGAGATCTACAAGGATGACCCCCAAATAACAAGCTAAGCAATACTACAGAGGCTACCTTAAGTTCCCTTACCTGATAATGAGATTGATGACTACCTTATATGCCATCCTAGAGCCTTCATCCAGTAACTGATGGAAGCAGAAGCAGATACCCACAGCTAAACATTGAGCTGAATTGCTGGAATCCAGTTGTAGAGAGGGAAGCGTGATGAGAAAAGGGGTCAAGACCAGGCTGGAGAAATCCACATAAACAGCTGACCTTAGCAAGTGGGAGCTCATGGGCCCAATTTGACAGCTGGGAAACAAGCATATGACTGAATCAGGATCCCTGAATGTGGGTGTCAGTTAGGAGGCCTGGGAAGTCTATGGGGCTTCTGGCAGTAGAAACAGTATTTATCCACAGTGTACAAATGGATTTTTGGAGCCTACTCCCCATGAAGGGCTACTCTCTCAGCCTAGAGACACACATGGGGGAGGGCTTAGGCCCTGCCCCAAATGATGTGACAGACTTTGATGATCCCCCATGGAAGGCCTCACCCTCTGTGGGGAGTGGATGGGGGATGGGATGGAGGGGTTGGTGGGGGTCATGGGAGGATGGGAGGGAGAGGGAACTGGGATTGATATGTAAAATAAAATTGTTTCTAATTTTAATACACACACACACACACGTATATTACCTGCACTTACATCCTTGTTTCAAAGTTAATGTGCAGGAGACCAAACTTGGCCAGTTGGAATTCATGTCCACACTGGAATCTTGCTTTTGTGGCTTACTGTAGCCATATGGGAGCTATTTGGTCATCCTGAATCTATTTCTCCATCTGTGGAATAGGAATAACAGTGTGTCTTTGCTTCTTACCATTTTGTTGGGAAGAATAAATTGATATATGTGAAAGTGTCTCAAAGCCTGCCAAGAACATGTAAATATTGTTATTTGTTTTCTTTTTACTGTCACTGGGGAAAGGAACATTTTTGTCTAGGAAAAGGACTTTTCAAAAATATTTTATTATAAAGTAATTATGGACTCAGAGACAGATGTAACAAAAATATGCAGAATGCCATGTATCATTCTACCAGCTTCTCTTGAGGGTGACATTATGTGAATGTTGTATGCCATCAACATCAGACTATTAATATTTATACTGGACTTATAAATAGATTATACATATTATCCAGTTTTGTGCTTTTTACCAATTTGAAATTCTGTTTCTCCTCAGTCTTTTGTTCTCCACTTTCACAAGAACTTGGATCTCCTAAGCAGCTTACTAAAATGGTAACTGTAGCTGTTATCAACAGACCTGTATCAAATGACAAATTATATGATACCTTCATTAACAGTTCACTTAATTTTCTTTGGCTTTTAAAAAGAAATATTGTATAAATGCTTTCTTACTCGATTCATATCTTTCTTAACTTTTAAAGTTGTTCTGTCGTCCTTCCTAATACTGTTAAGAATTAACCCTTAGTAGCTAGAAAACGTGGGTAGAACCTGGGGTTAGAATGATTGCGCAGTGGTTACGAACACTTGCTGATCTTCCAGAGTACTCATGTTCTGATCCCAGTACATACATGTCAGCTTACAATTCTAATTTCAGGGTATTTTATCCTGCCTCAGACATGAGAAACACAAGTGGTACACATAGACACACACACAAGAAAACGCTCCTACTCATAACTATTTTCAATAAAGAATTAAAAATTGGAGTCCTTTCTCTATAAATCTTCTCATTAAGACAGGGTTGTGGAATAATTTTCAATAGTGCTTCAGTAATTTCTTGATCTCTATCCCTGAAAAAAATATTTTTATAATTGTATTATATGTCAGTATTCCTGTGTGGGTTTATGTACACTAAATGTGTGCAGGTGCTTTTGGGGACTAGAAAAGGACACCAGATAGCCTGAAATTGGAGTTGCAGGTGATTGCAAGTTGCCTGATGTAGAGGCTGAAAATTGAACCCCAGTCCTCTTCTAATGCAGTGAGTGTACTTAACTGCTGAGCCATCTCTTCAGCCCACATTCTCTTTTTAAACTGATTATTCTTTCATTTTGAATGGGTAATTGTTCTCCAACTGCCTTCTTGGTTAAAGGATAGTCCCTTCAAGTTTAAACCCTCAGGATGCTATCTGCTTCATGACTAGGAAGCCAAAGAAAAGGTGGAGATCCCACAATCTATGAAGGCACAGCCCCATTAAGTAAAAACAGTTTCCAGTAGGTTACATCTCTTAAATGTTTCATGACCTCCCAATAGCACCAGAGGCTAGGGACCAAACATTCAACATGGATTTTTACAGGCATTGAAGATCAAAACCATAGTCCAACCTTCATGGTTTCAATACATGAATCATGTTCATATTGCAATATCATATTGAAGCACCTCTGTGCAATCATTAGACAGTAATAAAAAGGAAGAAATTTAAAAAATAACTCTACAGACATGATTTCCAAACTATAATTCTCAAGCAATCCCAAGGGATTTGGTGTCATACTTCAACTTGGATACAAGTTTTCACCTTCAACAATGCTAATACCACTCTAATCACTTCTTATACTGAAATATAAGGCTTTGTCGACCCCCACTTGTTTTTAGTTTTAAAAAGTGCTCCTGGGATTATATATTCCCATTATGTCACTCCAG
Organism: Phodopus roborovskii; assembly: GCF_943737965.1. Taxonomy (NCBI): domain Eukaryota; kingdom Metazoa; phylum Chordata; class Mammalia; order Rodentia; family Cricetidae; genus Phodopus; species Phodopus roborovskii. The sequence goes on along the minus strand of NW_026125937.1, from coordinate 134,536 downwards.
ACTAAAACAGACACTGCATACCCAAACATTTCAAGATCTCAAATGTCTAAGAAATGAATTTTAGTGGTTTTCTAACTTTGAGCAAATCAGATGAGATGTTAATATAGTAAGTCAAAAGACAAAAACCCACAAATCACTCTGTCTCTCAAATTCTCTGTGCCCATTCTTAGATTACCAGTTTTTGCTCCAGTTCATTTTTTTTTCTTGACCAAAACTATGTTCTTGACTGTAATATTCTCTCTGTAATATTCAACTCAGGGTGAAGGCATGTGTCTATTCCAAGCTTTGTTACTCCCAGTTGTTGACACTAATGCTATACCACTTATCATCCTAAACTAGATTGCAAGATCCTTAGGGGAAGAAACAATGTCTTTTGTTTTTGCAATTTCCATAGTTTCTGAAAAAAATGCCCCCATTTCTAAGTGGTTATATTCTTCAGAATGAGCTAATTGCATATTCCCACTGATATCAACAAAATGGTAAGGTAATATTTTAATTTACATTTTCTCCCCACTCCTCATAAATCCTCCCCAACTTCCCACATACCCAACTCTTTCTCTTTTGAAAACATGCCCTTTCTCTTTCTCTTTTGAAAACAAATCAATAAGAACTTTTCCAACATAATATTTCTATTATTTGGGAACTTCACATAATGCTTCCCTATCTCCCTTACTTTCTATTCTGCTCAGGCCTGCCTGCCCAGCCTTGTGACCCCTCCAAAAAAATAAAGGAAAATGAAAATCAAAATACTAGTCTTATTTTTATTGCCTATATACACACTAGAACATGGGCAAACTCTACAGCGGCAAACCCTTAAAGAAAACTGAGTCATTCACCACCCACCCTTACCAGAAGCCATCAAGTATGGAGAGTTACACTTCAGCATCCTCATCACAAGCTAAGAAAGCAACATGGCTTTCACGGGAATATGGATCAGGACACCAATATGCTCCCCAGTAGCAGTGCAACAGAGATCAACATGACTTTAGGAAGGACCACAGATTGTGGACATCTTTTTTGCCTTTGGAGGCACCATGGACCAAGATATCAACATGACCTAAGACTGTAGCATGACCATGGAACCCAACATGGTGCTCGGCAGCAGCATGAACCACAGATATCAACATGGTCTCTTGTGGCTGTACAGACAACTCACATCAACATTGCTCCCAGAAGTAGACTGGTCCATGGACATCAACATGGCTTCAGGAAGCAGCATAGACCTCCAACACATGGCCTTTGGTGGCAATACCAACCATGAACATCAATATCTCCCCTGGCTGCAGCAGGAATGTGGGCCAGAATTTTAAAAAAAAAATCAAGAAACACACCACATACACACACACACACACACACACACACACACACACACACACACACACAGGGGTATGGGGGGGGAGAAACACAAAACACAAAATTGGAAACCATAATATACAAGCAAAACACCAGTAAAACAAAAATGCCCTAACAGCGCAGTAGTTGTTTTGTGTTGGTCATGTACTGCTGGGTGTGGTGCCTACTCTTTTGTGTGGTTAAGAGATCCTGTGATACTCCACTGGAGAAAAGTAATTTTTTTTCCTTCCAAATATATGTCAATTAAAGACAGTTTTGTGATCAGCGGTAGGAGCCTGTGTTCACTTACTCTTCTCAGAATTTAGCCTTCATCTGACTTGAAACTGAGCAGGCCCTGTATGTGCTGCCACAGTCTCTGTGAGTTCATACATGTGTCAGGCTGTCAGGCCTGTTGTGTCTAAAATATGCTGTTTCCTTGGTGTTTCCCATCCCCTCTGGCTCTTAAAAACCTTATGTCTCCTCTTCCATATTGCTCTCTGAGCTCTGAGGGGAGGTGTTTGACAAAGTCATTCCATTTAGGGCTGAATGTTTCAAGGTCTCTCACTCTTTGCACTGTTTCCATTTGCCCAGAAGCTTCTCTGTTGATGGTTGAGCAAGGCACTGATCTATGGGTATAGCAGAGTATTATTTAAAGTTATTTGTTTACTATGATGTAACTGATTACTTTCTTAATGTATTTTTAATTGAAATAGAATATCACTTTCCCCCTTGTCTTTCCAGCCTTTTCAGCCTCCATCTCCTTCCACAAATATTTTGTGGACCATGAATGAATGAGCAAAGCATTTGATCTAAATATCATATGCCTGTTTTTTTTTTTTTTTCTATATGGGAGACCAAATCCCCTAAGATCACAAAGTTAGTCAATTGTGGAATGAGGCCTGTGCCTATATGAATGCAATATCCACACTCCTTACAAAGCAAGCTTAGCCTCTTGATGTCTTTATCACTGTAAACAGTACCTCACTTGGCTGGAGGCCATATCCCTTTGGATCTTATGGTCTGAATAATTTGGTAGACTTGGCATGAAACCTTCAATTTAGACTTCAATTCTCTCTTCTGTGTCTCTTATCTCTCTCTCTCCTCTCTCTCTGCTCTCTGCTCTCTGCTCTCTGTCTCTGTCTCTCTCTCTCTCTCTCTCTCTCTCTCTCTCTCTCTCTCTCTCTCTCTGTCCACACCAACCCCATCCATGACTGCACATGATGTAACTTTACTCCAGTGTTGGGTCCTTCTTTCCTTCTCTGATGTCACTGACAGCTTGATTTGGAGTTGGAACAATCCCAAATTTAATTGCTTTGCTTCCATTCTCCATGCTCTCACCTGCAGTTAACCGTATATGCCATTCCCAATATCTTTTTACCACCTCATTCAGGACCTAGGTAGTATATAGGATTCACAGCCAATGCTTTAAATGGGGAAATTTTGATGCAGGAATTCACTAAGATATGGGCAAAGGTAGGAGGATCAACTGTTGGTACAGCATTTAGGATCTAACAATAATGGGGAGGAGTTATTACCACTAAGTCTGAAAGAAATAGTGTTAGATGAGCATGGTAATAATTGGAGCTACGAGGTAGGAATTACTTAGAGAGAACTGCAATCCAGCCAGAATGTCAATGATATCAGAAACAGGATGCCAAATCAGGATCAGGGAAAGAGCTTCTGTCTGGCCATAGATGAATGTACAGTTGGTCTCTTCTGTTGTCCTACCACAACCAGATGCCATATGACAAGGGAGACTGGTGATGCAGTAGCCTGGGGTACGTTTATGAGGAATACCAGAAACTATAACTGAGGGTTTGGTAAGTGCCATCCAAAGGATGTGTGGTACAGCATCCCATGATGCTATTGCGAGGTGGTAAAAACTTTAAGAGAAATTATCTAGTGGGAGATAATATACAGGAGGAGCTATCCAAGGAGCTGTGAGGACTCCACTCCCTTCTTTTCTTCTTCACTCCCTGGCCCTAAAGCATGCAGGTTTTCTATGCCATGCATGTCTGCCATAACACACCATGCCACCATAAGCCCAAAGCAATAGGTCCAGTTTGTTCATGGATTTAACCTCATGAGACAAAAGAAACTTTCCTTCTTAATAAGCTGATTTATCAGTAGTATTTGTTATTATAATGGAAGCCTTAACTAACATATTCCCTATTTTATAGATAAACAAGTTTAGACGTGTGTCTCTTCCAAGACTGTCATCACAGAGCTAAGAAAAAAACAATTAGAGGAGGAGCCAAGATTTGTAAGTTCAAAAAACCTTTCAGCAAAATCTATTACACAATTAAGGTGTACATTCTGTTGAGTAGCTCTCCATTACTACCCTTTCTTCTTTCCACATACATACATCACTAACCCAACTCTAACCATTAGCCTCTTTTTTCAGCAGTTCTGCTTGAGACATTTTTTTCATGCCTACTCATTGTCCTTCCTTTCAGTTAACTCAGACCCATCAGCTCCCCCTTTTGGCACCTTATCTATTTACCAACTTCCTCTTCCATAAAATCTTGAAAGTAGAATCATTCACAACTGTCCTATTCAATACAGTAGGCACCATTTGCTTAAAATATGGTTAGTCTCAATAAAGAAGCCACCTACAATTAACAGCCACTCATAAAGAATAATTAGTTTCTCCAATGGGGTCTCACTGCATATATAATCCACATACTTAATGGCAGCACCCTATGCCCAGCATTAGATGGCTAACACATAATTACCTCAAAATTATTTTTGGAGATTATTTTTTTGTCTCATATTGCTGTTTTCTTAGGCTTTTTAAAACTTTACTGGTCTTTTCTTTACATGTTATGGTTTCCAATTTTGAGGTGTGTGTGTGTATGTGTGTGTGTGTCTTTCTGCATGTGTATAAATTTCTCCTGCTTTCTTAGTTTTGCTTTTTATTCTTTGAGCTTGTTTTGTTTTCTCCTTGTTTGTCTTTTTTATTGAACTGTTGGTTTTCTTAGAGAGAGAGAAACATAAAGTGTGAAATTGGAAGAGTAGGGAGATAAGGATTATCTGTGAGGAGACAAGAGACAGGAAACTGTGATCAGAAAATTCTGTATGAAAATGACTCTATTTCCAATAAAAAATAAAATTAAAACACAGCTACTGTGACTATAGAATTAATTTTTAATTTAATCTCAAGAGTGAAATTTTAAATTAATACTTAGAGTAAACTCCTTCCCACATACTGTACTTAAGTGTCAGTTCTGCTTAGTAATTGCTTTTGCAATGGATAAAAGTATAACATAATTCAGAAACCTGACACATCACCCATGAACAGTCATATTGATAGCATCCACCCTTGATACATTGTGGTGAAAATGGTACTTTATCTCTGTGATCATCTTCTCTCAAACCCTTAAGCCCCAGTCTAATCATGACAAAATTATCAGCCGAAGCCCAATGGAGAAACATTCTTCAAAATACCTGCCTAGAACTCCTCAAAACTGTCCAAGTCATGAAAGATAAGGAAAGTTTGAGAAGTTATCCAAGCCCAAAGAGAATAAAATTGTATGATTAAATAGGTATTATGGGCTGGACCTGGAACAGAGAAAAACAATAGTGAAAACTTCAGAAAGTTCAAATAAGACTAAGATTCAGGGAACAGTAACATATAGATGTTGTTTCCTTCACTGCAACATGCAGGGATGTATGTTAGAAACTAGTACAATTTTGCTACTATTCTGTGAATGCGAATTACCTGAAATATAATGATTATTTCAGAATAAAAATAAAACTGCTAATTCAGTAATTGGAAACTATACAAATATGCTTTGTGCAATTTGAGAATGTTCATCTAGTTTTTAATCTATAAATTTTATAAAAATAAATGTCTAAATATGTCAGCTATTAGTCTAAGCATCTACAGCACAGAACAAGGCAGAGAAAATTAGACAATGATGGATAGGGGTAGGGGCAGACAAAGAAGACAATCAAAATGCCCCACTACATTTGTGACAACTAAAATCCTAAGGCACACCCACCGAATTCACTTCTATGGTTCCCCCTTGACTCATAGAAAAGTAATGTTTAGTGTATTTTGCCTAGCTATACCCACTTCTCAGTACATGTAGATTCAGCCATTGCCAGACTCAGAGATTCCAAGCCATCACCAGCTCTGAACTTCATAATTTCAAAGACATTTTATATGTGTGAAGAGATGCACAAGTTTTGTCCCCCTACTGGATATTTGGCTTTATTTTGTAAGAATTGTTGATCTTTGAAGTTAAAAAAAATAAGTATTCTGAATACTAGGTACTTTGTAGCTTGAGCTGAATGATGGATGAAGATAATGGTGATGATGTTGATAATGATTAGGATGATGATGATACCTTCAGAATTGTATTTTTAGTCATTTTCCCTTTACAGAAGTCTCTACTTTTCCTAATGTTCATCTGTGTTAGCCAAATTAATCATTCTCTAAAAGAAATGAATCTGGTTGATCTTCATGCAGAGTGAAATTATCTTCATGAATCATCTGTACTAGATTTTTTCTTATATTAGCCATATGGCTTTGCCTCTTCTCAGTTTTTTCCAGTGTAAAGAGTCTAATAATGTATTTCATCCAGCCTCTGGGCCAATATGTAAATAGGAATCCACTAATATCCACTCAAATCTCTTAGGACTCTCTAATTTATTAACTTAAGTTCATAAAAGAATCACACAATGTTAGGTAATGTTAACAGTATCCTACTTTGAAGTATGGCTCTATTTTGAAGGATAAGAAGCACATGGTTTTATGATACCTGCTACTTAAGTGCTCAATATAATTAAGCTCCTAGAATCATCAGTTGTCCACAGTGTTGCCCAATGGGCTATTTCCTCTGGCAATAATTATATACTTTGTATTATTTTATTGGATGTATACAAATTGAGAAGCATTTTCTACTTTTAAAGAATCTAATCTTTCATTGTGATTTAATGTTCCTTCATACTTATTTTGATGCTTTGTCATATTAAAGTCTATATTCTCCAGTGTAGTTTTATTTTCAGTTAGTATTTGCTTAGTATGCTTTTGTTTGTTCATTTCAATCCTGTTGCTTTCTGTCAGTCTGCATTCACATGCTTTGAGCACAGCTTTTATAACCAACATACAGCTACATTAAAAAGCACTCTTTTGAATGGCTATTTCTGTTCTTAATTGGCTATTTTAAGTTGCTTGTATATATGATGATTAATGGGACTTATTATATTTAGTCTTATTAAGCCAATCTCTGGTATATATTTGACCATATTTACAATTTCTTGTAGATTGTTTAAAATCTATTTTAGAGAAATTTTAGTTTCATAGCAAAATTTAGGGGAAGGCACAGGGTTTTCTCATAGTCCCCCTTCCCCACATACACTCAGCATCTACCCCAGAGTGGTATATACATTAGAAGTGATAAACCTACACTGACACATCATTACAATGTCAAAGTACATATTTTAAATTAGGGTTCACTCATGGTATTGAACATGTGCAGATCTGGCCCAATGCATGATAACATGTACTCACCACTACAGTAGCATACAGTATTTCTTCTGCTCTGTCTGTTCCACTCCGTTCTTATTTTCAGCTCCAGCAAACTCTGATTTTCCCACTCCCTCTGTAGGTTTGCTTTTTCCATGCTGTACAGTTGGACCCATATGGCACATAAGCTTTTCAGATTTCCTGTCTTCACTTAGTAAAACACAATTAAGGCTTTTCTGTGATTTTTCACAGCTTGTAAACCTATTTTATTTTAGACTTGAGGCAATTCATACTTCTATCCATTTTCTTAATCTTTTTTTATGTTGTCCTTTATTTCTCATTTCTTGCTATCTTGGGGCTGATTATTTGTGATTTTTTGTCTATGTGTATTTTTTAATATCTATTTGGACTTAAGAGACACTGTCTATGATTTGGGAAATTGTTCTTTAAATTTAATCATAAACATTTAACTTACAAAATAAAAATTAAATAGTCTTTATTTAAGAGTTCAACAATCAAACCTATGCAACTACAATCTTTATAAATAAACTTATATTAAAATCTGACTACAGTTTTCAATCCTGTACTGCATATGGCTGTTCTTGTACTATAATGGTGGTTGAGAAGTTGTGAAAAAGACTGTATGGGTAGCAAATTGGAATATTTACTATCTAACCATTAACAGAAAACAGTGCTACCTTCTGTTCAATAATAGCACTATTTAAGTTTTTAGGAGATTTTGATTTTTATCTACTATCTTCATTTTTATGTGATTGTTGACCAATATTTTTTGTCATTTTTTAACTCAAAAAATTGATGTTATTATTTACTTTCCCAAATTCCTTTTGCTAATATGTACACATATTTTCATCATTTTCTCTGATCACCATTTCTTTTTGTAGCTTAGATCATCCTTCGCCTATGGTTTTTCTTCTTTAAACCACCCTGGCACTGCGTCTTCTTGTGTCTCTAAATATCACCATCCTATCCTCCATCCCAAAACACAACTTTTATTTGATAGTTATTTTCTTTCAGCTATTACTTCACTATCTTTTGATGGTGTTCTCACAGACAACTGTGTTAGGAAGAAGGAACAATAGGTTGAGACTGCAGGTGGCAGGTCCCCAGGCATGCTGGGACATGATCCATGGTGCATGATGGGCTGATGGATGGCAGATAGATGGGGGAAACAGAGACCTGTAGGCACGACTCATTGAATGCTTTATTGAGGGGGAGGTAAGAAAATAAGGTAAAGAGATACAGAGACAGAGAGAGGACAGAAGAGGAGTGAAAAACAGGAAAAGTCCTGTCTACCCCAGGGAAACAGTGGAAAGGAGAGTGTAAGAGGGGGATCTTTTAAAGAAGTCCTTTGTACCTGTATATAGACTATATAGCCATGGGCTGATCAAGGTACTGCCTGAGGGGCAGGCTAGCATAATGCCTGAATCCTTACAACTAGTGTAATTATTATTCTTTAGAGGATGATATAGCTTTTCCCTCTTTAAGATTTTTGGGTAGTTAGTTCTATACAATTGAACTTTGAAGTGTTTAAGTGTAAATTTCCTTTTTTACTGTTCTACTTGGTGTGTGCTATTTTGTTTTCTACCAGTTTTGAAATATTCAGACCACTGTCACTTCAACTCCTCTGTCTCTGTTCCTGCCCCTGCCCCTATCCCTGTCTCTGCCTATCTGTCTCTGTCTCCAACCCCCATCCCTCCCTCTTTCTTTAGGACACTATGGGAGTCCTATTAGACTTATGTTTGACCTCAGTGGTGCATTCTGGGTAATTTCTAATCTTCATTTCAGCTAGATTTTATCTACTGTTTTGCTTATGGTTTCCTTTTCATCTATGTGGCTGCACTGTTTATTTCTTTAAATATTTTACTGATAGCCATTCTCTAATCTGTGTCTCAGATTTCCTTTCCTCCAGCCAATGTGAAGATCTGAATCTATATATATACATATTGTTTATGTTACTTCTGACTCATGGTGGCTTGACTTAGCATATTATGAGATTTTTGCTTGATTTTAGAGGATAGGAATCCTGCAGGTCCAAATGGGATTTGTTTTAGTGACCAGTCAGGGATGTTATTAATCGCTTTTTAGTTATTGTGGCAATTGATAATTACAGCTTATTAAATGAATACCTGAATCACCATTCTCACCACAATACTGACCCAACATGTAGCATTCCCATAACAGTGTTGCTGCTAATATCTACTCTCCAAGTAGTCACACCACTTTTGTCTGGACTTGCCTTGGTTTTGATTTGAGTCACTGTAATTGTAAAAGCCTTAGAAAATATTTTCAATCACTTTGCAAGACCATAAAAGCCTTCAAGAGTATCTTCTACTCAGAATACAGCTAAATACTTGCTACAAAGAAGCTGAATTCCTCAAAACAATCTTGCATTCTCCACATCCATGTGAAACTGTGCATACAAACGCATCCACAAATTCACTCAGATTGCTATATTGATATAAGCAGAAGGCTTATTATTAGATGATTATTAATGAATTTTTCCATTTTGATCCTGATTATCCCTCCTCCAACTCCTCCTGGGTCCTCCCCACCTCCCTATCAAGACAATTTTATATTCTCCCTCCCATCAATCCCCCATCTTCCTCCCTCCAAAAATTAATAATTAAAAAAACCACACACACACAAAACAAAGATATGACAAGAAATCAAAAGATAAAACAAAAAGCCCACAAAAACATGTAATCTATTTTGTGTTGCCCAACTTCTTCTGGGCATGGGGCCTTTCCTGGCATATGGCATATGATACATTCAGTGAGACTCCATTAGAGAAAACTGATTTTTCCCTTTGCTGTTGAGTATCAGTTACTGCAGACAGATTCTTGCTTACAGGAAGGACCCTGTATCCACTGCCCTCCCCCCATGAGACCTTGTCTGGCTTGAACTTGTACAGGTGTTGTGCATGCTGCTACAGCCATATGACTTCATATGCATGCCAGTCCTGTTGTACCTGGAAGAGAGTTTTCTTGGAGTTATCCATCACCTCCACTCTTTCAATCTTTCTGCCTCATTTCAACAGAAATCCCTGAGCCCTGAAGAAGAGGAATTTAATTAAAACATCCCATTTAGAACTGAGTGCTTCAGAATGGGAAAAGATCTTCACCAACCCCACATATGACAGAGGGCTAATCTCCAAAATATACAAAGAACTAAAGAAGCTAGTCGCCAAAACACCAAACAATCCAATTAAAAAGTGGGGTACATATCTAAATAGAGAATTCTCAACAGAGGAATCTCAAATGGCTGAAAGACACTTAAAGTGCTCAATATCCTTAGCTATCAGGGAAATGCAAATCAAAACAACTCTGAGATACCATCTTACTCTTGTCAGAATAGCTAAAATCAAAAACACCAAAGAGAGTTTATGCTGGAGAGGATTTGGAGAAGGAGGAACACTCCTCCACTACTGGTGGGAGTGAAAGTTTGTACAGACACTTTGGAAATCAGTATGGCAGCTTCTCAGGAAATTCAGAATCAGTCTATCTCAAGATCCATCAATTCACTCTTAAGCATATACCCAAAAATGCACGTTCATACAATAAGGATATCTGTTCAGATATGTTCATGGCAGCATTATTTGTAATAGCCAGAATCTGGAAGCAACCTAGATGCCCTTCAACCAAAGAATGGATGGAGAAAATGGTACATTTACACAATAGAGTACTACTTAGTGGGGGGACAATGACATTTTGAAATTTGAAGGCAATAGAACAACAAAAAAAACACAAACAAACAAACAAACATCCTGAGGGAGTGAGGGAGGTAACCAGACACAGAAAGAAAAACATGGTATGTATTCCTTCATTGGTGGATATTAGACACACAGTAAGGGGTTACCAGCCTACAATTCACACCATCAGAGAATCAAGAGAGACATGCATCATTCTCGAAGAAAGGGAAAGGGACAAGATCTCCTGAGCAAATTAATAGCATGGAGCGTAGGGTGAGGTAGGAGAAAGAGGAGTAGAGAAGGAGAGAGGGAGGAGGACATGAGGGATCAGGAAGGTTGAGTTGGGGGAAGAACAGAGAAAGAGAGCAAGAAAAGAGATGCCTTAATAGAGGGAGTTGTTATGGGCTTAATGAGAAATCTGGCACTAGGAAAATCTCCAGGAATCCACAAGGATGACCCTAAGTAAGGATCTAAGCAGTAGCAGAGAGGGTACCTTAAATGTCCTTCCCCTATAATGAGACTGATATGTTAAATGCCATACTAGAGCCAGTAGCTGATGGAAGCAGAAACAGAGATTCATTGGCAAGCACTGAGGAGAACTCCTAGAGTCCAGTTGTAGAGAGGGAGGATTGATGAGCAAAGTGGTCAAGACCAGGCTGGAGAAACCCACAGAAACAGCTTACCTGAAGGAGCTCATGAACCCCAGTCTGATAGCTGGGGAACCAGCATAGGACTGAACCAGGCCCCCTGAATGTGGGTGTCAGCTAGGAGGCCTGGGGAGTCTATGGGATTTCTGATAGTGGAACCAGTATTTATCCCTAGTATACAAATTGATTTTGGGAGCTCATTCCCTAATGAGGGATACTCTCTCAACCTAGATACACAGTGGAGGGCCTAGGTTCTGCCCCAAATGATAGGACAGACTTTGATGATCCTCCATGGGAGGCCTCACCCTCCCTGAGGAGTAGATATGGAATAGGATGGGGTAATAGTGACAGGAAGGGGAGGATGCGAGGAAGAGGGAACCGGGATTGGTAAGTAAAATAAGATTATTTTTAATTTAAATAAAAAATAATTTAAAAAAGGAACTGAGTTTCTTACTTTCTGTACATTGGCTAGTTGTGGGTCTTTCTGTCGATTCCCATCCACTGAAAAAGAAACTTATTGGTAAAGGTCGAGTGGGACAATAATCTATGGATATACCATATGTCATTAGAAGCCTTTTTATTGCTGTGTTTCTTTAGCAGAATAACAGCAATATATTTTTCCATATGTGTATGACCTATCTAGTCTCATATGACTAATAAGTTACATTCCTTTATTATCCCAAATAGTCTGCAATAATAACTTTCAATGACTAAAATTTCAAATTACATTATTAAATGAGATGTATTGGTACACTACCTTAAACAAGAATAGAAATGTATGCATTTCTATAGCATATTATAATAAAAATGACCTTAAGTTTGTATCAATATACAAAATATTTAAGACTATTAGTTAACATTTTTAGCTTAAAAGTAGATTTAATAATCTACCCTTTTATGCTACCAATAACTACTTGTAACCTACCCCTGTAAATGATGACAAATACCCATAACCCATTGAATGATTAAAAAAACACCCACCCCATCTCTTGGGAATATGGGTATTGTATCCTCTAGATTGCTTCTGTAGGGTGACAGTATCTTGAGGGGACCCTGAGAAAAGTGAGATAATGGTCAAGTCCTAGGAGAACTAGCTGTATAATTTGTTGCCAGTCTCTGTATAATGGGAAAGTATAGGGTTTATCTGAAGTTCTTGTTGGAGTAGTGTATGAGTTGGACCATCTCATTTAGCTGCCATGTAATTGTCTTGAGCAGTTTGTAGTCAAAAGCTGATCTTTGGGTGTTGTTTGTCAGCTTAGTGTCTAACAAAATCTAGGTGGAATCATTGCTGTGGGACCCCATCATCCTTTTGGAGATTTCAAAGATCTAAGTTAGGAATAGACACAGTTCACTGCAGAAAACTTAAACATTTTAAATATTATATGTAGCAGATTTAGGAGAGGTTAAAGGACTACAATTTGTAAAGTATATCCAAATACACAAACTTAATTCCTAGTTATCTGATTCAGATGGAAGCCCAAACTCATGTACAGTAAGCTAGATTAGGCCTTTTTCTAGAATTAATACTCTATATGACCATTAATATCATAACATAAAGTATATATATATATATATGTGTGTGTGTGTGTGTGTGTGTGTAATATATATATATATATATATATATATCAGTAAATATAAGATAATATATATACCTTCAGAAAAGTTTTAAAGAGTCAAAATAAAATCAAAGGATTGTGAAATTAGTGGAAATAGAATAATCCTTTAATTTTTGTTCTTCTGTCCCATACTAGGTGGCTTCTCTGGTATGAGACAGAGATTTTGGATTTTCCTTTAACAAGCACGCTTGGGTTTAGAGAAGGAGAGAGCCACACTCCAACTCCAAAACTGACTTTAATTTTAATTAAATTGGGACAGAAAGACCATTTGCCTATAATGTTTGTAGAGAAAAGCAGAAACAAATATTTGGAAAGATTTATGAAGTTTTATCCTGTTATAAATGCTCTATACTGTTAGGCCAGTTTACTCTTTTTCTTGGGACATTGTGTCTGGATGATTCGTCCCTTTTCTTCAGATGTCTCATTTGTCCAGTGCTCTTTAGATTCCTTAGTTGGAATTTCATTCTTCTGGAAAGACAAAAATAAAACCATGCCCCACTCCTAAATTTGTAGAGTTTCCTTTGGGGCAGGTAATGTCTGATCAAATGAAAGGCATTTGTTAGTCTTCTTATAAGTTAGTTTATACTGAATGGCAACACTGTTTGATGAACTATCACCTCTTTTGATCAAGTGATCTCTCCTATTTGAATTTAATCTTTATCAATTTTGATGGTATCTATAGCTTTTCTTCTTCAATGAAAATAAAAGAAAATACCTTCCCCAATGTAACACATACCCTGGTTTCCATTCTGGCATCAACACATCTTTAAAGTATACAGGCTGATTTAATTCAGCAGGTTTTTTACCTGTTATCCAATGTCTCTATGCAACTTTCATTCCTTTCTTAAGTAGCACTTAAAAATTCAATAGAGCATTGTGCAATCTCTTTCTGAGGGCCTTATTACTTTTCTCTGTTTATTAAGCATATTTTTAAAGGTGTGATTAGATCTTTCTATAACTGCTTGCCCTTTTGGATTTTGAGATATACCTGTAATATGCTTTGTGTTGTAATATGCAAAAAAGGTTTCATTTTACAGGAGACATATACTGGAACAATGTCTGATAGGAGATGTCATTCTGTAAATCTGTTTCTCATACTGGTTAATGAATAAAGCACTGTTGGCCAATAGGAAAGGAAGATAGGAGGGACTAGGAGACAAGGAGGAAAGAGGAAGTAGGGTTAAGATGGAGAGACCTGGGAGACCAGATGCCTGCCACACTTCCTGGTAAGGAGACCACGTGGAAATACATAGAAATGGGTTAATAATTAAAACAGAGCTAGCTGATAAATAAACTAGTACATGGCCAACAGAATTATATCAAATACAGAGTCTCAGTGTGTTAATTGGGGCTGGCGCAGCGGTGGGACCAGACCAACGGCTGAAGGGAAAACCTTACTCCTTACATATGGTGCCCATGTGGCTACTAAGAACTTCCACTTAAAATTTAACAAAAGCTTAAAAAAGGGTTTAAAAACAAAACAACAGAGACAAGTAAGGTTTCTTGGTAGCAGCATTTTTCTCGGTTGGACTCTGCTTTGCAAGAGACAAGCAGATATTCGTGCGGCTCCTTTAAGGGAGGTTCCTGACTCAACATAAGCGACAAAAAAACGGCATGGCTTTTAAGAAGCACTGCTAACAATTTATTGGTGTGTAGGAGAGATGGAAATGGCAGTGACCACTTCTCCAAGCCAGCAGCGTGCTTGCTGGATGGCAGCACAGACCAAAGACAGTGACCACAGCTCTCACCGATGGTGGTAAAATAGCCACCACCATCTTTGATAAACCGTGGCAGAAACAACTATGACTTTCACTTTAGCAATGTTGTTGTTTACTAGATAAACACTCGTGGCCAGACAAAGATAAAGATTTACAGTAAAGACAGGTTCACATTAAGAAAAACCACTAAAGGTTTACAGTATGTTCTAAAATATATGTAGGGTTGGGAGAAAAAAGAAATAAAATGGTTTTAAAAAGACAAAGAGGAACTGGGTGTAGTGGCACATGCCTTTAATCCCAGCACTTGGGAGACAGAGGCAAGCAGATCTCTTGTGATTTCAAAGTAAACCTAGTATGCAGAGTGAATTCCAGAGAAACACTGTCTCAAAAAATAAAAAAATAAAAAGTAAAAGAAACAGAGTAATAATAAAGCCACATAAAGATGAAAAGCTCAGAGAGAATCTGGTTACTGTATAGTGTTATATTGTCTTTGTATCTTTTGACTGCTGAGGAAATAACTGTTAAAACAAATGCTGCTAGATCAATCCAATTTATATATTTTAAAAATGCTTTGACTTCAAAATTTAAGTCTAAGGACAAGTTACTGGGGAAAAAGATTTCTGATTTTGTTTCCACAGAAAATGAAAAGCTGTGGATTCCTTGCAGACTAATGTGGTTTGATCAAGCCAGACTTCCTGAAACAGAGTCGCTGGTGATCCAACATTCAAAACAGCTTGAATAGGGCAGTCTTGCAGACTACAGACAGGATTTCTGAGTCTTCTTAGGATCCCCAGTGACAGAGCCCCCTATCAGCAGGAAGTAGTTTGGAACGAACAACGCCCAAATTCCCAAATATTGTTTATAAATGTTTGTTTTCATTTAAATGGGCTTGGTTATAAATGGTTAATGACAACAACCAATCTCCTTTTAGAGATAAAAAGGGGATTATGGTATAGATATGAATATTTTGTTTTGGAATGGATTTTCATTTATTGATACAATTTAAGGTCAATTTTGTGATTAAGTATATTTCTCCTCTTGTTTAGATGTTGTGTTTATATAACTCAGAAATGTAATGTATAATTTATTACAGATTTTAGATAGCTATTTAAAATAGTCAAAACTTATATTTAAGTTAGTTGGGATTTCTAGATATACAGACATGTATTTAAGATGAATAGGCATTATTCAAACCTTTCAAAGACCTACAGAATATGGCATTTAAAATGGTTTAGGGTTTTTCTTGACAGTGAGGCATAAATGTTCATGGCAACACCACCTGCGTCAGAAAGGAAAATGGACATCGAAGAAACGCGTTATGAAGTTTGCTTTCAATATAGCAAGACTAGCCATTTGGACAAGATACTGCTCTTGTCTGGACTGTTTGACTTTATGCTGTATAAACTGAACATGCAGGACACACAGAAAAGTGACTGCTGATTCAAGAATGACATTGCTACAGAGTTCCTGCTTCATGGAAGAGTCTGTCAGAGCTTCTGCAGGACACAGAGAAAAATGACTGACAAACTGACAAACTGCCGATACAAGAAGACAGTTTAAAGTTTCCAGCTTTGCTGAAGAGTCTGCCAGACACACTATGGCCTATGGGCTGAAGATGGAAGATTACAGAAGAACTTCAGGTAACTGACAAGGCAAGATATCTCTGTCATTTCTAGAGTTTATATATTATCCTTCTGTTGTCTTTGAAGTAATTGAAGACAGATAGTTATGGTTATAGTTTTCCTTAGTTAGGATTAAAGATAAGTTACATATAGGACTTTAGGCTCACAAATATAGGATAGATGATAGAATACTTTCTTTTAATCTTGCTAAATGTTAATGGACTAAATTTTGTTAACTGTGATTCTTACTTGATAACTGCTGTGTGATATATTTTGCTATGCTAAGGTTAGAGCCCTTCTTTTTATTTAGACAGAATAGAGGAGATGATGGGAGATGTCATTCTGTATATGTTTCTCATACTGGTTAATGAATAAAGCACTGTTGGCCAATAGGAAAGGAAGATAGGAGGGACTAGGAGACAAGGAGGAAAGAGGAAGTAGGAAGGAGGGGTCAAGATGGAGAGTCTGGAGAGAACAAAACCGCCGCTCCTCCGCTCTCGGTAAGACCATGTGGAAATACATAGAAATGGGTTAATAATTAAGACAGAGCTAGCTGATAAGAAACTAGTACCTGGCCAACAGAATTATATCAAATACAGAGTCTCAGTGTGTTAATTGGGGCTGGTGCAGTGGCGGGACCAGACCAGCGGCAGGAGGAAAAACCTTACTCTTTACAATTGTTAATATTAATTTGTACAGGTATTCCCATGATGGCCATAACTTCTAATAAATCTGAGATGACAGAATCATCTTCTTCAGAACTCAAAACTGTTGCCGATTGAAATTCTGAATATGCATCTATGGCATAGTATACATATTTTCATTTTCCAAACTGGTTGCTTCTCTGCCGTTTCTCTGACCATTCAGGTTCTTAACCCAATATCTTACTCCAAACTTTTTATTGATAAAGAATAATTAGTTAAATGCCTCATCTGGTTCCTCATATTGGGCACCATTTTTCTGCCCCACCTGCCAGCTCCCAAATAGCCACATGGAGACTTCTTAATAAATTATAAAAGCTCAACCAATAGCTTAGGCTTGTTACTAACTTGCTCTTTAAACTTTAATTGACCCATTTTTTTATCAATCTACTTTTTGTCTCATGCCTCTATTACCTTTCTTTTACTGTATATTGCCCACATTGGTTTCGCCCATCTGGCTGGCAATTCCCCACATCTCTGCATCTCTGCCTTTCTACTTCCCTGTGTCCTCTCTGCCACCCAAATCCTGCCTAGCTATGGCTGTTCAACTACCATGAGCTGCTACTGAGCTCCTCTTTAGATTTTCCATTCTTAGCTAAGCCCACTTTATGGCTATTATTACTTGTGGTTACATACCTAAATGTTTTTATTGGGTATACAGAAGCAAAACTAGGATACACAAATTCTGGAAAGTATCGTTTTTCCTATTGTAATGTTTATATGTGGTGTGTGTGTGTGTGTGTGTGTGTGTGTGTGTGTGTGTGTGTAGGCCTAAGGTTGATACTGGGATTTTTTTCTCTCAGGTAATCCCAGAGCTTACCTATAAAATTAGTCTTAATAGTCAGCTTACTCTGGGAATTCCATGCCTCTATCTTCTTATGCTCAAATTACAGGCTACTCACCCATATACCATCATTTGGGTAGGTTCTTGGGATCTGAACTTAATCTTCTTGCTTGCTCAGCTGAAATAAATCTCTATCCTAAATTTTGGAAGAGATCTTTAAATTTAAAAAACCTGTGTTTTTTCTCTTTTAGACTGGATAGAAAATGGATATAATGGACAGAGCTCAATTGGATATCTTGGACACTGAAAGATAAAGCAAGTCTTGAGGACAGTGTAGCATTAGAGACAGTATATGACCCTGACAGTATATGACCCTGAGGCTTAGGAAGTCACTACTGTAGCCTTCCATTTGTGAAGGAAAAAAGTTCTTTCTTGTTAATAATACATTGTGATGTATTTTTGTTTGTTTTTCTAAACATAACCCTGCGACTATTCAGCTGAACTGAAAATTAGCTGATTAAAACTCTAACATACATATCTGGTAGATTCACTTTTGAATCCATTTCTGAGACTAAAAATATAAGAAATACGGGTTAGAGAAGTGGCTCAGCAGTTAAGAGCATTGACAACTCTTCCAGAAGGCCTGGGTTCAATTCCCAGCACCCACACGGCAGGTTACAACTGTCTGCAATTACAGTTCCAGGGGATCCAACACCCTTACACAGATGTGCATGTAGGCAAACAACAATGCAAATAAATAAATAATTTCCAAAAATTACTTACTCTATTCTGCAGGCAGTGTTTTTCATATTCCAATGAACCAAGCTGTAGTTCATAGGACTCAAACATCATCATGTTTTACAAGGGACTATTCTTTGACTTCTCAAACAGGCATTCCCTGGACCTTTCTAAATAGAGGACTTTGCTCTGGCTGGGCCCTACATCACAGGATGAGACACCAGTAAAGCTAAACCGTTCTAGCCCATTATTTTGGTGATAAGATCCTTAGAATGCCCTGCACAAATTATCTAAGCCAGATTTTTAGAGCCTGAATGGGCTTCTTCCATTAGCCCTTCTTTCCAAAAGTGGACTGTCTAGCTACCCAACAGACTTCAGTTCTAGAGGAAAGGGAATAGGAAAATATTTGCAAGGAGATGTTGATAAAAAAATGTGGGTAGACATTTTTTTTCCCATTAGTCATGGGGTCCATGAAGCTCCTTACCTCAGGAGATGGAGTAAAGGAAATAAAGAATTGAAGAGTTAGGTTACTGGGTGATAATCCAGGTTTTCTCACGGTGCCATCATAGTTCTGTGTGAAACTTCAAGGAATCCAATAATTTTAAAATCAAAGTTGGTCTCCCAGATCTTACAAATATATTTATCAAAGTTATGAGGGTAGACATGTTTTGATTAACAGTTTGTAGCTTGTTTCTAATTTGAAAGCATATAGATATGTGAGTGGGGTTTCATTTGTTCTTGGTCTTAGGTTTCAGCATGCTGTGTATTAAGCTTAAATAGCACTCTCTACATCTCAAATAGCAAATACAGCACAGGCCCCATGGTCTTTTCCCTGAATTATTTGTTTTCCTCCCAGTTGATTTTATTATTTTCCTAACATTCTCTTCTAGTTATAATAATAAATCACTCATAAGTATGAATTTGGATTTATATTTACCTGTAGCCCTCTGTTCTCTTGGTACAAGGCCTTCTCTGACTGCCGAGTCCCAACACTGAGTTTAAAACATGGATTCCCAGGGCTGGGCATTGTTGGCGCACACCTTTAATACAAGAACTGGGGAGGTAGAGGCAGGCAGATCTCTGATTTTGAGGGCATTCTGGTCTACAGAACTAGTTCCAGGACAGCCTTCAAATAATACAGAGAAACCCTGTCTTGAAAAATCAATAAATAAATGAACGAATAAGTAAACAAACAAACAAACAAAACATGGATTCCCAAATTCCATCCTAGTAAATCTGAAATCCAGTATTAGGGAATCTGGATTTTTTTTTAAGTTATACGAATATCAGTGCTACCTAAGACACTGAATATAGTAACTCATTCACTTACTGCCTTAAGATCAGTATCTCCAGAGATATAAAAGACAGAGTGAAGGAGATAAGCATGGAGTAAAGAAGTAGATTCCCCTGGGCTTTGTAATTCCTCCCCTTAAAGCTGTTGGGCATCTGCATTTCATTTTTACTTGTCTCTTGTCATTAGAATGATGTATTTAGCATTTCTTATCCGTCAAAGTCTGATTGTGGATTTCAAAATCATGGGGGTAATAATTCCCCAATCTGTATCTATGTCCATTTGCATTTTTTACAGGCACATCCTAATCTCCTCATACAGTTTCACAGTCAATATTGTGGTATAATAAAATATATAAAATAATTTAATTTTAAGGTGCACACATGCATGTGTTATAGCCCTTGAGGCTGGGAAGTTCAATATCTGGTAAGGGCCTTCTTCTACATCATCTTCACATGGAGTAGGACACCCTGATAGTTAAAGAGGTAGAGGGAGAAAAGAGGGGGGCTTTGAGTTCAGCCTTGCTTCCCATTTGAAAAGAAACCAGATCTATGATAAATAATTCATTTATATGAGAAGGCCATGAGCATAATGTCCCCATAACCAAAATACTATCTATCAGGCCCAATTTCCCAGTATTATTACACTAAGGATGTAATTTCTAATGCATAAACTTTGGGAGACATATTAAAAATATAGCATGCAGTGATTGGCTTAAAGTGGCTATTTATTGATTTTAATGTAAGAAAAATATCTTAACCTGAATAAAAGGGGCACTGCCCTTGGTTCTGGGAAAATACCAGGATTTTATGTTTCTAGAATCACTGAAGTTTTATATTCAGTTCTCATCAAAGAAATGAATTAGGGGTTTCTAGTTTTACATAGCTGTCGACCAATAAACTCATCTAGTCATCAGCTACTGGCCCAAGGTTAGAAATATGAGGATTTAAAAATCTCACTTATCTCAAAAAATGCCATCCAATATCCTCAACCTCATATTTCATAGGACATTTTAACATATACTGCTTTAATATCATTGTTTAAAATATAGGTAGGGGGTTTGAAACATAGCTCAGGGGATGATAGTCATTATTGCTCTTGCAGAGGACCCTGGTTCGGGTCCCAGGACCCACATTGCCATTCAAAATCACCTATAATTCAAGTTTCATGGGGAACATTACCCTATTCTGATCTCCATAGACACCAGGTACTCATATGATACACATATGTGCATGTAGGCAAACACTCATACACACAAAATACATATAGACATAAAACCTACAAAAATTAAATGCAAGTAAGTACACTAATATATAATTGCACAATTCTTGAAGCACTTAGTGGAGCATTTATGTTGTACTGTATTTGTGTTTGTGTGTATGTGTGTGTGTGTGTACACATGCATGTGATATATGTTTTTAAACGCATATCTTTCTCTCTCTCTCTCTGTTTGTGTGTGTGTGTGTGTGTGTGTGTGTGTGTGTGTGTGTGCTGTTTTTATGTGTGGCTGTATTCATCCATGTAAGTATATGTAGGGGACAGAGTTTGACGTCAAGATGTCTTTCTCAACATCTCTCCACAATATAGTTTAAGACAAGATCTCTCATTGAACCAGAAACTCACTGTTTCAGCTAGACTAGCTAGCTGGAAAGCTGCCTAGGATCTACCTGCCTGTGGGCTTTTTCTATGAATGCTTTGAGACCCAAATTCAGGTCTCCATGATCACACAGCTAGCACTTTATCCATAGAACCATTTTCCTAGCTCCTTATGCTGTATATTAAAGTAAAGGTAAGGGCTAGAGAGATGGCTCAGCCCTTAAAGGCTATGCTCACAAACAAAAGTATAAAGTAAAGGTAAGTTCTTAAAAAAAAAACAAGAATACATAACAAAGCTGAAAACCAACAAATATTTAGATAACAAAAAACAGGAAAACCTCCAAACTTGGAGCCAGATGTAATGAAGCATTTTTCTAAGGCAAAACTCTTTGAGATGAGCTGTCTCTGTTGGTTTGCTGCCCAGCCCTTTTCTCATTAGAGTTGCTATTGCACAAGATTGTAACAATGACTTGATCTTTGTCTAGATCTCTGTTATTTTTGGCCCTGATAAGTTGGGATTATTTTCAATAACTACACTGGAAACAGCTCTATCAAGCTTTTTCTTTGTTTCATGCCCCAGATCTTGACTGAAAATAGTACAATGGCTTCATTAGGAATTATAAAAGGCTCATGCCAGGAATCCTTATGAAGCCACAATAGAAAGATACCAATGCTGTTTAGGAGTATGAAATGAGAATAGCAATGTACCAATGGGCCAAATTAAACATGCTTTCCCTCCTTTGCCAGAACATGCAAAGAATCATACTTCAGCATTTGGGGTCTGCTTCTTGCAATGACTGTTATTGACTCAGCCCACAAAACGCTATGCCCTGGAGTCATCAGCCTCAATGCTTCTTTTAAGCCACACTAGGAAATGAGTGCCACAGCTAGGTTCCCTTGAAGGAAAATGTTAAATTGAAACCAACTTCATTGCCAGAGTTTCTCAGAATAAAAAGAGACTGCTAAGTGAGACGATTATAAAGTACCATCTCCTCCATGCTGCTTTTTTGCCTGAGTGTTCCATTAACTAAGCAACATTCAGAGCTTTGTCAGAATTCCATATTACAGTTCATAGATTTAATTAGGTCCATACAGAGAGAATAAAAAGGATGGGCTAAATTTCCCAGGGCCTTGGGATTGTTGAAAAGAGAGTCACATATTGTGGGTTATGATTGAGGAGGATATGTAGCTAATATAAGAACTCAAATACAAGAACAATTACAGTCTAGAATAACTTAATCAATTTAGCTTTTCCTTCTACATGAGAAAATTTTAATTAAGAATAACAATCCAAAAAAGAGGTAATTTTCTTCAGTTTGTTTCCTAAAGTGCTGGGGATCCATAGAGGTACAACTACTAGATAGGAGACTCAAGGTCACTCAAGAAATCTCTTTGTACAGTAGATGGTTGTTTATGCAGGATCTCATAACTAGTCAAAGTACAGAGGATAAGTGTCAGTTGAGTGCTCATCCACAAATGGGACATCTATATCACACACACACACACACACACACACACACACACACACCATTGTATCATAGTTCAAGGCCATCATAGAAGAGAAATACAAAGGTTGAAGAAGATCAGAAAGAAACAGTGTCATTAGGACATGAAAGTACCACTGTTCTCATGAACTCACATCATTTGTGGTTGCCTGAATAAGACCAGTGCAAGGTCAAGCCAGTCAACATACTAGCACTGAAGGAAAAGGGGTTTATGAGCTTTCACCACTAACTGAGGCTCTATTGACAATTGCTGGATTCTTAAAGAGGGAAAGTCAGTTTTCTTTCATTATGTGGCTCCTGGTAGGTCAACCATGATCCAATAGATGCCCCCACACCCATGAGTGTATAGGTAACAAAAACTGGACTCAGTGGGTTTTTGAGAAAAAAAAAGATGGACATGAAGTTGGGAAGCAGTGGGTAGATGTAGAGAATAAATCTGAAAGGAGTTATAGGGGGAGTACAGGATGAATATGATCAAAATAAATTTATGAATTTCTCAAAGAATTAATGAAAATGTTATAAAAATCCTCCAGGTCACATCATACACATTTGAGTTGTGGCTTATCTATGCCCACTTGTCTGTGCTCAACTGTTAGAATGGAAGCTAGTGATGGCCAGGGAAAATGTTTGAGTGAATGAGGGCTCACTCTCCAGCTATAGCAACAGAAGATTATGAAGAAAGCAACTCACAAACTACAACCTATATCTTTAGATGAAAAGTGAACTCAAATATTCACACAATTATAAGACTACAGGGAAAGGACTACTTTTTCATTATAGTCAAATCAGGCCACAAGAAATCTTCCTAAAACTATTTGACAAGGGAACATCTAGATTTCTGGGATCTTTTTGTTTTGTTTGTTTGTTTTTTTACATGTTTTCTCTTTGTGTTTATGATATGTTGTATAAGTGCATGTCACAGAGCATGCATGGAGATAAAGAAGAAAATATGGAGTTACATTATATGGGGGCTGAAGATTTAGCTCTGGTTGTCAGGATTGATGGCAAGTGCTAAGTCATCTTACTAGCATGGGTTCAATATTTGAGTGCCATCTGGGCTGTTACAATGACTCATGTACAAGTAGCGTGTTACTAAATTATTTGAGCTGTTCCACATACCTTGAAATCATGGGATTTCATCATCAGAGACTCAGTTCAACATTCATGAAGCCAATTAAGAAGTTATTTACTTATTATTAAAACGCTTCCTTATTTTATGTGCTTGTTAGCAAAACCTAGGTTTTTTACATAAGCAGCAACAGGTATAGCAGGGCTTCTAGAGCAGTGGTTTCTCAAACTTCCTAATGCTGTGACCTTTTAATAAAATTTTTCATGTTTTTGTGACCCGCAATTATAAAATTATTTTGTTACTATTTCATAACTGTAATTTTGCTACTGTTATGAATCATAATGTAAATATCTGATATTCAGGATATCTGATATGTGACCACAGTCACAGGTTGTTCATGCCCCAACGGGGTCAGAGCCCACAGGTTGAGAACCTCTGTTCTAGAGGGTGGCTTTTCTTCTTAGAATGCACATAGAGCAACCCTGTTATGTGCACATTTGATTGGCATCTGAGTTATTACTTAACGTAAATTTGACACATATGATGCCACTGTGTAATTGGTAAGGAATTTAAAATTTCAGATATGATACCAAGCCTCTTAAAGATAAAATAAAAATTCAAACCCAGGTCTTCAAATTCCATTGGAAAATATTTGGCAAAAGTCCACCTTTTCTAATTAAAAATAATTCAAAACTTGCTAAATGTATCCTAAAAAACAAATGCTTAAATCCTAAATTATGTCTATCTGTGAAATTGGGATTCTCTGAAATTGGTGGTCTCTAAATTTAATAAAAGGATAGTTTCCAAAGATATTTGAGGGCCCAAAATCATCCAGAACTTCTAGCAGACACACATTGACTTTTAGGTATTATGGCACACGAGACTTTAATGTCATTTTCTGATTTGGTGGAATAGACTTCTACAGTATAGTGACACCGGCCCATAATAGTCATTGAATCGATGGGAGATGTTATTCTGTAAATATGTTTCTCATACTGGTTAATGACTAAAGCAATATAGGCAGGACTGGGAGACAAGGAGAATTCGAGGAAGTAGTAGGGAAGAGTCAGCATGGGGAGGCTGGAGAGACCAGAACACCAGCCTGCTCTCCGGTAAGATGGAAATACTTAGATTAACAAAAATGGTTTAATACTTAAGACAGAGCTAGCCAATAAGAAACAAGTAACTGGCCAACAGCATTATATCAAATACAGAGTCTCAGTGTGTTATTTGGGGCTGGCGTGGTGGTGGGACCAGACCGGCGGGGAAAACCTACTAGTAACATTGCATGAATACTTGCAAATTTGTGGTAAAATCCCTGCTGGTTGCCCCAGGAAAATGAGAAGGAAAACGTTGGACTTGTCCATGGGGCACTGATTTAGGTTTAGTATTATTTATTTTAAATCCAGTTCATCGGCTTGGGAGACAGTTCAGTAAAATGTCTATCATGCAAGCATAAAGACTTGAATTGCAATTCCCAGAACCCAGTTAAAATCAAGGCATGTTATTTTATGCCTATAACTTCCAGTAATATGGGGGGGGGGAGTGACATTGTTCCATAAGGTTCATTGTACAGGCAACCAAGAAGACTAGATGAGCTTCAGGTTCAGTGAGAGACTGTCAAAACACAAAGAAACACAGTGATGACAGTGATTGAGAATAAATAGCTGGCATCTGCCTCTAATACAAACACACACACACACACACTTTCCTATACTAACACGCATATACATTGCACACATTCCATAACAGAACACATCACACAATATACCTCCCCCAACACACATAAAAATAAATAATCCTGTCTCTTCAGTTTTGTATAAACCAGTGATTTCTGTCATTAGCTTCACATTAGATTCACTCAAAGAGCATGTAAAACTAAGCTCATGCAACTAAATCAGTCTCAGGCACTGGAGTCTAGGTACCAGGGTAATTTTTTGCAGAGGTCTTAGACAATTTGTATATACTGCTGTGAGAACCAGTTAAGTCTGCATTTTTCAACAACCGTGTAGGTATCTTGCAAGGATATGGATTGTCACTTATTTGTCTCAATTGTTTTAGGGTGGGGTCTGAGAGGCTGAAATTCTAACAAGCTCTCAGGATCGACTACAGTCGCTGGCCCACTCATTACACTTTGGGTGGCAATTTCTACCCAAAAAAGAAAAGAGTTTTCTTTTTTGTTTATTTGTTTTTGTATAAAACAATTATATAAAAATCAGAGATGTAAGGGACTAGGGAAACAGGTCAGTGGCTAAGAGTTGCTCATCCACGAGACCCAGTTTTGATTTCCCAGTACTCTCTGTAACTACAGTTACAGGGGATTTGATGCTCTCTTCTGGGCATGATGGCCACTACATGCACATTGTGCCCATACATTCAAGTAGATTAAAATTAAATTTTAAATTAAATAATTTATTATATATCAAAATTGGGATTGTAAATTAATCTAACTCAATCCCATAGTTTACTGTCTGGAGAATATGACTAGTCTAACTTCAGAATAAATATGAAACAAATAAAAGAGCTACATATGCCAGACATTGATGGCACACAACTTTAATCCCAGCACTTGGGAGGCAGAGGCAGGCAGATCTCTGTGATTTCAAGACCAGCCTGCTCTACTAGAGCTAGTTCCAGCCCAAACCACAGAGAAATCCTGTCTCCAAAAACCAAAAAAAAAAAAAAAAAAAAAAAAAAAAAGGACAGAAATTTGACTTCTTATAAATTTTCCTTAAATGTTGAGAATATGTTTCAGTGTACAAAAACATCCTGTCTCTAGTTTTGCAACGAATAGCCAAGGTACTGCAAATAGCCCAAGTGACTGCCATCAGCCACTGCAGCAGAACTCTCAAGAATGAGTCAGAGGATTCTGCAAACTCAGGAAGAAACATTAACTCAGTCTACTATCCCCACATAGCCTATGGTGCATGCACACATGAATTATGTTATCAGCTGCACAGCAGGACTGCAGACAGCATGCACTATGAACAATCTATAAATTACAAGGGTCATTCAATGAGAAGATCAAGTGTAATTAAAATGCAAAGGACTTTTTTTTACCAGAATTAGAAAAAAACAAAACCTCTGCAACCTCTCTGGTTCACACAAGAGCGCCTCAAATTGTCCAGAAGAGTAGAAAAGTGTGTGGGGGAGGGGAACTGATTATTGGACTAAAAAAAGGCTAACGTGCAATTTGTGTTCTTTTTATGTAGATTAAATGCTTTGACTGCAGCTTGTACTGCTTAGATACGCAGCAGGGAGTCAAAAGCTTGGGTATCAGTCAACCACAGCCAGCAGCTAAACCACAGAGCCAAATCTGTTATTGTGACTTAGAGAGAACACTCAATCTAATCTAATGGGAGCAAACCCCACTGGACAAATAAAGGGGCATTGCAAACAGCATGGTAGTTATAATGTTAAAGAAAAGCACAAAGTACTTTTGGTGATAATGTAATTAATGACTTCTCCGGTTTGCTGCTTGATCCTTTCAAACCAAGCCTTCCAGATCACAGGGCACGTGTTTATAACCTGACAGGGACTGTTGGATGTAAATATCCTATCATGGCAGGAAGTCACATGTTCTAAACCTACCACAGTCACCCACCACAAATGTGCTTTTGTTATGAGAAAACATTATTAACTTTTGATGAGTGTGCCCCAATAGAGCAAGCAAGAATACAAGGGGTAAGATAAGAAAGACAGTGAACTAGAGGATTGAGGGCTCCTGAAACAAGGGCTGTACGTATAAGCCAGGATGAAACAGGAAACAAGGATCACAAAGCACTGTCATTAACATATGAGAGACCATTTTGGAAAACATGCTCTCCAACTTGTTCTAAGCCAGGAAGTGATGCTACAGCATTCCTTACAAGTTTGGAACCTATTTCTATAACAACAACAAAATTCTTTGCAGAAGCAATCCTAGATTGTATTCCCTCCCATTCTCAAGTCACCAACAAATGATCATTAGTTAAAGGTTTCTCAGGTTTTGAAGTACATACAATACTCTGGAGTCTTGACATAATGAAGACTTAAATTTTAGCAGGGAGGCGGTCGTGCATGGCTTTAAAATCCCAGCACTTGGGAGACAGAGGCACAGAGGCAGGCAGATCTCTTGTGAGTTCATGGCCATGCTGGTCTACATAGCTACTCAGAGAAACATTGTCTCAAAAAAAAAAGAAAGAAAAGAAAAGAAAAAATAAAAAAAATTTAGTCAGTTTGTCATAGGGCACAAAACATTAGAAATGTTTTTGAAATCTCACTATTCTGAAGAGTCCAGTATTTTGATATTACAACACAATGTTTTCATATGTAAAGTTCATGCTCCAGAACCTCATAAGAATCTTTAGCACTATCCTTGCTTAGACAGAGCCACAAGCCCGAATTTGTCACATTGTTTGATTCTGGTGCTAAGAAGGCAAATCGTTTTAGATTCTTTCTCCTCACATGGTCCTCTCTCCTTCATGAGCATAGCTTTGAACCAGCTCATGCATGGTCTATGGCTATCACTCCTTAAAATCGCCAATGTGTTAGAGCACTCTAGCAAAATACACACACAGTCCATTCTTGCAGAAGGTTCTTTACATGAGAGACACATACAAAAAAAAAAAACACCACTTTTGTCAGATTTATTATCAGTCACTAGTAACAAATCACAAATCATCTTGATATTTTAAATAATATTTATTATCTTCCAAAATGTCTGAGGATAAGAAATCCAAGTAAAGCTTGGCATATTCTTCTGCCTTGAGATCTCTCCAAAGACATTGAAATGCTAGCCAAGGCTGAGTGAACTGCATTCTCTATTGAGGATAGAAGTTCTGCCTCTGAAGTGGCCCACTTACCCGCATGGCAAATTGGTGTTGATTGTTGGTAGGAAACATCAACTACATCCACAAAGCTGCTTGAATGTCCTCATAGCATGGTAAGTGGCTTCTCATGAAGCAAGTGATATAAGCCAGAAAGAATTTGCAGCAGCCATTATGAGCAATCCTCTGCTGCCAAACAGTGGAT
This sequence comes from Phodopus roborovskii, assembly GCF_943737965.1. NCBI lineage: Eukaryota > Metazoa > Chordata > Mammalia > Rodentia > Cricetidae > Phodopus > Phodopus roborovskii. The sequence goes on along the minus strand of NW_026125937.1, from coordinate 105,722 downwards.
ATTTTTGTTGTAATATAATGGTCATACAAGCCAGTCACAAATTCAGTGTGAGAGGCCACTGTATAGTGTATGAGTTCCAAACACCAAGGATTCTGTGGATCATCTTGAAGGTACTGACCAAGGTTCCATATCTGTGCTATAAAACATAAAATCCACAGGTCCATGGGCCACTGACTATTCAGGGTCTCACTGATCAACCCATCTTTACTTCTATTGTCTGTAGCTGAATTTTCTCCTCGCTACAAATTGATGGTCTGTTTCAAACCACTTATGATATTTTTCCAAATGTGATTGTTATTAAAATTAACATATCATGCAAATTGATGAACCATGAATTGATAAAAAGAGTTGCTTTATGGAAGCTAAATTTTAAATTTTTGGAAATTTTAAGTGGTGGTGGGTAGCTAAATATGCTACTGAAATATTTAAAAGATTGAGAAACTGGTTAAGAATTTGTGAAATCATTCACCGAGCTGACATCACAAGTGTCTGAAACTAAATATCATAGACAGTGCATTTAGGTATGGTGTCTGTCCTTTAAACTCTACAATTCCTAACAGCAGTTTTTTTTTTTAACTTAAGAAAATAACTTGCGTATGTGCAGAAAGCTTTGTGAATGAACACAAATTTGCATGCTTGAAGTAAATAGGATGCTTCAACTGTGTATCTTTTTTCAATTAAGTAAGTTCTGGTTCAGATAATTGGATACAATAGCATACATTATAAATGAAGAACTCTTCCTAGGGCTTAGAAGTAAAAATACAAGCAAAGCACAGGTTCAGCCTCACATAGTTCTGAGGCTGCAAGGACATTGTCTTCTCTGACATAACTTACTTGCTAGGAGGTTAAAATCATAGTTGCCCTATACATGCCTTTAGTTTCATATATTTTAGCAATTTGTCTTCTTTTCCAAGGCACTTTACCATTTATTTCAACCTGATTTTAATTGCATGCAATGGCAAGGGAGCAATATAAATCGCTGGCCTCCAGAATTCATGGTTCCTTTTTGATGATTTGAAGTCCATGCTAAGAAATTATTTTTACAGATAGTAGATATGTCCTTCAGCCTTATTGCCATCAATATGTGTGTTTTCAGTCAGTTTCTCATTGATGAAATGATTTAGTAGTACTTCCAACCTAAGGTTTTGAAGTAGATGTACCTTATCAGTAGTCTTTCTCTTGATGGTAGTTTGCATAGGACTTTCAGATACCGATGTAGAAAAAGCCTAAACCCTAAATCAGGACTTATGGGAATATTATTCACTTGTTGATCAGAGAAACACACAAAGGACTGTTACATGTAATGACACTTATATTTGAATAATTACTTATTAGTATTACATTACAAGGCCTGCTTGTTCAGCAACCTGTCCCATTTTATTATTCTGTATCCTTTCTCCTGTTCTAGGCTCTTTTGTTTTACTAAGATTATTGCTCTTTTACATTCTTTATCTGAAGGGTCTATAAAATTAATGCCATAAAATATTATCTGTGGGTGTATCTTCATGAGAACAGAGTCCAGTGTTCTATAGGACTTCTGGAGAAGCCTGGAGCCCCTCAATTTTTCTAAACAGCTACTCCAACAGATTCTCCTCCAGTGTCTTCTTACTAATTCAGTCTGTGATATTAATTCACCATATGATTTTCATGTGGGAATGTCTATAATAAGAAACCAATAGAATGAAAGTGGAAGCAAAAGTGAGGAGCTCTAATCTGACTATGAATGTGAATGAGGGAACACATTATATTATGAAGAGAAAGGTAGTCTGGGGAAGCCCCCCCCAAGGGACTTATTAAGAAGCTTCCCTTCTCCTGTTGCAGTTGAACACTGCCCTTAAAGTATCTCCTGGTAACCTCAAAGAGCTGTCATGTTCCTTTCCAACAGCCTAATTTTTGGCTTCAGACTAGGGAGATCTTGTTTTTGTATATTCTGAGAAGTAACTCTACTCTAGGTCAACTTATAACTTCTGAGAAGTTAGTGTCCAACAATACCAAGTTAATGCTACAGCAGTTAAAAAATGGCCTGCAAGATTCTACAAGGAGCTGGAAATATGAGACACTGGGTCATGCTTACCCCAAACACTTAAAATTACTAGGTGGAATGAAGGTTTTCCAGAGGGTTCATGATCATATTAAAGTGTCTAGTCTCTTCAGAGGCTGGGAATGACCTGCATTCTAAAGCTGGTGTCTGACATAGTGTTCCCAATTTACTTGGTGTCTTTTAATAGAACAGATATAAATACATCACTTTCATCTCAAAGGGGTGTGGAGAAGTATGGTGCCACCACAGCAAGTACTCTTCTCTAAAAAGGAAGCATGCTGCTAGGAGGTAGAAATGTTCATCCAGCTAAGCTAAGGCATATTAAACTTTCAGAATCACTCCTAGTGTTTTCCACTGGAGTTTATAGCTAACATCTGTTGTCTCAATTTTGAGACAAGGTTTTATATACTTTGTACTGTGGATATCCTTATCTTTGCTCTAAACTGTGAACCAAGTAGTTCCTTAGGCCATCCACATCAGCAAATACCTGCAAGCTCTACCAAACCTCTTAACTCACTCTCTCTGATGATTGGGCCAAATGAGCTTTAATAAACCTTCCTGAACATTCTGTTTATATGCTCAAGGGAGAGAACTTTTGCCAAAAGTCTGTCTTCCACTGCCTTAACCTCTCTTGTGCAGTCTCTTAACAGTTATGCATCATCTTTCTTTTAGGAATGAAGTAAGTAGTTTGTAAGCCATTTCAGTTTATGAACAATCTATGAGTCATAATACAAGAAAACAAATTTGCCCTAGGTAAAATTGATACTTTTATATTCAAACAGTCTTCCACTTATGGTGGCTTGACTTAACACTTTTTTAAAAAACTTTACAAAGATTCAAAAGTGATTTACGTTCAGTAGAAACCTTATATTGAATTTTGAATTTGATCTTCTTCTGGCTAGTGATGCTGTCTGGTGATACTGGGCAGTGGCAATGCCCAGTCCTGCATGCTCACAGTCCTGCAAGCATGAGGGGAGACAACTGACACTGTAGTGTGCTGTGTTGCCAAGCCACAAGGACAATAGGTTAAGTATTCAATGCACTTTAGACTTATGGGGGAGTTTTAACTTACAATATGTTTACTGGGGTGGAGCCAGATCATAATTCAAGGAACATCTGTACTACAAAATGTACCCCAGTCAGCCATTCTTGAGTCTTCTCTGTTCCTGGATGCTCCTAAGGTGTTGGCTCCACATAAGATAGTTGCAATTTTTGTGAAAATCTGATGAGTACTCACAACTCATCTTGTCCTGCTCGCACACTGCAGAAAAGAGATTTCTCCCAGGCTAACAAGTATCATGATAATCTCTTTGACTTGAATCTACCCCTTAGATTATGCAGCTTGCAATGCTTATACTTACCTTAGGAGTTCATTACAGTGAAGATCGCTTTTTCATATTCAAAACTTTACAGTGATTATTTGATACAGAAGTCACTGCATGTCCTATGATATCCACAGACACCCACATTGTTTAAAGTGTTCTTCCAGTTCTCTATTCTTCCTCTGCTTTTCCTGTCTTGGGACCACCTCACTTCCTGCCTTCTACCTTGACCCCTGGCCTTGTTTCTCTCTGTCTATACACAACTTGCAAACTCACACACAGGAATCTTGTTTAAACTGCAGGGGTTAGGTCCTGCTCTCAATCACCCCAAATCATCACTACAGAAGACAGCCAGGGAAGCTGCCTTTTAAGCAGTGGCCCCTATGATTCTAATACTCGCCAATTTAGCATTTCTCTTCCAGAGTTTCATGAGAAGTGGCATGCTATGGAACAATCCTTTTCTACACAATAAATATTTATTACTCTCATGGGTTGATAAAAAGTTGACAGGCCAGTAGCAAGACAGGAAGTTAGGTGGGAAACCCAAACTGAGGATGATGGGAAGAAGGAGGGCAGAGTTGGGAGGATGCCAGCCAATCGTTGCCCAGGAAGCAAGTGCTAGAGGACACCAGCCACATGGCCAAAAAAAAATATAGATTAATAAAAATGGGTTAATTTAATTGTTAGAGCAAGTTAGTAGTATATTGACCAAACATTTACAAATAATATTAAGTCTCTATGTGATAACTTGAAAGAAGTTACCTGGATGGGTAGCAGGTGGTCAGGACAGGAAAACTCCATTTACTTCTGGTGCTTCAACGTGCAGCTGGAATTTCCACATGAGACCTAACAAAGCCTAGAAAAAAACTACTATAAACACACAAAAACAGAGCCAAGAGCAACTTCTCAATCTTATGTTTCGCATGCCTACTGTGATACAGAGATGCATCGTCTGGCAAACGACAGCACATGGTGAGCTAAGCCACATGGTGGTTCCTGCAGTTTCACAAGGACTATGGTACAGAGAGGTGTCTCCCAGCCAAATGCTGCATGGTGGGTTTAGGGTTTTTGCTCATGTAGACAGAAAAAGTTACATATACCCAGTAAATACAGATTCAGACAGAAAAAATCTAAACAGGTTACAGTGTGTTTAATAATATATGTAGGCTTGGGAGAGCAAAAAAAAAAAAAAAAAAAAAAAAAAAAAGGTAGAAAAAGTCCTTAAAAAGAAAGAGTAATAAAAAATATAATAAGTCACATAAAGATGGAAAAAGCACAAAGAGTCTGGATTCTATATGTTATTATGTTGTCTTTAATTGTTTGGCTGCTAAGAGACACTGTATCGTAGAAATTGCTATATTAAACCAACCTATATATTTTTAAATTATCTTGACTTCAAAATTTAAGCCAAAAGATATGTTACTTTGGGGGAGAGGTTATATTTCTATTTCCACAGGAAATTTGAGGCTATGGATTCATTCTGGGTTAAAGAAAATCATGTTTGATTGAGGAAGACCCCTGAAATCCTGACTAAAGACATGGAAAAATAAACATAAAGGAACTACTCAGCATTTGATATATATTTTACCAACTCAAACAGCTAACAAACTTGTATACAATGCAATCTATACTTATTTTAATTCAAATACATATATATATATATATATATTCCCTTCAAAAGTTTATGTATTTTCAGATCAAGGAGAGAAGATGCAAATAAAAATGACCCAGATGGAGTCGAACTAGAACCCAGATGCAGATGGAGAAGACAAGACCAGGCGGCAGAAACACATAGAGACAGCTTACCTGAACAAGGAGGAGCTAAGGGGCCACCAGACTGATAGCTGGGAAGCCAGCATGGGACTGACTCAGGCCCCCTGAATATGGGTCTCAGCCAGAAGGACTGAGCAGTCTAAGGGCCCTCAGACAGTGGAGCCAGGATGTAGCCCTGGTGCACAAAAGGACCTTGCTAACACATCCCCCATGGAGGGATAACTGCCTTAACCTAGAGACAGGAGAGAAGCCCTAGCACCTACTTCACATTACCTGTCAGAGCTACATGACCCCAACTGGATGGCATTCCCCTACATATGGAATTGGGGTGGGGGGATGGAAGGGGAGGGTGGTTAGGGTGCATGTGGAAGGGCAGAGAGGGTAAATGGGAGGGAAGGAGGGAGGAAGGGAGGGAGAGAGAGGGAACTGGGATGGACATGTAAAATAATAAATTAAATAATAAAACAATGCTTTGACTCCAAAATTTAATATCAAGGACAAGTTACTGGGGAAAAGGATTTCTATTTTTGTTTCCACAGAAAATGAAAAGCTGTGGATTCCTTCCAGACTAATGTGGTTTGATCAAGCCAGACCACCTGAAACAGAGTACCAGGTGATCCTACATTCCAAACAGCTGGACAAAGCAGCCTTACAGACTACAGCCAGGATTTCTGCATCTTCTTAGAATCCCCCATGACAGCGGCCCTTACCAGCAGGAAGTAGTTTGGAAAGAACAACGCCCAGATTCCCAAATATTGTCTATAAATGTTTGTTTTCATTTGGGATGGCACTCTGTTGTGCAGTATCTGAAGCAAGCTGATTACCTTGTCTGACTCCATTGGTTGGCAGTCAATTGGCATTGTGTATGTGTGTGTGTGTGTGTGTGTGTGTGTGTGTGTGTGTGTAACCTCTACTCTTATTTGAAGTGGTTTTAGAGAATAACTGATGGAAATCATGAAAATATCATAAAACCTTACCACCCACAGCTTTTCCATGTGGTATCTCTTTGTCCATAACTTCTATCTTAATTAATGTTTCTATTGCTGTGAAGAGACACAATGACCATGGCAACTCTTAATAAGGAAAACATTTCATTGGGACTGGCTTATAGTTCAGAGCTTCAGTTCACTGTCATTATGGCAGGAGGCTTATTGGCAGGCAGGCTGAAATGGTGCTGGAGAAGTCACTGAAAGTTCAAAATCTATATAAGCAGTCAGCAGGAAGAGAAGGTGCCACTAGGCCTGACTTGAGTATTTAAAACCTCAAAGCTCTCCGGCCCCCAAGTGACACATGTCTTCCAACAAGGCCATATCTACTTCAACAAGGCCACACTTCCTAACAGTGCCATTCCCTCTGAGCCTCTGGGAGCCATTTTCATTTAAACCACCACAGCAGTTCCAGGTCATAAGACCAAAGTGATCATCACATTTGTACTCTGAATCAGTACATGCAAGTTCTTTACACTTGCAACTCAACCCTCATTTTCCTATTTTGCTTTTCTCTTGCTGAGATAGACATTAAGACCAAAAGTAATTTAGAGGATGAAAGGTTTTATTCCATCTTACAGTTCTAGGGAACAGTCCATCACTGAGAAAAAGTCAGGATCAGAATGCAAGACAGAAACCTGAATATAAGAGCTAAAACAAAAGCTATGGAGGCACATTGTGTGCTATCCCCCTTGCTCTCTGCTAGTTTTCTTATAAGCTCAAGAACACCTGCATAGTAACTGTGCTACCCACAATTGGCTGGGTCCTCTCACATCAGTCATCAATCAATTCAACGCCCCACAGACTTGCCCATAGCCCCTGTTATCTAGGCAATTCTTTAGCTGGTTTCCTTTTCCCAGGTTGTGTGAAGTTAACGGTAAAAACTAACCAACACACACACGCACACACACACACACACACACACACACACACACACACATTTTTATTGAACTTCATTATTTGTATATACCTCCTCCTTGAACCTCCAGTATAAAGGCGTCACCAATTGTGGACCTAGTTGTGATTGTAAATTCCTATATCAGGTCTTGTTGGCATCTCTACATATCTTCCTCTACTCACACTCTGGGCTGGTTGCTCCAAACACCTGCAACTTCTACAATGATGTACTTGGCTGGGATTCAGGGCATGGTGAAAGGATTGGAGGGTTGATGTCTCTGGAAGCAGCTTTTACACCATGCTGGAAAGGAAATTTAGTTGAGAAACAACCCAGCTTCCTTGTCCTTCATGGGAGGTTACTTTGAATATCATGATTACCACTTTCTCTCACAGCTTCTAATGGGATTCCTCTCCAGAGTTCCTGATGGCAACACTCTTATTCAAAACATAGGTAATTATGCTATCCTTCCCTTCTCTCCCAACTTTATCATTTTCCAAGTAGTGTTTTCTGAAACCACATTTAAAATATACTACTTGTGTTGAGACTATGGTTTTGGTTATGATGCTAAAGGACAACAAACCCAAGGAATCCCTTGTGCTCTAGTACTCAGCAGCACTGAGGTGAGATACTGTGAATAGACCTCAACCTGTAAGAGACACGAGCCGAAAGCAGCAAACATATACAGCGGTAGCATTGTGACATAAGATTAATCTGATTTACTTCTGCTTCCTTGTATCTGGTCTTCACTCAAAACCTAGAGATATCAAGGACACTTGATAGCCTGTTTCCATCATTCTTCCTAAATAATGATCCTTTTGTTAGCTAGTATGACTAGAGCAGAGTCAAGTAGCCCTCTTCACCCTGCTAAATACACTCCACATTCATTCTATGTCAGGGGGTTAATCTTCAAGTACAATCTGTGGGCTTTCAGAGCCTCCTGTTTACATTTATAGGAAGTCCTTACAAAGTAGAAGCTCTCCACTTTTGTTCATTCCCTTAATCTGCATCAATATTGCAATTGCTGCAAGTTACTGTATAGGTGACATGGAAGCAATGTGTGTACATTAATTCTGGTCAAATGGAACCTCTGCTAGATGGAACCTCACTAGTCTTTCTTCTGAGGGTCCATGCCATACAGTAACTCATATCTCCTATGTAGGAATTAAGTCTGAACTTACTAAATAAATAGTCTCTGTGAAGCCATTCTTTCCTTTCCTGCCTTGTATTCCACCTTGAAAGCATGTCATCCTCCCCTTGATTAATCTTCCTTAGTTCCACTTTATCTGTAATGAACAAACTCCACATTACATGCACAGCCAGACATTATCAAGTTTGACAATGAATTATTGTTTTTAAGATTTACTTTACTTGTTTTTGCATAAGTACATGTGAGTAAGTAGACATGTCTGTGTACACATGGAAGCTAGAAGAGGACATTAGATCTCTTTGAGCTACAGTTAATGTTGTTTGCAGGAGTCCTGGCTTGTTATATGTTTGTTGGGATTGGAACTGCAGTCCTCTTGATTACTCAGCAAGTGTGCTTAGCTGCTGAGTCAGTTCTCCAGCCCTACAAATAATGTTTGACCTTCTTTTTCCACCTTGTTTCCTTCCCACTGGGTTGTTTGCATTATCACAAACATTCTAGATCCCTCACCCTATTTGCACATGCCATTCTTTTCCTAAACCTGTATCTCACTTACCACTTCAGCTAAATGGTACTCTTCATTGAGCACACAGTTAGAATGGTGCCTCTCATATTAAGCTTTTCCCAGCTCCCCCTCGCTATTCAACAAACAATTCATATCCTTTATGTTCCTTACTGTCTTGACACACATGGAAAGAATGCTCAGTATTTATTATACTATATATTCACCTCTGCAGAGCTTGACTTCTCTAAGAAGACTAATACCTAAAAAGCAGGGATGTTGCTGTTTCATGTACCTTTGTTCCTTGCTTGTGAATTGCACTGTAGATTAGTAGTGCCTTTGAATGACTACACACATCTACCAAAGTGAAAAGGAAATTCTACCCTCTTTCTTTGACATTAGATGTGTTCCGCACTTCTAAATGGGAATATCAAGACGGGCTGTTTATATGGCCTTTCTGTTTCAGGCTCCATGGTTGCCTCTGTTACTGACTTTAGAGCTGAGCTCTTGAGGTTGCTCCAAGGCAGGAAATCAGTAGGGTCTTCTGAGCTGTTAGGAGCCAGAGATGAGCAAATAAGTATTTATTTTCCCATGAGTGCACTCACACTGCCCTCAAGGGACTCCGCTTTCATGAGAAGGCAGGAAGCTGATCACATCATGATCCCTCACAGTCTAATTTACAGAGGGCCATCAATATTTATATCTGTCAAAGAGATTTGAGATAGAGAAGGAATTCATCATGGTACCTTATGCCTAGAAGAACAGATATGGCATCCACAAGGTTGAGGGATGTCTCAAAAAGACAAGCCAAAGAGTGTATAATAAACACACATCCACTAGTATCACAGCTGCTCAGGTAAGCCACAGAGTTTAGGACTATGTTTGATCACTCTTAAACTAGGGGAAAATTCTTCTCTTACGTAAAAATCTATCTCATTATCTATAAGGTGTGAGACATGTTTCAATCCAGAAATTTCTAGATTTGAGAAACACTTACAATGGAACAAACACACTGTTGAGCTTTCTGAATATCCTTTCTATTAGTTCCCATGTTGATAAATATTCGTATTACACACATATGCCATTTTACAGATGTGAAAGCCGAGGCTAAAGAAAGTCAACTTGGACATATACAGCAATTAAATAGTACAGCTGGAACTCCTCCTGTTTCTAGATGACTCCACAGTGTGCATCTGAGGCCATTTAGAGCACAGCATCAAAATATTAAAGTCAAGAGGCAACAGAATACAGAGACGAGGCAAGGATGCTCTACTATCATTTGGCTACCACATAACTCTGTGGCCCTGGGTAAAGCACCCTAACTTTCAGGATCTCTTTGATTTCCTCAACAGGAAAGCATAAAAGTTAGATCACAAAGCTATAATCCCCCTTAAATCTAGTCTTCTATGTGCCCCTGGTGGAATCACATTTTCTCAGACACATGACTATTATGAGTAGGTGGGTATCTGTGCTCCTACAAAGGAACAACTTCTAGGAAACACAACAAGTTGAAGCACATGTGTGCCTTTGAGTCATGGAATGAGGAAGAGCATTAGATGCCATTTTTAGGCTAGCTGCCTGGAGATCCAGATTTTTGGTCTCCTTGACATGTTATATTTCTCAAATGTTAAGTTCCATGTGTTAAAGCTACTCATTGAAGGCTGTGAACTTGTGAACACGGTAACCTTCTTTAAGTGGCTATGTGTAAGCCCCAGAAAATAAGACTTATAAGCAGTAATTCAACCACTCCTGCTGTATAAAACAACTCCAAATTCCAGGAGGTGGTGGTGCATGCCTTTAATCCCAGCACTTGGAAGCAGAGACAGGTGGATCTCTATGAGTTAGAGGCCAACTTGGTTTACAAAGGGAGTTCCAGGTCAGGCAGCACTACACAGAGAAACCCTATCTTGAAAAAAATCCAACAAAACAAAAGAAACACACAAACAACCCCAAGTTTAGTGACACAGATACAATAGAATCATGGGTTGTGTAATTTGTAGCATTACAAAGCTCAGAGAGGATCAAAAACTTTCACATGCTCACATATATAAAAAGTATAGACTACAGATTTGAATCTGGTGCTTACAATGAGTCCAACAACTGCATTCCTAATAATATGCCAGTATTCTGCCACCCAGCCTGCCCCCCCCCCAGTTTATCTATACTGCTAATGGTTAGATTATTCAGAAAGACCAACTACTTTGTGCTTGAAATTGAGCAAGTGATACTACATAGAAAGTCAAAGTCAGGCCTGCTTCAACTAAGTTTTAGTAAATGTTACTCAGCAGAGCAAAGATACTTACAGGCTTCAAGAATGGTCCTTCATAAAGAACCCTGAGTTGGGAGTGAACACACCATGGTGGTGTGAATGAACAAGGATCACAGCAGTGTGAATCGGTGTGGCTCAATGATTTTTAAGCCTAGACTTGAAGGCAACCTCCCAAAGTTCAAACTAGCATTGCTTCCTCCTCACTTAGCCTATTTACACATTATTTTCCATGGCTCAGAGATAATAATAATACTATGTTTGGTAAGGTTAATCTGAATGAACAGTATGATTAATAAGCATAACCACTTCCAAACAGTGTCTGACATACAGTTAATTCTTTATGAGAACTCAGAAACATCTCCACAGCATAACTTCCAGGTCCCAACATTGTTCCTAGAACATGGTAGGTGTTCAATAGATATTTGTTGAATAAATGAAGAGAAACATATTAGTAGTTTTAATAGTACTCATCTGTTCTTCATTCCCTCAAAAAAAAGAAAAAGAAAAAAATCAAGTTCTCCTTTAATTTACCTTATATATTTCCATATGTTGAAGCTTTATTCTGTGGTGATTAAAAACCACTTTTCCTTGGCAAAGTCTAAAGAAGCCTGAGGAGCAGCTGTTCCCCAGTTTGCTGCTTTCTGGGGCCCATTCTCCTAAAGAATTAACAGCTGAAATGCTGTAGAAAGCAAAGTCTCATTTATAAGTGCCAAAAACCCACTTCCAACTGGAAGAGGCAAGGAGGTAGAATTGTAGAACTGACTAAAAACTGACTTCAAGCATGATGAAACTCAGGGGTTCAAATTATGTCATTACAACTTGGTTCCATCTCTTAGCTGTGCTTTATTCAATTCACTTCTTAAGCAAGCTGTGCCTTGTGGTTGCAAACCCCGGTTTTAAATCTAGTTGCATCAACTAAATATGAGCACATAGACTATGGAATACCTGTGTTTGTTCCCTTGGTGGTAAGGAATATAGACAGCCTCAGAAAAATGAAATAAATTTGGGATAGTGTTACCATGGGGAGAGAAGGTGAACTGAGCAGGTACAAATAACAACAACAACAACAACAAACAGCCATAAGGCAGTGTCTTTGCCAGGAATTCTGTTTCTGTGAAGAGACACCATGATCATGGCAAGTCTTATAAAGGAAAACATTTAACTGGATATGGATTACGGTTTCAGAGGTTTAGTCCATTATCATCATGGTGGGGAACATAGTGGCATGCAGGCAGACATGGTGCTGGAGAAGTATCTGAGAGTCTAACATCTTTCAGGCAACAGGAAGTTAACTGAGACACTGGGTGGTATCCTGAATGTAGGAAACCTTAAAGCCCACCCCCACAGTGACACACTTCCTCCAACAAGACCAGACCTACTCCAACAAAACTAAACCTCCTAATAGTTGCACTCCTTCAGCTTAAGGGGACCAATTAGATTCAAAGTACCACAGGTAGTGACATCCAGTCTATACCACCTTCTTCAATGAGGTAGTAGATAGTTCCCTCATTCTTTAAAGCTTGATCTTGTGTCACATCCTTCAAACTTCTCTTGAGCTTGAAAGCAATAGGTTTTCAACTTGTTACTTCTACCTCCAATCAAATATGAAATTTGTATTAAAAGTAGTGTACATAGGAACTTAAACAAATCGTATGCCATATAATAGTCTTCACTACATATACTGTAGCTTGATAGTGTCTTTCTAGCCTATCCTACTATACTTGTTTAACTTAATGTATGCTATTATAATAATTCCTTCTTTTGCTGTCATTTTTATTTGTCAGAACAATGCTTGCTACATGTTGAAACAAACCACCTCTAAATGTCAGTGGCTTCACAAACTAAAAGCCATGTCCTAGTCCAGGGCAGATCAGAAATGGGGAGGGGGTAGAGAGGAAGTAATGGGAAGGAACAGAAGAGAGAAGAGAATCACTGAGGGAGTTGTTTCTCCCTCTAAGACAATGTATCACTGTGTAACTTAGTTCTGCCTTAAACTCACTACATAGTCAAGGATAGCTTGAACTCAGTTATCCTCCAGACTCAATATTGTAGTGAGATAGTCCTTCTGTGGCACTGACCACACCCATTAGGGGGTGGAGCCATGGGCGGAAGTGACCTGTGGAAGAAGGTCGGAGAGAGCCGGGAAAAGCTCTTTTGCTGGGTGACTCGGACAGGAGAGCATCGGGTGGAATTCCCTGGTGTTCATCTGTCCAGGTTGTAAGTTATTTCTCCCTGAATAAACATCTATTCGGCCTATTTGTTTATCCTGATCCTTATTTAACCGCAATACAATGTCTCAAGTGTGGGCTTATAAGCATTCACTACCACTCAAGCTTACCTCAGGAAAGTTTGTGGTCATTCTTGACAGTGGGATATATCTCTTTGCCTACATGTCATTAGTCAAATCTAATCACAAGTGTCATGGGAAACCATAGGTTGAACCCCTAGCAAGAAAAACTGGAATTGCTGTGTGCCACCTAGGCAGTTTTTGCCACATTGTAGTATTCTAGTTAGTCAAGGAAAAGAAAATGATGCTTCTCACTCACTGCATGGATTCCAGGACTCTCCAATGGCTGTGGTTTCTTAGTGTGAAAAATGTGACATTTTAGCCTGCTTTGGCTTGTCCACTTTGTGGGCTAGCCTTTTTTGTTTCCTTTCTTCTACTCTCATCTGTCTGTCATGGCACCTGACCTCTTCACCCCTAGTAATCACCTACTATAATCACCTACCCATGTACTTTTACCCCTACCACATACATGATCCTGACTCTGCCTGAGAACCCTGAATTCATCCAGCCCAATCAGTGGCCACTATGGCAACCATGATTCCTGTGTCCTGTTTTATACCATCCTTCTCTCTCTCTCTCTCTCTCTCTCTCTCTCTCTCTCTCTCTCTCTCTCTCTCTCTCTCTCTCTCTCATCTCACCTAGTTGTTTCTTTACCCCTACCAGCCCTGGGGCCTATGGGAGCAGAAAATAAATGAAGCCAGGTTCAATGAGCTGTATATACCTTTGGTCTTTTCCCTAGGCTTGCTCTAGCATCTGGCAAGGTCAGGACTGAGGTAATGGAGCTAGCCAGGCATGTAATAAGATAGCTCTTTGGCTCTGCTACTATGGTGAGTGGCAATAAGATCTGACAGAAGCAACATTTTTATCTCTGCAATTGGCCTCAGAGTTCATTATCTAAAAAGCATTAGCTATTAGCACAATAACAAATCTGTTACCATAGAAGAGAGCCTTTCCTTTAAAACTAAATGGAGTAGAGACTAGAACCTAGGGCTCTCCGGTTAAGAGACTTTTTGGTTCTGTAAGAGCTGCAAGTTCATGGTCATTCAAGTTGACAAACAAGTTTTTTTGCATCACGATGCTCAGCATATACCAGATACTGTTCTTGGTGATTCTAAATAGTAATTCATTTAAGAATGACAGAGCCCGCTGTAGTGGTGCACACCTTTAATTCCAGAAGGCAGAGACAGGTGGGTTTGTGTGAGTTTGAAATCAACTTCATACACATACAGTACCAGGCCAGCTAGTGCTGCACAGTAGGATTATGTCTTAAAAAGTTAAAAAAAAAAGTCACAGAAACTTGGAGGTGAGATGGTCCAGCAGATAAAGATGCTTGTTACTGAATCTGATGACCTGAGTTCAATCCCCAGGTGGAAGGAAAGAACTGACTCCCACTGAAATCCACATATACACCACAGTGTTGTGTTTATGCATAGCAGAAGTTGATGTTGTGTGTCTTACTCTGTCTCTCTGCACTTTATTTTTGAGATGGTATCTCTAACTGAACCTAGAGATGGCTACTTCAGCTATACTGGTTGGCCAGCCAGTCTCGGGGATCTACTTGTCTCCACATTTCGAGTACTATAGTTATAGTTGCATATTATCACACCCAAAAATTTACAGGTGTTCATAATTGTACAGCAAACACTTTTCTGGCTGAAACAACTCCCCAGCTTCTAGATTTGCTTTTTTTTAAAAAATATGATTCTCTTTCATTCATTAGTTCCTTTACCACCACCAAGTTTGTGGGATTCTAGAACGTTCTCCTAATATATGTAGGATTCATTGTATGCCAGGAACTTGACTTGAATACTTGAACAATGTGAGGGAATCAATACTGTTATCACCACATTTTCAAGATGAGAAACCACAGCACAGAGGGGTTAACTAATTTGCTCAAGGTCACAGACCCTTGACAGTTCTTTCCCAAACAATCTCTCTTCAAAGTCTGTGTTCTCACTGGTTATGATGCATAGAAATTAAACCTAAGCCTGTGGTTTTCAACCTGTGTGTCACAACCCCACCGGGAGTAAAATAACACTTTCACTTTACAGGGGTTGCATATCAGATCCTGAATATCAGATAATTACATTATGAATTATAACAGTAGCAAAATTACAGTTATGAAGCACCACGAAATAATTCTATGGTTGGGAGCATCAGCGAAACATGAGGAACTGTATTAAAGGGTTACAGCATCAAGAAGGCTGAGAAGCACTGGTCTAGGAAGGTCTCTACGTTTCAACGACATTCTCTTTATACCTGAAGCAAGAACCTACTGCATTTTAATGTTTGACTTGTTTGTCTGTCCTCTTCCTGCTTCTGAAGTCCGGAGTTAAAAGCTGCAGAAAAACATTGTCTAAGCCTCCAGAGATATCTTAGTCTTATTTGTGAGCTGAATCTAGTACAGAGGCTAATATGTGCCTATCCAATGTAAGTTCACAATATGGCCCTTCTCACTTTGAAGATAAGGGAAGTAAGGCTCAGTTATTTAACCAAGGACCACCATTTCCATTTTGGTAGAATCTGGCCTAGGAGAGCAAGGTTTTCTTTTTGTTTGTTTGTTTGTTTTTTTTTTTTTTGTTTGGTTTTTTTTTTTAACGTTAGAAAAAAAATCATCCTTTCTCTTTCCCTTGTCCTGTACCCAGGGTTTTCTTGTTTTGATCAGAGAAAAGAATTTCAAATTCCATGATACCAATTCCCTCAACTTCAAGTGCAATGCTTATTCTACCTTTCCTTCCACTCTTCTTGATGGCTGATGGGACCAGACTACGGGGACCTAGAGCAGGCTGGTAAGGCACACTGACCAGTGTTCCTTGATCAATGACTTCTCCTAGAAAGAGAGTATATGTCCCATGTCCCCAAGCTACCCCAAGGAGAGATTAGGCAAAATCAAATAGTCATAACACAGATTACTTCCTGCAATACAAATGGACCTCAAGCCTCATGTAGACAGAGTAAGGATAAACAGACATCAATAGCACTTGGGACTTAGGAAAAAATTCTGAGACCCCTCATCTACATTTTATTTGCACCAGGATCATTCAGCTCCAAATGTGAGTAAGGGGAAAATAGAGACTTCCTAAAGCATGTGTCCCCCCACCCCCCATTTTGTCTGTCTAAGAAGAACTCACCAGAATCTTTATTCCCCACTCCCTTGTTTTAAGCCTTAGACTTCAAAGGACTGTTTTCATCTTTATCTTTAATTCTAAAGAATGAAACTTGTGTTTAGTTTCAAAGAAAATAGGAAAGAAAAACAATGGAAAATGACAAGTAAACAAGATAATAATTGGAAATTTAAAAATTCAGTTAACCTCCTGTGATATCACAACTCCTGAGTCATTCATAAGAAGTAAATAATGAATTTTTATAGTGTCACTGAGGTTCTAGAAAAGACTTAAGTACCTTTGACAGATCAAAGAAAAAATAAAACATTATTCCATTTAGGTGTGGTATTGTGAATAACTTGGTGTTCCACTTCTTTGGCAATGATTAACTTCATGTGTATTGATGGTAACAATTCACTTTCTGGCATAATGAATTAGGCTTTCCTCCATTGTTCCATTACTTGGCTTCATTTTGCATCTCTCTCTCTCTCTCTCTCTTACATACACATACACACAAACACACACACACACACACATGAACATACACACACAAGCACATACACAGGCATGCACACACACAATAAAATCAAAACCATAAGCTCCCGGGGGGGGGGGGGAACCAACATCCTAGCTGATTTATTTTATTCACTCTGTCCTACCTGAGGCATGAAACCACATCAAGGATCTAACAGATTTTACCTCTGTAAGCTCATAAGGAAATCACCATTCTTTAAGATCGGAGCACCAGAAACCTTTTTAGACAAGTGTCTTTTTTTTTAATCTAACACTCCTCTTCTAAATGACCCTTATTTTTAAGGAATACTTTTTCCAACAAAGACTTACCCATCAGGCAAACCATTCATGATTATCTAATCTGCAAAAAGGAAAACAACCCCTAAGTGGTTGGTAGAGTTCAGCAATAACATGCAATCAGTCTCTAACTTCTAAAAAATGAAAATCCTGATTGTCTTGTGAGGGTGGAAAATTTTAATTTGCAAAGATGCCAATAGGAATGAAGTAACAGAAAACTCAGTTGGTAAGATATCATTATTAATGTCAATGTGATGTCTCCAAGTTTTGTTTCATCTTATTCTCTTGTTTATGTGTTGGTCTGTTTGTTTGTTTGTTTCTTTATAATGAAGAGCTGCTTTGTAGCTGTCTCCTTAAGAGTGCTAATCTATTTTTAACATCCTGACATTTCCCCATATTACACTAAGCTAACTCCCTGGCATTTAAAAGTGAAATATTTGCTTTGGAAATGAAAAAGATGGGCAATAAAATGTAGCTGTAAACAAGACTTTATGGCTTTATTTTTCATAGATAAATACACAATAAGTTCAAAATAGAATTGAATTCCTAAAGCAATACTCCACTAATCTGTATTCAGGGGTCTCCAGCGTATTATCTGTAATTTACAACCAATTTAAATGGCATTAACAGCCTTCCCCTTATGGGAATTTAAATTTGCATTCTACCATTGAATTAAACAGTGATTGCATATTTTCTATAGGGGACAGAATGCTCTTCGATGCTTGTTTTGAATAATGAAGCATCTATTCATGCACAGAGCATGATGTGCTTCTTTGTCCTCAATGTAATTGAAGCAAAATGTGAGCTAAAGGGATTCCTCCTCTTCACCAAAGGTTTGTTGATTGGTGCCTATTTTCATCTATTCAAAATTGAGAAAACAGTCATCTTTCACTGAACTGGAAAATCATTTACTCAGAAAGGCTCTGAATGAAGGAGGTCAAGTTTTGCCTTTGTGGTCTTTACAAAACATAGAGCAGCATATCAGAAATCATTTGAGGGAATTGGTATCATGGAATTTGAAATTCTTTTCTCTGATCAAAACAAGAAAACCCTGGGTACAGGACAAGGGAAAGAGAAAGGATGATTTTTTTTTCTAACGTTAAAAAAAAAAACCAAACCAAAAAAAAAAAAAAACAAACAAACAAACAAAAAAAAACCTTGCTCTCCTAGGCCAGATTCTACCAAAATGGAAATGGTGGATTTCTTGCAAATCACAGATTCTGAGGCCCTAGAAATTCAAAGATGGAGAATTTATTGAGCTTTCTATCACCTTCCATAGGGTGCCTATGCTGGACATCAATAATCAATTATAAACCTCACTGCAATCAAGTGACGATAGAGCCTCATAATCAAGTGCTCTGAGAAGCCATTGATCTAGGTGAAACCTATTTGTCATTTCAGTTAATCTGCCTCTCTCCTTCAAGAAATTGTTTTCGAAAGATGAAGTCACCAAATGTTTCAGAACTATCCTTTCTCTAGGCCAGAACTAAGAAAATGACATTATTTCTGCTCAATAGAGCTCTTTCCGCCTAACATCATCATCATCAGGGCAAAGCACCCAGAAGATTTCAGTAATTATTTCTTTGAATGAATGAATGAATAAATAAATGCCAGAGAGAAATTACATATTTTTAAACATTTATTGTCATGTAAAATAAGTTCCTTTTTGGAAAATAATTTAGGCTCTGGACCTGATGGATATGGTTAAATATGGTAGAAATCAAAATTTTAAATATGTTTACAAAAGTCTTTATTCAAAAATGGAGACAATCAAAAGCATCAATATCAACAAGGAGAAAGCACCAAGAATAGACAGGATTTTCATAG
Organism: Phodopus roborovskii; assembly: GCF_943737965.1. NCBI lineage: Eukaryota > Metazoa > Chordata > Mammalia > Rodentia > Cricetidae > Phodopus > Phodopus roborovskii. The sequence continues at coordinate 86,759 of NW_026125937.1, read as the reverse complement.
ACCTTAGATCATTTTCATGAAGTTTATTAATATATACCTGATAGGTAATTGTAAGTCCTTATTCAGCCAAGAGGTGACAAAGAAAACTTTGCTGTATTTGAAAGAAAAAAATTTAAATTGCATGTCAGACTTGCCAATAATTGAAAGGAGGCTTCTGTTGTTTTTTATAACATGTTACCAACCTTCCCTTAAGAAAATGGAATATTAAGCATTTTTGACACCTCTCTCTAGAGTATTAAAGTTCCTTGATATGAAATTTCTTCCCTTTCATTTTAGGATAGGAGCTATCTTCAGGATTGTAAGTGATAAAAAATGCAAAGGTTTACTTTTGCACATTCTTGAAATATGTATACATTGATGGTTCAATCAGGAACAACATTGCCTTTCCCATGGAACACTTAGCAACATCTGAAGTCATGCTAGTTATCACAAGTGGGAATAGAGTCCTACAAGCATGTGTGGATAGAGTCCTAGAACACTGTTGAAACATGCACAATGCACAGGACAACAGAGTGATCCCCATGAAGTTGGTAGTAACAAAGCTGATAAACCCTACCAAACTCTCTAGTAACAGCTATTTATAGTAGTTTAGCTTCAAGCTCAATTTTTAATGTATTTCTCTGTAAGAAACAAGAATTGTACCTGCATTTACAAATCTCTGAATAAAGTCTGTTTTCTTCAGCAGAAAGAAAGTAGTTACATGACATTTTTATTCTTTGTCTTGTCCTAAAATCACGCTAAGGATTCATTCGTGTAGCTCAATTCATGGTTTCCTTTCAAAACAAAGTTTTGAGAGTCTCTGGGGTCTTGGAAGCACTTCCCTACTCTACTGAACATTTACCAAATAAAGGTAGGCAGGGCCCTGAGCTCACATTGTATGTGCCATTTGTATAGCAGCAGTGGACCTTTCGTTTTCTTGCTTCTCTTCTATTTGCTGTTCTGCTTTCACTGTAATTTGTTTTGAGACCTATAACATAAGGGCCAAGCACTTACAACTTTGATTCCTCTGGTCTTTTATAAGTATATGCCCTCATATTGCCCTATTGAAAGCTTAAAAGAGGACAGTAAAATCTCAAATGTTTAAAGTACTGCTCAGTGAGGGTAGATTTCGTAGTTCTGTGGGATAAGAAATCATGCTTTGTTTATCTTATGCCTTCAGAACCTAACTGGTTCTGTGTGTAACACAAAGTAGATGCTTAGTCCGTAAGTATTGACAATATTTTGAGAAGAAACGTCAGAAAAATCTACTAAAGCTGAGCAGTGGCCCAGCTATTAGGTAGGTACAGAAGAGAAGTTTGTGCATATGATCTACAAAGGATAACGTCAGTTGAGTTCATAGCAGCTTAACTAAGAATAGCCACAGGCCACAAAGTGCTAACATGTGGCAAGTGGATAAATAAAATGTATTCACACAATGGAATGACACAACAAAACAAATAACTCAACTATGTCATACAAAAATCTCTCCATGAGATGCCTGGTAGTAAAGGATGTTTATTAATGAAAACCACAATAATTATGGCTGAAAAGTCAGCATATGCCAGGCACCTTTAAAAGCTTTACACACATAGGTCCATTTAGTCCTCAGAATCATCCCACAGAATTGTTTGTATTTAGGTAGGGCAGGTAACTGCTATGTAGCTCAAGCTGGCCTCACTCATGGCAATCTTCCCTCAGCCTCCCAAGTGATAGGATTACAGATGTGAGTCACCATACCCAGCTAAGAGATTGCTTGCATTTCAATTTACATTTTATAGAAGATAATAGTGGTACACAGAGAGGTTAAGTACTTTTGTTACCTAAAATTATGATTCACTCAAACATACACTAGTAGGAATTAGATATGGATAGAGCATCCTACCTCAGATGTTTTCCTCCAGGGTTTCTTCTATACTTGCAAATTTACTCCAAATGATGTGATATTGAGGAATAGAACTTTAAGAAGTGGGACCTAGGACCTAGTCTCACCTAATAAGATGACAAACATATCACCTTCAGATTGGTTAGATATTATTCTTGAATGCCTACTAGATTTTCATTAAAAGGTTGCTACAAATTGAACTCACCTCATATTTTTCTTTCCTTTGTATCAAGTTAGGTCCACTTTTCTACCAATTTTGTGATACAGACAAGGATATTGACCTTTTTTCCAGATCAGCAGCATTATGATCTTTAAAAAATCATAAAGGTGAACTAAATAAACTGTTATTTATAAAGTACTCAGCTTCAGGTATGCTGTTATAGCAATACCAAACAGACTAATGCAATTATCACGTGTTTATTCAGTCAGCTATAACAAAATACACTTGGTGACTTATATACAAGAGAAATGCATTTCTCTCATTTCTGGAATCTGGAAGTCTCAGAAAAAAGTGCTAGCATGGCCTGGTTCTAGTGAGGGCTCTGTTCCAGGTTGAAGACAGTTAACTTTTCCCTGTGTAGTTACATGGCAGAATGAAGGCATAAAAGCTCCATAGAAGCCCTTTGATAAGTACAATAATCGTAGTCCCGAGGGCTCCACTTTTAGGACTTAATCACTCCCAAAGGACTTACTTCCTAATATAATCACATGGTGGGTTAGGGCTTAAATGGTGGATTTTGAGGGACATGATGTATGAATTTAATAGCATAGAAAGCGATAGTGGGGAAATTAATAGTCTGACTTCTGCTTAGTGTGGGAATACCTTGTCTCATCTTTGTAGTAGCAGTTTATTTCAGAACTTCTCCATTGCATTCTTTTTGCCCAATACTGTTCCTTAGAGAGACCGCTCTTGTGATTGAGGGCTAGCATTTTAAACCCTCTACATGGCAGCTTGAGAAAGGGTTTTGTCTTAGCTCTGCCTGTCCTCCCACACAGCTATCTCTTGCCTACTAGTAAGAAGTCAGTTTGATAAACAGCTGAATACAAAGCTTTCAGACAAGCCTTGGCAAGCATAGGAACCTCTGCATCTCTGCTTCTATATGTTGTGGACCTGGAGCGGGGAAGGGAAATAGAAAGGACTACCAGATAATTTCAAGGTTTCTGTATTTTGAAAGGTGTCCATGTTATAAAGTAGGTCTACAGAAATATCTCTCAAGCTGCCCTGTGCTTATACTGACTTAAGTGGTTCACCTTGTTTAGTATGATATTACAAAGGGAATTTTAAGGTTAGGAAGTGGAGAGTATTACTAGAGTTGCAAGCAACTGTAGCTGTATCTCAATTATTCATGCATTTATACATTATTTTGTCTTCATTAATAAGAAAAATAAAGACAGGTAATGGAAGAATACTCATCTCAGGTAATGGAAGAATACTCATCTCCCTACCTTAATGGAAAAGCTTCCATTGGTAATGACAAGTGTGTGTGAGTGTATATGTGTGTGTGTGAAAGGGAGGCAGACAGACAGACTGACTGACTGACAGACTAAGATACATACAGAGAGACAGAGACTGAGAGACAACACAGATATATATATATATATATATATATATATATATATATATATATAGAGAGAGAGAGAGAGAGAGAGAGAGAGAGAGAGAGAGCCCAAACATACGGAGAGTTGTAATCACTCTGCATCTGCAAGGTTATTTATGGTTTGCTCCAGATTATTCCCCCACCCCCATCTTTATATCTCCAGTGGCAGGATTTTGAGAGAATAGGAACAAGACCATTAAATCCCTTCATCTGCACCACATCTCAGCTTCAGTGGCAGCTGGTACCTCCCCTCTGTGGATGCCATTCCCTAGGACGCTGAGAGTTCTGGCATGTGATGGATGGGTTGAGCCTTGCATTCTTGGGATCTATTTTAGACATAGTTTACCTAAAAATATCGTAGGTGCAATATCTTTGGCTCGACTTAACAGGCTGTGTTTAGTGTTGCCTAAAAGAATGAAATGACTAAAATATGTTTAAGGATGAATCTATGACAGGTTATGACTAGGTCTTAGGATTCTGAGAACATTCATTTTCTTTAGCAAAAGCTTCTGACACTTTCAATTTTAACTATTTTCATATTAGTATGAATTAAATTCTACTAACTGCCTTTAAAATTGTACAAATAATAAAATGTCTCTATAAAACATAAAATTGACAAAAATGAATAAATTAAAAAACAGTATTGACAAACTAAAATTGTGTACATAATATTGCAGTTTTTTCCACATGTGCATGTGTGTGCATGCTTCCATAATTGTTATTAATGGAATGAATACTACTGCAGTTAAAAATTGTGACTTTCAGCCTGAAGAGATGGCTTAGCTGTTGAGAGCACTGGCTGCTCTTCCAAAGGACCTATGTTCATTTCCCAGGACCCACATAACAGCTACAACTGTCTGTAACTCTAGTCCCAGGAGACTGAACACTGTCACACAGACATACATGCAGGCAAAACACCGCTTCAAATAAAATGAAAATCAATAAATAATTTCTGACTTTGTTTATTGTTAAGAAGTAGCATTACTTGACTATCCTTTTGTTGTAATCAAAGTTTTCCTCATTGTTTGTTCTGGTTGCCTTATTCCATTGTAGTAAAATCTTTTACATGGATATACTTTTGAACTGATTGCTTCTAGCTTCCCACCATTATGACTAATACTACTGAAATTTTGTTCATATTAATGGATACTCTTTTGAACTAAACTGCTAGAATCAATATTGGTTGGCCAAGAGAATTTTAAAGGCTTTCATATTGCTATGTTGCATCCAAAAAAGAAGCACTGGCCCATTCACTTGCCACAAGTGTATGTGAAGGGCCTATTCCCCATACACAGAGGAATTTACTTAAAGCACATTTTTAAAGCCTGTGATTAACTTCCTTCCTATCAATCACCTCTCATTTCATCCTATAATATACTTGGCCTTGTTATGTTCTCTGCCTACTGCTCTGATAATCTCAGAAAGCCATGAGAAAGGGTAGAACCTATTAAAGGAACTGGTTTTGGCAAACTCTCAAGGAATTTCAATTTCATGCTGGAACGAGACGACACAAAGAGCTGCTCATTCATTCTGTGCAAGAGGATATTTACATTACGTTTTATAACAGTCATAAATGAAAATGGCATTAATCTGCCAAGTTGTTGTTTTTAAAAGAGAAAAGGGGAGGAGGTAGTTGACCTACCAGAGAAAACCCTGTGTCTGCCAGAGCTTTGCTGTGCATATGATTTTAAATAGCAGGGCAAAGGTGATGAGGCCAGCTCAATATCTCCATCTCCATGGCAACAGCATCCCTGCTCTGAGCCTTTGACACAGCCACAGGGACCAAAATACACTCCTCATGCACAATTACACTGTAAGTTGGGAGTTTCTTTTTATTCCTTGTAAATGCACAATTTAAAAATATGAGCAGGGATAGGGAAAAAGCAAATCACGCACAGCTAGAACAGAGTCCTTAGAATGACTAAGTGAAGAAAATGAACATTCAAAGATTTTGATGAAGTCTGCAGCCTACACTTACTATGTATAGAAGTTGAAAATCTTTCTTGCATGTGAGTAGGAAAAATAATCTATTCATACACATAAGTGAGTACATTAACATTTTTAAATGTTTAATACAGGTTAATCCTTGCTCTTGGCATATACTCACAGCTTAGGCTATGATTTAATTAATTATAGCAGCTATCCAGTTCATATAGCTGGAAGATTGTTACAAGCTAAATCCAACAACTTCCAAGAAACTGTTTTATTGCTGAGTCATGGAAAGCATAAATGACCAACCCACTTCAAGTTCAGTTAAACCTACAAGTGGTCACTAATGCATTCCTGAATTTTCTCGAGATCAAAACTTCTATTTCTTTTCAATTAAAGTTGATAATAGAAGGATACAGAATTGTGACTACAAACTGAACTGATGTCCCTGCTAATGAATGAATAAACAAAGAGAAGTGAAAAAGGAGAAGATGGAGGGATATGTCAGGAAATTTTCTCAAAGTACATAATATATTTGTATGAAAATTTCCTTGTGAAACACGCTACTGTGTACAATAAATATATACCAATAATAAAAACAGAAACTTGAAGCAATGATATAAATATTAAACTTCTTTAGCATTTACTTCTTATAGCATGTGTCTCAATAATTATCAAGGGGATAAATGAGTAATTGAAAGCTACCAAGGAACTATAAAGGGCTGAAGAGATGACTCAGCAATTAAGAGGGTTAACTGCTCTTCCAGAGGACCTGTGTTTGAGTCTCATCTCCCACATGGTGGCTCACAACTGTCCATATCTCCAGTATCAGGGGATCCAAATCCTGCTTCTGACCTTCTCAGGCACCAGGTATACATGCAAGTATGCAGATATACATGCAGGCAAAATACATAAGGAAATATGAACTAGACATCTGATAGGTACCCTATGCGTGTACTGTCATTGAGTGTGTCACAAATAGCCCATTCAGTGGTCCTCAAGTGGGAGTGATTTATGTATCCCTCAGTTGGCAGGGGAAGGGTAACTGATAACATTTAATGGGTAGAAAGCAGAGACTGCTAAACAGTCACAGTGTCCATCAACAGTAAAGAAGTTCTAATTCCCAATATCAATAGCGTTAAAGTTAAGAAGTTTTTTTCTACAAACCTATTATAGGTTTGAAGAGAAAGCTGGCACTAGGGAAATGGCCAGAGACGTACAAGAATGACCCTAACTAACAATCTGAGCAACAGTGGAGAGGCTACCTTAAATGCCCTTCCCTGATAATAAGATTGATGATTAACTTATCTGCCATCGTAGAGCCTTCATCTAGTAGTTGATGAAAGCAGAAGCAGACACCCACAGCTAAACACTGAGCCGAACTCCTGGAATCCAGTTGCAGAGAGGGAAGACAAGACCAGGCTGCAGAGACCCCCCAGAGACAGCTGACCTGAATAAGGAAGAGCTAATGGGCCACCAGACTGATAGCTGGGAATCCATCATGGGACTGACTCAGACCCCCTGAGCAAGAGTCTCAGCTAGAAGGCCTGAGCAGACTAAGGGACATCTGACAGTGGAGCCTGGATATATCCCTTGTGCACCAAAGGACTTTGGGAACACATTCCCCATGGAGGGATACTCCCTTAGCCTAGAGGCAAGAGGGGGGTCCTAGTCCTTACTCCAAATGACTTGACAGATTTTGTTGATCCCTCCTGGAAGGCATCAACCTCCCTCTGCAGTGGGGGTGTGTGTGACAGGAGGGGGGTTCAGGGCGCATGAGAGGGAGAGGGAACTTGGATTGATATGTAAAATAAGAAAAATAAATAAATAAGCTTTTTCTAGTCTAATTGTTCTGCTAATGAGTTGCTTCAGAGAGCTCTGTGGGGAGATTAAATTGTTACTAGTTCTCTATTCTATAAAAGCCAAAACTCTCTTGAATTGAGCCATAGTGTGTGCTTCATTGTTTTTTATTGCCATATGACTTTCTCCTTATTTTAAGTACAGAGTGTCCTCATTTATTTTAGGTCAAGACTCCTGAAAGTACAGTGTTATAAATGGAAAATGAGAGGTAAGGCATTAAGAAGAAAACCACAAAATACTTTCAAAGATACTGACTGCAAAGTGGCTGCCACAGACGGATGGTCAAAGTAGTCAGCATTTTTCTCTCACAGTGTTGACCTTTCATATCAACACTCTAAACATCTTAGATTTTCACATCATTGAGAATGTTAGCTTTTTCTTTGAAATTTGAACTTCTTAGGTCTTATTTACAAAATGTTCTCCATCTGTTGTCAATATTTTCTTCTTAATGTTTAAAAATTTTGTCTTCTATATTTAAAATTTTTAATCCATATAAAATGGCTTTTGTGTACAATAAAGGAGATGATTCGATTACATGACATATGGTGAGGCAAGTATTCATTTCCATTCTTTCTCCTAAAGATAGGCAATTAGCTCAGGACCTGACATTGAACAGTTTGGGCTTTTTCTTACTAATTTGAAATTTTAATTGTCATATATCAAGCTTTCTTGTATGTGTGAGTCTGTATGGTGTCTAATTCTGTCCCATTGCATAGCCCTTGTTGAAGAACATGCTGTCTTAATTGTCATTATATAGTAAACAACTATATATATAACTCCAAAATTTTCCACCTTGTTTCAGTTCTTTAGAAATTATATCTATCATTGAGGATATATAGTTCCTAGTTTATTGGGATGTGTTTTAGGAACAGATACAGATGGTAGGCATTATATTAAACTCCAGATCAATTTGGCAACTAGCAGACTCTTAATGAAATGAACATTCATACCTAAGAACATAGCAATAATCAAATAAAATCTACAAAATAGATGATTATAATCAATTTATAATAAGACTTTACATATTCCTACCTTGGAGCTAGCTTCCATAACAAAATGTATAATTAATAGTATGTATTTATTTTGTTTCTTTACTTCTGCTCAATTATATAAACTTTTAGGTGTTACTCTTATATTTACTTTGGTCTAAGAAAACCTGTCACTAATGTGGGTAGTTAGCGTTATTAATGGCTACTACACATAGCATTTTTAAAATCTTTTCTTTTAAAATTCAATAATGTAGAGGGGGGAAGTGAGTGTTCTGTGTATGGAAGAGGGTCAGAGAGCAACCTATGGGAGTCAGTTTTCTTCTATCATGTGGGTTACGGGGATGGAATTCAGGTGCTCTGGCTTAGTCACAAGCAGTTTTTTTGTTTGTTTGTTTTTTAATTGGAAGAAAGGGATCATAAAAAGGGGGAAGGGGAGGATGGAGACTGGCCTCTGGGGACAGGATCAATGGGAGAAAGGGGTGAGAGTAAAGGAGATGGGGGGAAAAGGATGGGAGATGGACAGGACTCTTTTAAAAGGGAAAAAGGTGAATATGTGCAGATAGTGCTCTTAGTAGGTGTAGCTGAGCACACATCCTACTCCAAAGGCTTGCCTGAATACTAATACAAGGTAATTTCCACATCTCCATATCTGTAACTTTAGCATCTTTGCATAAAACGTTCCTTTTACCATATAAAACAACAATGGAGGTTCAGGGATTTGGACTTGAACATTATTTTCTCAGTTGAATACAAGTACCTAATTGAAATATAGTATTCCTTTATGTTATGAATGTGTAGCTCTAGTTGTATTAGCAATATCTGGGGATTTGTTACAATATAAACCACACATATTTTCTATGTGATGTTATGGTTTCTAGATGCCATAAATTCATGGAACAGATTCTACTCTACAGATCTTGTAGCACATGCATTATATAAAATGTATATATAGTACTAGTCACAGGTTTGGGGGTTTTGCTTTACATTTTTGTTTTTGTTTTAGCAACACTGTGGATTAATGTTTAACATTAACACTTAACACAATGTTAAACAAGTGTTCTACCACTAAGCTGCAAGCTCAGACCTATTGATTTTACTTTTTTGTTTTGAGACAGGGTTTAACTCAAAGTTCTGACCCTCCTTCCTTAACCTCCTGAGTAGCTACAATTATAAGTGTGTACCACCACACCCAGCAAGTTTTGTAAAATTCTATTTTTAAGTTATATATTTTCCTTCATGCATTAAAATTTTAATTCTGTAGAAAGATTCTTTTTTATCTCATCACATTGACATAAAATCTCTGTTCTAAAGTATTATCACTGTCTCTGTTCCAATACTAAACTTAGACTAAGGCCTTATCCTGAAAATAAGGAGACAAAAAAGCCCAAGAAAAGTAGTGGCAGTGTCTTTTACCTTAACACAGAAGGGCTACACATTATTTCTATTCACATCCTACTTTCTGGGGTATTTGCATGCATGGGAATCTCCTGGAGGGCTTGTTAAAAAAGACTGCTGGCCCCACTCCCACTTTATGATTCAATAGAGTGGGGTAAGCCTGAGAAGTTTGCATTTTTAATAGCTCTCAGGTGATGCTGGTGATGTGAGAACCATCCATCTAATCTCTAGAGCACAGTGAGGACATGGTCACAAATGACTGCAAGAAATAGTAGAAGATGTTTGCAGCCAGGAAGTTACAATTATTGCTGTGTAGTTGTACAGAGGATTGGAAACATAAGAACATAGTAGGAGGAGTTCAACATGTCTGGCCTAAATTTATGACTAAGGAAGAAAGAAAACCTTGGTTTGGAGGACCAGCAACTAGCCTTTCCCATAATCTTCTTTTGCATTGTCCTGAATTTCTTATAAGGTATGTAGAAACTTGGGGTCCTCCCAAAACATATTTGTCCAAGTGAAAGAAATGGTGTTCTTAGTCATATCCAGTTCACTCTGGGTGATCAGGAGCATCTCCCATGAAGACTATATGGTGTATATCCACCCCCCTTGCTGTGATCCCACAAATGGCATAGAAATACATCTCTTGGGGTGAAATTCAATTACTTACTTTGTTTACCATACCTCTATAGCACAAGAGGGAAATCAGGATGCCACACTGCTGCCATAAACGTAAGACCATTTCAGTAATAAGCAAGTGCTACAAAATAGGAGAAAGAATGAATGGTTACAGGTTACCAATGAGAGAGCATCCCACAACCAAAATGGCAATATCACACTGGGAAGAAGCGCACCATCCCCAAGACATATCTGCTCAAGTAATTCTTTATGAGAAGCACAGGGTGGATTTTAAGAACTTTGCTTCAGGGAAGCTTTAATGGAGGACAGCAATTTTCCTTTTGAGAACCTTAAAATATATGACAAAACATGGGTAAAATTTCCAGGTTCTATAAGTACATCACATTTTAATTTAAAGCAGTTTACTTTGGAGTCTCTGAGAAATATTTACTAAATAACAGATATTCTTCAGGCGGGTATAAAAGAAAAGTTAATGGAAAGCATAGAGACATTTTATGGTAAGTTGGAATTTTGAAAAAATCTTTTACTCCTTACACCAGTAAGTTTTGATAAGGACAACAGTCAAGTTGGGTCTTCTTGTAAATAATCCACCATGGGGTTCTGCAAGATTGTCTGTCTTGAGCCAGTGTAATATGTCTTGCTTTGTTACAGTAAATACATTTTATTTTCAGGGATACCAACATGAAAAAGATAACTGTGGGTGTCTCAAAAATTTACATATCATTTTAACCTATGCACCACCATCTGCAAAATGGGAAATCATATTATTAGTCTGGAACAAAAAGCAGTTTAGCATATAAGCAAAGATCACAGGCTAAGAGGTCTGTCTACTCAGGTCCAAACTATAGAAAATGTTAAACTGAAGTCCCTTGAGCCTGTTTCTTCATCCCTAAAGAGAGAGAGAAAGAGGATTATAGTCACCTTTTAGCATATAGGTAGAGGCTTTAATAACACTGGTGAAAATGACTGACCCAATGTAGAGTCTAAATTACCCATCATTAGTGAATTTCCATTCACTTCTACACATACCTTTCTTGTAGGAAGTCTGAGTGTGCCCTCATTGTACTTGGAACATGAGTTACAGGAAGTTATGGAAATCTTCAACATAATAAATGACATGTTTACAGTGGCAAAAGGTTAGTTGTGACAATACTAAGCTGTTGATGGTTGTTGAGCTCCAAATAATGGAACAGAAAAGGAATATCTGGGCTACATTTTTTTTTAAATGTATGCTTATTAGGATAAAATATGCTTCTTTTCTCCCCTGGTCCTCCTCCCACACAAATTGTTTTCCTCATGGATTTAAATGGGAAAAGTGGAAATGCTGGGGGGGGGTTCTTTGAAATAGACAAGTGAGCTCTTCCTGTTCCTTTTTCTTAAAACAAATTTAATAGCTAAAATTTGTAACAAAAACTATGTGAAATGTAATTGTAATTTCAAAACCACTAATGCAGAGAAATATGGGTCTTTCCATACATCCTGCTATTTAGTTTTGGATCATTAAAATTCCTTATAGGACGGACAACCAGTTGTCTTTATTCTAACTATAATGGTCCTGGACCAGAAACCAAAAAGCACTCCTCTGGATGCAGCCTGACTAGAAGGACTTAGATGAGCAAAGAACACCACTCCCCCTGCCTCAATCACAGTAAGCCACTTAAACTTCCTATTCTCAGCCGACTGACTCAGAAGAGCAGAGTCCAGGAAAATTCTTTTCAGTCCAGTTAAGCTCTTTCTGGCTCTGGCTCTTCTACTTTCTCAATTCAAGGAGCTGAACACACATTCTTAAAGACATGTCTAACCTTTCTGCATTGTAACACCACACTGTCATCAACAGAGGGCATGCTTGAAAACCACCCAATATAGCTACAAAACCCAAAATCACCAAAAAGAGAAAGCTTCATAATGTTTTAAGTTTATAATTTTGTGTGGAGCCACATTCATAGCCATACTTCAGGGCTGCAAGTTGATATGCATGGGAGTCTAAAGTATGCTGGCCCTTTAGACAGGCAGGATTATTCAGTCCTATGGAAAGAATGCAACACAATTCTTTCTACGTGGCCTCAATTCAAAGGTTTGCATCTATCTTTCAGTGCCCTCTGAATGTTAAAATAATTCTGACTTCTGTGCCACTGGAGAAAAACAGGAGCTGACAGTCATTATTTATTGGAAATTGGAATAACAATGACGAGAACGACAAAACAACCAAGGACCCTGTCTAAGGCGACACCATTTTCCTTCTGTATATTTCTCCTAGACTAATTTCTCCCTCAGTCACATGGCTTGAGTGATAACATGTCCTTGGTGCTGAGCAAAGCACATTAGTTTCATCTATTCTACTCTCTGTTCCTGTGGCAGGGAGGGCAAGACTAGAAAATGATAGTGAGGATAGTAAATTTTTGTTATTTATTGGCAGGACTTTCCTGCCCTTTGCTAAAAGCTCTCATTGGGAGAAGCTGGCAGCAAGGAAGAAAGCATTTCTTTAGCATAGTTGTCATTTTTCAGAGAACAGAAGGTAGTAAAAAGGTCACAAATGCTGCCTCTATCTATTCACAGGGTAGTATCATCGCAAGTGCCGATATTTCATATTGAAGTTAAAATCAATTAATTCTTTGACATTTCCTGTTTCCAAGTAAGTAGCTACAATGGGGCTACCTTTCAGGGCTTTATTAATTGTAGTGCCAGCAATCTTTAGGGGCTCGTTTAAAATTTAGCATCCCAAGACTCACAAGTGGTGGCTCATGCTTTCCAAATTATTGAAAGCTTGTTTCATGTCTGGCTGTAAAATTACAAATTGGCCTTTTTTTACTCTCTGCCATTTGAGAGCAGCTGTTTATGATATAAAAAAATATCATGGCTGGCTGGTTTACAACATCGACTATAAATACAGGAGTATTGTATTCATCTGAAGAAAACCATGAATTGGATCAAGACAAATGAGAGAGGGAAAAAAAGAAAGAAAATTTAAGACTTTCTATTGAATTTTAATTTGGTTCATGTTTGTGAACATGGACCAGGTAGGAAATTTGCACTGGAGGTTCCTTTTCTGGCAGAAACTCCTCTCACTTTCTATCACATCCCACTGACTTGTGGGATCCCCCAGAACCATCATCTGACAGATACTCGGACCATGAGAAAAAGCAGAGTACTAGTTGTGTATAGAAAATTTGAATGCTATAATTCTATACAATCAGGTTTTCCAGGAGCTGCCTGATAAATTATCTAGCACAAATGTACTATATATTCTGAAATGACCAAACACGGTCAACAGCCAATTCCAGTATCCGAAAAATGGTGAGCTATTTCTTTTCAGACTCTCACACTGTTTGCATATTAGGATAAGGTTTGATCCTTTATAGCCTGACTTCATGGGCTTTGTCCTGGTTTGTGTTAACTCAAACCAAATTTATTGTGAGGAAGCCTCTGTGGGCATCCTCATATAAGTAACTACATCCTAATTTAGCATATAAACAAACTGAAGATCTAGGTTAGGAATGTATCTTTGTAACAAATATCCGTGTCTCAGCCAATAACAGCAGCCAAGCTCCAGTCAATCACAGGCAGCCAACTGTTCAAACTATGCTCAAATGCTTAGCTATATATAATCAATTCATCTCTCTTTGTACTTCACTTCCATTTTCTACATGCCACTTCTTTCCCTCTGGGTATAAACATAGCCTGTACATGTGCTTGGGCAGAGCATTCCAAACCACTTTGGATTCAGACAATTCCCCAGTTCTAGAATTTCATATAAAAGCCAGTTAAGATTCTCCAAACTAGTTCTTTTGTTTGTTTGGATTTTTGTAAATTTGCTATTAAATATCTGTATCCTGTTTTTTTCATAAAAAAATTTGAGACAGTTCACAAAAAAATAGGAGCACATGTTATCTATAAAGAAACAAACAAAACCAGAGAAACAGGTAAAGAGATGATTAAAATTGAATTTTTGGTAGCTAAATTCATATGATCTTACAATATTGTCAAAAGGTGTGGATCAAATATGGATCTGTATTTCCTAATAATCAAAGCAAAGTGACACAGGAGATCAAGGGCATATGTACATATTGTCTCTTGCTGTTCCCAGGACCCAGCTAGGCTGGTGCCTAGAAACTAGCAAGTGTTTTGTCAGTATACATGGAATGGATGTTGAATGAAAGAATGCAATGAGCTAAAAAAAAAAGTATGGTAAAGCAAACCAACAAAAAGAAATAAAAAGAAATTGGTGAAAGGCATACTTGTTAAATTTCCTGTAATCGGTAAAGCATTTACTCCACTGTTTTTTTTTTTTTTTGTTTGTTTGTTTGTTTGGTTGGTTGGTTGTTTTTAATGATACTCAGTGTAGATAGAAAGTCTGAAGAGCTCTTCAGCAAAAGGACAAAGAATGAAAAACAGTAGTCTAGGGAAGTGTAACTCCAGGCATTTTGGAGGTGAAAATATCTATCTTTGGAAAGTTATTTCTCTAGGAGATGAGCAAAGCTAGGGGCTATGGAGTATGAAGTCACAGATCCAGCATGGTGCATCATCTCCAGACATTACGTTTACTGGAAGATGAAGGTGGGAGCATGGGAAGCAAATACATAGATTAGTCCATAATTTTAAACCTTGCCTTTCAAAGTTTACATAGACGAGCAGCTTTACTTTCACCTAGGGCAGTGATTCTCAACCTGTGGGTCACAACCCCTTTGGGAATCAAATGAACCTTTCATAGGGGTTGCATATCAGAAACACTTCATATCTGATATTTACATTATGATTCATAATAGTAGCAAAAATACAGTTGTGAAGTAGCAATATAACACTTTTATAATTGGGGGTCACCACATTAAGAACTGTATTAAAAGTGTCACTACATTAGGATAGTTGAGAAACACTTACCTAGTTTTCCTTTTCTTTTCAAGATTCGGCATCTCAAACTCTCTCCCAGATCCAGGGACTTGAAACCTGCATAATATGATCTTCAGATTATTCATACACATAAAATTAGAACAGTAACCATTGAGTCTATGATTCATAGTTTCAGAGATACATGGGTCCATTATGAAATAAAATGTTAGAGTATTATTTTCAAAGGTAACAGAAACATGGGGAATTTTTACACCATACACTGGATGTCTCAGACTATCTTGATGGGTGAGGAGGTTGTGAAAGATGGAGATATACAAGATGCATTACTCTGATTTGCTAAAAAGGAAAATCTAAACTAGAGTCACCCCTTGTATCACATGCTGAGTTGAACTTTCAAGAGAACTTTAAGGTTATTCCTAGCCACAGGGAAAGGAAGGATGAAAGCACAAGAAACCAATGTTATACTGAAATCTATAATCTGTGAGAAATTCAATGCTCTACAAATTTACAGACTTGAGGGTCACACAACCTAAGTCTAATTTGGACTCTGTTATTTTCTAGCTATGTATTCCAGGTAAATTCTTAACTTTGCCCTGCTTCAGCTTCCTTGCCTGAAAAGCAAGAAGCGTTTAACTAGGCATCTCATAAAACTGTTAGAAGGAATCTGTGTGTCAATACACAGAAAACACTCGCTACCAGTGACATCAAGAAGCTACTTGGGCCTACTTTCAGATAGCATCATTTGGCTTTGCCAGTAAGAACACCCAGGTATGTCAATACTCCATCTCCCCTTCCATTCTTCATTACTTTCCTAGGAACAGAGAGAGGTTGCACACACATACTCAGAGAGAGAGAGAGAGAGAGAGAGAGAGAGAGAGAGAGAGGTTCTAAAAGTAAAAATTTCAAAATGATTTAGAAAATTGCTTAAAATAATTAATGCTGTCGTAGACCTGAATTCTTGTTGTGTGTGTGTGGGGGGGGGGGGCGGTATTTCATGTTTCTATTTTATGATTACAAAGATATGTTAAAATAAGAAATTTCCATATTCAAATTATGTGCCTGGTATCATAGGCCCTGGAACCTTGGCATTATGGATTTGAAATAAAGATGCTTTATTTCTAACCTCTTAATTTTCAGAGCTGAGGATTGAATCTATGTCCTTGCCCTTGCTAGGCAAATGCTCTACCACTAAGCTAAATCCCCAGCCACTGACTCTAAACTCTTAATAAATGATTTTCTCTTAGTTTACATTAAGCCTGTTGCCAAAATTTGTTAGACCCAGACCATGAAAGAGAATGATTAAATCGCAAAGAAGGAGCATTTCCATAAAGAGATAAATGAAAAAAAAATGCACACATTAACTTTTCTTTGAAAAAATAAACAACATTAAAAATAAATAGTCTACGATGAACCCATCAGTTTCCATTAAATCACCATCTTGACAATGAAAATTTATACATGTAATGTGTAACACACATTACAAACTATTTTGGAATAATTTTGCCCATGCAGCTATGTGCAGAGAGAAATCATGGCATAGCACCCGGGGATATATAGGTTTGAGTCATAAAAAAAAAAAAAAGAAAGAAAGAAAGAAAGAAAGAAAGAAAACAATTTCCTGGTTTCTCCAAACAGAAGGCATTTATTTTCACTTCTGGGATGGGGCTGAAAGTAAAAACAGAGAAGGGAATGGAAACAGAAAACAAGGCTCCTTAAGACTTTCTACTTGAAAATGTTGCTTTAAGCTACTAGAAGTCTTGCACGTAAAATAAAATGATTATACTTTTTTAATTGACATAGTATTGACTAAGCTTGTCCTGCTTTCAGAGATTCAGATTCAATAAAGCCTTCCTGAGGAACTATGATCCTCTGAACATCAGCCACATAAAATGTCAACCAGGCCCTTCCAATTTGCTGGGCTCTTGCACAAAGGGCCATTTGCAAGAGGTCAGAGCACACATATCAGATCAGCAAATGCCCTGGGTAAAAGACATTCTAGGTCCTGTTTATCCTTTGGGAACTGTTTGCCTTGCATTATTTGCATGGGTGGTTATCTTTGTCATAAAACCCCCTTTGTTTGCTTTCTAGAGTCACTTCATCACCTATGACAAATATTACAAAACATTTTATGTGCATAGGATAATATCTTAGGATCTGGTACTATAATTTAAAAGGAGACATAATTTCAGCATTCAAGAAAAAATATATATATTAATTAGATGGTGAGAAAATCAACTGATGGCCAAAAATATAAATAGTAATATAAGTGTGAGGAAGGCATGGGGCATAGTATCTTCTCAGTGGGACTCATGTGCATGGCCAGCTGTCCAGGTGAGTGGGCCCACAGGAAACCTATTACCTAAATGCTGGATAGCTTTTTGAAAAATGCCTCCCTAACAGAACTAAAAAGGGCAGGAATATCATATTCTTTCCAGTAGCAAAGCATAGGGAAATCATGTTCTGAGTAAGATGTAACAGTCGTACTATCACTAATCCATGCCTGAGGAAATGTTGCTTGCATTATAGGAAGAAATAAAGGTGTAAATATTTATTCTCAGTAGAACCCTATCGAACATTTGGGAAAGAGCATTCTTTGGGACCTTAATAATATTCATTGAAGTATAGCAAATGGGGGCTATGGTGGCCTCTGTAGCTATAACTATTATTCTTCAAATAATACCCAGTCTACAAATTTCTGAACATATAGATTAGGTTGTATTTCTTTGGGCCTTTATATCTGGATATTCATGGTAACTAGTTCTGGCATGTAGACAGATGTATGCAAGTTGTAAAATATTTGAAGATATGCAATTCTCATGTGAACAGACCCAGGAAATGTCTACTGAACAGGAGACAATGACAAGCCAAATAGAAAAAAAAAAGTCTATCCTATTGGTACCAGCTAACCCTTGTCATTAGATACTACAGAACTGACTGGCACAATGGAAATGATGGTATAGCCCCAATAGCAGAGATGAAGGTAATGAATGAGCCCATCAAAGAATATTTTACTGACACCTGTCAGCAACATAGTTTCCAATCTGATAATTTTCCTTAAAGAAACTGGAAACTGATTTCCCCCTTCATAGCAATGATTCGACTGAGTCCCTTTCATTCATTCAAAAAAAAAAAAAAAAAAAAAAAAAAAAAAACTTCTAATTCACTCAGAAACAGACGCTTATATCAGTGTAGGTTTGCTTTTTCTACCTGCAGAGACCCTCAGCCATGCTCACCATGCGGGGGCTTATAAAACATCTGATGCAAAGGGGAAGGACTGTATACAACAGCATCTAATCAGGATGCCCCATTTCACAATAGACAAGATAGGCAAGTGGGTCCATGATTAGAAGGTCTAAATGGATGTATTTATTATACACTACACCATCCATGATAGATGCAAGCCCTGTAACAATGAAATTACCTGTGGAAGGCACATATGAAATGCCAGTTAAGAGTCAAGACTCTTCAAGGATGGAGTACCAGCCTCTGGAATTTAATACAAAGCATCAATCAAAGACTTCTACAAAGCACTATATCTCCCCAGAGCAAGAATATGAGTCTGTAAACTACACAAATTTGTATTTCTCAACCTTCAACTTCAGCCTCTACAAGATTAGGATGCCCCCAATGGGTGTATGCTTGCTATTTAAGACTCTTTTTAGAGGACCCAGCAAACAATTTCTACCTGGATGCTCCTTAATCTGTATGTCCTGGATATTAAGTAAAGGAGTCACCAATTCTGAACAGTGAGAAAAGGTAGAACTGCATTTTCAGAGTGAAGCAGAAAGGAACTCTGGAAAGCCAGTGATTACCTCCTCCTCCTCCTTTTTTGCCCATGTGAGACTGATGGACACGTCAACCTCAGTCTGAGACTGGAGCAGGGACTGGGACTTACAATACTCTGGATTAAAGTTTGGATTGCATCACTGACAGTAGCAGAGGTAGTGTCTAACTAATAGTGAACAGAATTTAGAAAAAGATGGTAGATGAGGAAGATGACAAGAACCATTTGAAGGCCAGAATCCAACCGTATCAAAAGGATTGAAATTCATGTCATTAATATCTCCCTCCCTCTCTCTATTCTGTTTCCCTCAGAATGAAATACCAATGCACTCTGGAGTAATGAATCCTTGAGCCTGTATGAAGAAGTGGGTACATGTGTCAGCTATCACAAGCAAGTTTTTTATTACCCAGAGACATTTTTTCTGCTATGCATATCCCAGCCCCTATAAACAAGGACATAGAGATTTCAGGTCTGACTTGAAATCTTCACAGTCAATGAGCACACTAACACCTTGCATTCTACATTGCCACTAGCAGCCCCAAGTAAATGAAGTCTGAGAACCTAATTGATGTTGCTTCTGTTTCCTTAATATTACCCCAGGTAGAAGCTCTTCCAGCATCTATTTTAGCTTGGTCATATCTATTTTATACTTCTTCTTTAAAAAAAATGATAACATATCCTGACACTGGTTTCCCCTCCTTTGACTCCTCCCAGCTTCCCCCAACATTCCCTTGCCCCCAGATCCACTCCAACTCCATAACTTCATAAATGTGCATGTCTCTCAGGAATATCAAATGAACACAATACAATAAGCTACAATAAGACTAGATATATCTCCTCATATCAATGGTGGACGAAGGAACCCAGTAGTAAGAAAAGGGTCCCAAGAGTGGGCAAAAAAGTTAGAGCCAGTCCACTCCTACTGTTAGGAGCCCCACAAGAACATCAAGCACATGCATGCATATATATATATACTCCTAGATAAGAACAATACAGGTAGCCCCTGTGCTTGCCATAACAGTTTATGAGAACCCATGTGAGCCCTGCTTGGTTGATTCAGTGGACTGTGTTCTCTTGTGTTCTCCATCCTCTCTAACTCCTACAATCTTTCTGCCCTCTTTTCTGTGGAGTTCCCTGATCTCCAAAGGGAGGGACCAGATGGAGATATCCAACTTAAAATTTCTTTCCACATAATGTCTGGCTCCCATCTGCTGCTGGAGGAAGCCTCTCTGATTGTGACTAGACAAGTCACCAACCTATGAGTATAGCAGAATAACATTAGGAATCACTTCACAATTTTGGGGGGGGGCTGGTTCTGTTTTGCTCTACCCTAAGTATTTGGGTTATCCAATCTCTTGTTCCTGGCCATTCAGGAAATATTGGGCATAGACTTCCTTTCATGGCATAGGCCTCAAGTTAAATGAGACATTGGTTGGCCATTCCCATACTTTTTTGCCACTATTGCCCCATAGCATCTTGCAGGCAGGACAGATTGTAGGTTGAGAGTTTCCTGACTGGGTTGGCATGCATGGTTTCCCTTTGAGTGGCCTGCAGAGTACCTTTCCATGCCAAAGACACTAGACCATAGAGGTGAAGACTCCATGCAGGCATCAGCCTGACCTCTCCATGTTTAATCAGCTGTGCAGATGTTGACCTCTGTAATGGAGCCCTCATTGTTGATTTTCAGAAAGCAACCCTCTGTCCTAGCATCAGCATGTGTTGTTTGGTAATCTCCATTGGACACCCTCAGGCTACAACTCAACCTAATATTTATTCTTTTCAACACTGCACCTTCATCCTAAATTATTCAGATTATGGAAGATAGGATTGGGGGTAATGCTATCTAAGTATCATTCTAAGTCAGAAGAATTATTGAGCAGCCATTACAGTGGAGATACTTTCACACAGTCTTACAGAATACTGAGAAGTGTTATCTCTTGGTCACATCATTTAAAAGCCTAAACAAGCGTGCCAATACCCTTGCCCTCAGGCCCACAAATATGATAACTGGGATCCCATTTGAATCCAGTTTATCTTTGGGTTTCAGTGTAAAAGTCACATAGAGAGACTTGGAATAATTTTGTGGCTTCCATCAGTATGGTTAGACTTTTATATGAAGCAGTGATATATGGGCCTATAACCCAGCTTTTCTGTGCCCACCTCCCTGCATAGCCATTCATGACTTGCCACTAGCTCTGAGAGAAGAAAAAACCCACACTCCTTTACTCCCTACCTCCTTCCATCCTTTTTCTCTGTCTCTCTGTCTATCTCTCTATTTCTGTCTCTGTCTCTCTCTCTATATATATTTACTATAGAGAAATTATTTGGATTACTCCCTATGAAAATGAAACACCTTTTCATGGTACTGCTCCATTTCTAGTTTTGAGTGATAAGGCACTGGGCAACTGACTCTACTTATCTTCTACAAATTAAGAAAAAATAATGCTGTTCCTACAAATGGATGCAATTCACCTTTGATTCAATGAGGAGAACCTCAGTGTTGTAGTTATGGGAACACTCAGTAGGGAGTACCAGTACAAAATGTGATACATAAATCTAAATGGACATAGGATAAAGCTGTATTAAAAAATAAAGGGACCGGGGAACAAAGCCATAAAACATATACAGGGATACAAAAATTTATAACAAAATATGAATGAGGTTCAACAACAGGGAGCTGGTCCCAGCAATGACAGAACACACAATCTATGTCAAAAGCACACACAAAAATTACATTCACCAAAAGTTGTCATGGAACAGATTATCAGTCAAGTCTCAACAACATTATTCAGAATATATTTTCTAATCAAAATGATTTTAAGCTACAGGTCACAACTTCAACAATCAAAAGACTACTAGAAAATGAATAACCTCTTGCAAATTAAGCAATTAACTGAATAACCCACAAGTCAGAGAAGAAATCACAATTCTAATTAGAAAATTTATACCAAATGACAGAGAAATATATTACATATGAAAACTCATAGGTGTGTGGGGCTGCACTCAGTTCAATGCTTGCCTTCTTAAAAACACAAGTCCCTAAGCCTGATATCCAGAACCCACACAAAAATGACAGTTGCAGTAGTAGTGTAATGCTAGTTCTGGAGAGGTGGAGCTAGGCAGAGTGCTTAGCCAGCTAGTCTACCCTATTTAACAAGTTCCAAGCCACAGAGAGAGACTTTGGCTTGCAAAAATAAGAAATGAAAATTAAACATGGGACATGGAAAGTAACTGAGGAGTACCACAAAAAGTTGTCCTCTCATTTCAATAGGTACACACACACACACACACACACACACACACACACACACACACACGTGTGTGCATACATATAGATACATGCATATACACACTCACACTACACACACAAAACTAAAAACCATTAGGAGTACAGATAGAATGGTTTACAGATGGAAAATTAGATATGCATACGTTTTCATATAGGCTGAATATCAACAAGATATATTTCTATTTCAAAAAGAGAAAAAAGTAAAACAAATCAAATCTAGAGAAAGTAGATGGGAAAAAAAGATGCAAACAGAAATCTGAGTTGAGAAATTAGTAGAATAAAATAAAATAAGCCAAAAATTGCCTTATAAAGCTCAATAATATTAACAAAATTCTGGAACACTAGAGAATTTTCCACATCCAGGTACCAAAGAGAAGCATTGAAATCTGCTTTCATTTCCCTTACCAAAGCCCAAAAACTAGGTTAAAAAAATACATGTACTTCCCAGCTGTTGGCTGTCTAAGCATTTAACAAGGACAGATCATGAGATGTGAATGTTTTACTGTATAATCACAGGGTGGTCAGGTCCTGGAGTTTCAAGTAAATGTAATACTTTCAAGTAAATCAAATATTTTCAGAGGTCTCAGTCTAAATCAAAGAGTAAGGCAGACGCCAGGAACATCATGTTGCACCTCCAGCTCCAGCTGGCTCCATCTTTCTCTATGGGATGACCATAACAGGTCCAGATGGGATGTGCAGACATGATAAAGCCCAAGCCAAGAAAGGGTTTCTCTTTCCATATCTTTTTGGCCAATTCTCTTAGTAGATCTTTTTCTTAATGTCTCACTGGCCAAGCTTGAGACAAATATTCTTTCTTAGATTACTCTCTGATATAGGATTACCACAATCAGCTCAGACCAATTAATAAGCAAGTTTAACTGAAGTATAATATGCCTCAATATATGTGTGTATCTCCTTATACCTTTATAAACTAAGGGCACCTATTCAAAGAGCACTGATAAAAGATCTCAAAATTTTGTATTCAGCATTTCTACATCATTATAGTAAAACCAGGAGACCTCTTCTAAGAGTGTTTTTGCATGTTTCAATTGAAAAATGTAGGATTATAAAGGAATATAGTTATTTGGAAATGAAATTATTAGTATTTCACTGCATTTGTTCAGGTTGATTAAAATTTAATGTAGCCATTCAACAAACTTTTGGTATAGTATTACATGGGTTTTTATTATCATATTGCATAAGAAAAAAGTAGTAATCATAACCACAATCATAATTATGAATTGGTGATGATAATAAAAATTTCCATTAGTGACAAAGTCATAGGTCTTTATAATGCTGTCGTGATTTGTAACCTGTGTTTTTGCTGAAGCAAAAGTTCCTTACATTTCAGTTTAGTTACAAGCAAAGGAACTTTTATCTCATGCAGTCAAAGATTGATTATATTCTATCAATGGACCAATTAAAGATCAATAGACTCAAGTAAGAGATCCTTGGAGCATTATATACCTGGATATTCGGGAGTTGAAAACCATAGTTCAGGATAGTAGATGAAGGACAGTAGGGTTATGGGCCCTGAAGATTTGTGTACTCTGCCAGTTATTTTTCATACTTTTTCTACATGTTAGGCACCATGCTACATATGGATACACAGCAGGACATTAACTAGATATTATGTTTCCTGTCAGTCGGAATATAAACTTGTGGAGAGGAGGGATAATAAAGTAATCAAGCTAATCTGAAAATTCAAAGAGATTCCAAATTGGCCCCATGAACTGGAATACAGAGAATCAATTCATTCTAAATGTTGGTCAAGTTGCAATCTTTGCCAAAGAATTTGGCTAAGAAAATTGATAAGCTAAAGCAGAGTTTGAAGTCAGCCCATTCTTGAGTGTTGATAAGTCATCCTAAATTAACCTTGTCCATCTTCAATCTGATGTTTATTTCCATTGAATCCGAATCACCTCTTCATGTTCCTCCCAAACTCCCATGTTCTACTATAATTTCCAATAAAATAGCATTAAGAAGCAAGGCTTTGGGGAAGTTATTGGGTCATGAATACAAAGCCTTTATAGAAACATGCCTCCAAAAATGAAGATCCCAGAGAAATCCCTCACCATTTCCATTATATAACGACAGTGAAAAGTTACCATGTATGAATCAGGAAATATACTCTCACTAAATACCAAGTGTGTTGCCAACTTGATCTCAGATCTCCAAGCCTCCATTACTATGAGAAATAAATGATAAATAATGATATTTCTTAGAAGCCACCAAGTTTGAGATACTTTGTCATGGTGGCTCAACAGAGATATTGTCTAATTAAATTCATATGACTCTCCTTGCCATGTTGATGTTCTCCACCAAAATTTTCTATCAAAGCCAGGAGTTTGCTATTTCAGTGATTCCCTCAAGATTCTGTCTTTTACTGATGAGCTGCCTCAGTGGGTAAAGACTTTACTGAGCAATCAGGAGAACCTGAGTTTGGATTCCCAGAACCACATAAAGCCTGATGCAGTAACACATACCTAGAATCCACTACTCCCATGGCAAGATGGGAGGTGGAGATAGGAAAATTTCTAGAAGGTCATGGGCTAGCTAGCCTAGAGTACACAGCAGCAAACAAGAGGGCCCCTGCCTCAAACTAGGTAGAAGATGAAGATCAACACTCAAGGTTATCTTCTGATCTCTTCATGTGTGCAATGACACATGCTCCACACTTACATGATGCTCTGTACTCACACACGATGCTCTGTATTCACACACATGATACTCTTTATTCACAAACATGATGCTCTCTACTCACACACATGATACTCTGTACTCACATACATGATACTTTTTATTTACACACATTATATTCTGCACTCACACACATGATGCTCTGTACTAACACATATGAAACACAGACATTATGCCCATACACACAAAAGATGTTGCCTAGAAAACATTATGTCTCTGACCTGAAAGGCAATATAGTAAACATCCTGTCATCCTGATAAAATAGACCTTCATGACTTCCTTACTGCATTAGAAAATATGGATTGAATCCAATATGGTGGTTCACATCTATAGTCCCAGAATTCAGGTAGCTGAGGCAGGGTGAACTGAAGTTTTAGGCAAGCCAATCTGGGTGAGAGAGTGAGATCCTGTACCCACACACACACACACACACACACACACACACACACACACAGAGAGAGAGAGAGAGAGAGATAGAGAGAGAGAGAGACTGAGAGGTGGAGAGACAAAAGAGGGAAGAAGAGGAAGAGGAAGAAAGGAAAGATACACTGACTGCCTTCTGGATAATAATGATGGTGCTGGCAGGAAAACAGGCCCTGCTCCCTGCCTGGACAGCACATTAGAGCTGACCCTGTTGCTGAGAGCACATGTGAGCCAGCCCTGCCAGTGTGATAGCAGGAACACTGACACCATTCCCCCTCTTATACTACCTGCAGTAGTCAGGAGAGAGGCTTCTGCACCTCACTGGATAAAATAGTAGAACTGGCACTTGTGTGAGTGTAAGCGGGCTGGATGTGGGGACCTGAGAAAAGGATAACTGGCCCTGCCCATTGCTACAAGATGCATTGGGTGAGCTACTCTAGGCAGTGCTGGAGCACTTGCCTGGGTAGTGAAGATGAGGGGCAGCTTAGGGCTGACGAACCCAGCTACCACCCAGGCCCAGAACCAGTGCTATGGGTTGGCCCACCCCAACATGCACTGCATCTATGAACTGTTGGAGCATAGGAAGGAGACAAACATACAAAAGCAAAACTTCAGGATTTCCATGACACAGGACAACAACAGGGTATCCAAGAGGAGGCCCAGTGACAGCCTATTATCAATAGTGTAGCAGAAGCCAGAGGTTTCAAGCCAAACTTGAACTCATAGCAATGAACATTTACAAGTACAGATGAATGGACTAAAGAGTAGACAGTGTGACTCAACAGGCCACACTACAGAGAGATAAGTGGGATGGAGATTCATGATGTGACATCCACAGAGAATCAATAAAAGCTGGGGAAAATAAGACAAGCATGGTACTGGAAGCAAAGGCTACAGAGATTAAGTCAGCCCTAACCTTGTACAAATACTCTAGTGGTGATAGAAAGACATATAAGCCAGTATGTATCATTCAGCATCCCAGATGCCTGGGTGGATTGTAATAGGGATACAGAGACTGGTTGGGACTGCTTCAACAGGTCAGAGGAAGGGTTAGGCAGAAAAGAGTTCATAAAAAGTGTTTGCAGCTGGGTGTTGGTGGTACACGCCTTTAATTCCAGCACTCTGGAGGCAGAGGCAGGCATATCTCTGTGAGTTTGAGACCAGCCTGCTGGTCTACAAGAGGTAATTCCAGGACAGGCACCAAAACCACAGAGAAACCCTGTCTTGAAAAACAACAACAACAAAAAAAAAAAGAAAGAAAAAAAAAGAAAGAAAGAAAGAAAAAAAGAAGAAAGAAAATGAAAAAAAAAAGGAAAAGAAGTACATTATTTGTGTGCTTTGTCATGTAATACAGGTAGATAGAATGTTGTCAGGTGGTTAAAGCAAAAAGACTGTACTCAGCTATACATTCACCTTTCATCACAGCCCTCCATCCCCATTCACCCAAAAGAACCATGAATTGTGCTTCAAAACCCCAATGAGGTGTCATTAGAATTAGGAACAACTACTATTCAGCCTTCCTTTTCTTAAATGTTTGAAAACACACGAGCACTAAATGCACATAGATAGAGGTAAGAAATTAATGAGAAACTGGCTGGAAAGAAAAAAATCAGTAATGCCTGGATAAGAGCAATGAGGGAAAATCAATACCAATAACATAAAACAAAAAAAGCCAGGTGGGCATGGCACACACCTTTAATCCCAGCACTCAGGAGGCAGAGGAAGGTGTAACTCAGTGAGTCTGAGGCCAGCCTAGTCTACAGAATGAGTTCCACAGCATCCAGGATTACACAGTCAAATCCTGTCTTAAATCTCAAACACACACACACACACACACACACACACACACACGCATATATATACTTAAGGTCCTCTGATCATGAAGAGAAAATATTCTTACATCTTCTTATACTAGGATACATAGTTCTCAGCTGTGGCCACATGAGAATCCCTCAAAACCCTTTTAAAATGTCCAAGTTGTAGCTTGCACTCCCAAACAATGAGAGCAGTATTGTAAGAGTGATTCATGCCTCTGTACTTTCTAAGTTTCCCCCAATTCAGGCATAGTTAGAGTCAGGTCAGTGAACTCTAGCTATAACGGGACTTTGTAGGCCATCCAATCTTCTGTAACTCTCAAGTCTGCCACTGTAGCAGCAAAGTAGCCACAGACAATATATATGTATGTATGTATGTATGTATGTATAATCATGCTTGTGTTCAGGTCAAACTATTATAAATTTGAGTGTGTACATTTCATAAAAATCCTTTTCCTCCCAAAGATTCAAAAATGTAAAACCCATTCTTTGTGAGTTCTAGAGAAATAAGATTCTGCCAGGCATGGGCCAACAGCCTTTATCATTTGGTTCCCATGTTGTAGGTACCATCAAAGGTGAAGAAAATGGACCGCTTCTTTTGCCTCCTCGGGGAAATGTCAACTTAAAAACAAAACACAAATTCCCATAGGAGGAACATCTCTATCTTCACCTTAGATTTTCTCTTCTGAACTCAGATTTAGTATTACACACGAGGCTACAATCACATCTCATATAATTTCTTCTCTTTTTCCCTTCTTTTTTTTTCCAGGTCATAGTCTCTCTGTGTAATAGCCCTTGCTGTCCTGGAACTCACTCTATAGACCAGGCTGGCCTCCAGCTCCCAAAGATCTGCCCACCTCTGCCTTCCAAATGCTGGGAATAAAGGAATATACCACATTGTCCTGCTCATTGCATTTCTTAAAAGCAAGCAAGGTGGACAATATAAAAGGGAAACAGGTTTCCAAAATATGTCTCTCTAACCCTATGCAATATCTACCTTCTAAATGCTAATATTTCAATCCACTTGGCAATTTCCTCAAACAAGCACAAACAATTGGATGGGTTTGGAAAGTGGTGACTTGCCAAATGTTGCCTGCTCCAGCAGAGGTTGGAAACAGTCTTACTGAGGAGACTCCAGCTTGGTGAGTGTGCACATGGCTATAACCAACCTGTTCTCAACCAAGTAATTACCTTCTCACAG
Source organism: Phodopus roborovskii (assembly GCF_943737965.1). Classification (NCBI taxonomy): domain Eukaryota; kingdom Metazoa; phylum Chordata; class Mammalia; order Rodentia; family Cricetidae; genus Phodopus; species Phodopus roborovskii. Next base: position 58,435 of record NW_026125937.1, on the reverse strand, counting down.
GGAGAGAGAATGCTATTTAAAAATTTCAGGAAGACAACACTGTAAGAGGAGAGGAAGAAGTCAGAGGAAAAAAAGGAAAAGAAAGATGGGGCTGCAAAAAGAAATGAATCCCTGCAAGATTATATATATATATTCATATATATATGAATATAGAGGGAATGGCTAAAATTCTATCTGTGGAAATGGTCCAGGAGAGGAAAAAGGAAACTTATAGGGCTGGCAGGTGAATAAGCCTGGCTTTTAATGGCTTAATAATAGGGATGTTTTGTAACCAATGAGGTTAATGCAGGAGTGACATAAAACAGCAGGAGATCTTGCAGGGAACTGGCTGCACATACTAATTGAAGGACATTTAATACTGGCTAATGGCAGAAAGATAGGGCTGCAGCCAAATCTGCTTCCCTTCATTCACAAAGGATGAGCTGGCAGAATTTAATAGCTTGGCACTGTCATTTAGGAGGAGCAGGCTTATTGAATGAATTAAAGTCTTTTTAATGTGGGAACCAACTTAGGGAAGGAAGCAAGAAAGGGAGGAAGGAAATGAAGGAGAGAAGAAAGGGGAAAGGAGCGAAGTTAACAAATGAAGTTAATGAGAGACCCTGTAGCTGTGATTTCAGGATTAGCCAAATATTATCTGCCATTCATTAGAAAACGTTCCATTAATACAGTTGATCACTAAGCTGCCTTCTCACACTTTGATGTGCAAACAAATCACCCCAGGAGCTCATTAAAAGACAGAGCTCAATTCAGTAGCACTGGGGTGGGTCCCAAGATTCTGTATTTCTAGGAAACTCACCTTTAATGTGTGGCTGCTAGTCCAAAGACCACACTGGGTAGCAAGGCTCTAGACATACACTATTCAGTAGAGTAGTCACTAATCACATGGGGCTATTTCTGCACTTGAAATGTAGCCTGTCCATATTTAAAAGACAGTATTTGGGATAAATGAATTCTTTTTTAACTTTTAATTGTACTTCCTGGAATGTGACTACAAGAAGAGATATAAATGTAGGCATGAGATCATGTTGCATTTTTACTAATATTTTGGTTAGCATACAAAACGTTTGTATTTCTAATGGAGATCCCAACTTTAGACACATTCTTTTATTGTATCCCATGGCTGATATCATAAAAACTGCCCTGAGCCATTTGCTTTGTTAAACTTCTAATGATGGGGTAGTGTAGTCTTCCCTTTATCTATTCCCTATGTCCTCACAGATGCTGCTCCCTACCCCCATTTGCACCAGGAAAATATAAGAAAACCTTAGGCACTTTATAATCATGTGGTCAAAGGTTCACTGCTCCATGTTGATTGATGCTATGCTCATAGAATGGCACAACAGATAAAACACATCAGACTATGTTCAAATATAAAAGACACCAGTAGGGAACTTGGTTTAAGCCAGTCCCATTGTACAGAACTTCTCTTATTCTGTACATTAGCTTATAGGCATGTGATATAGCCAATTCATGCCTAAGTTTCTGCACGTTTAATGAGAATCATTATGTGAACTATCTCATAATGGATTCATATTTACTAAGTACCAGGGTTAATGTTTGACACATAACAAGTAAGCTCTGTATGCATATGAGGAGTGTAGACTGGATTGCTGATGTCAATCTGTTCTTGACTGATGTTTGTTTTGTTGTTTTGGGATAGGCTTTCCTTGTGTATCATCCTCTTGCTTTGACCTTCAGGGTTCAGGGATAGAGCACTCTGCTATTACACCCAACCCTTGGTGATCCTTTTCATCACAACAGTTTAAATATATTTGTAACCTCATCCCATCTCAATGACCTGAGAGACAGCACTCATAAGACACTGCAGCTGACTCAGCAGAAGAAGGCATTGTAGTTGGTTTGTGATTGAATTCTATACAGAAAAAAAAATGAAAAGTGGATTGCTATTCACATGACCACAAATGCCCCCCCCACACACACAAGAAGCACATGCTGTGTGATTCCATTTATATGAAGTTCGAAATTGGGAAAATTGTGTGTGCCAAAATATGGTCTTTACCTTTGTGGTGAGGTTGCTAGGGCCAAATATGAAGTAGGCTTCTTGGTGCTCATAATATCCACCTTTCTTTAGTAGTAGTTACACGAGTCTGATCCTTTTGCTAAAATTCATTGAACTGTTTATCTGAGATTTCTATACTTCACAGTATGTATTTTATTCCCCAATTTAAACAAAAGACGGAAAGGGAAGCTGCAGGAGAGTTCCTTCTCAGTTGGAAAACCTAGCCTTGAACACTGGGTACAAAGATGTCAAAAATTACTTAGCAGTGAGAGGTCAAACCAAATATTTTTACAACATTATCAGACCAGACATATTCTGCTCTAATTCTTTTGGACTCTGACTTAGAACTAATCCTATCTAGAGCAGGAAAACTAGTTGATGGAGGTGAGAAGATCTGAGTAAGTAGGGAAGAGCAGAATGTAGCAAACCATCTGAACAGCCCTGGGAGCCCCCAGGAATACTCAGAGAGTAGAAAGTGACTGGAGGAAATACTGGCCAAAAGTTCTACTTAGGAACTTTCCCTAAAGCACAGGTCAATCTGTGGGGTTTCTTCAGTTCCCCATCACACTACTATTTTGCAATATTTTTTGGATTTATAAACATTTATTTTTTCCATTTTTAAATTTTATTTCATTCTACATTCCAACCACTGTTCTCCTTCCCACCACTCCTCCCATACCCCTCAACTTCCCCACCCTCTGGCCTCCCCCTAGCTCACCTCCAGTCCTCTCCTCCTCACAGGTAAGGGCTCCATCCTTGTGGTATGATTGAACTTCCTTTGAGTAAATGTTCAAGAGTTGAATTGCTGGGTCTTGAGGTAGATTGATTCCCAATTTTCTTAGAAACTACCATATTGATTTCCAAAATGGTTGTACAAGTTTAAATCCTCTCCACATCCTCTCCAGCATAAACTATCATCAGTGGTTTTGATCTTGGCCATTCTGACAGGTGTAAGATGGTATCTCAGTGTCATTTTGATTTATATTTCCCTGATGATTAACGATGTTGAGCACTTCCTTGAATGTCTTTTGGCCATTTGAGATTCTTCTGGTGAGAATTCTCTGTTGAGCTCTGCTCCCATTTTTCAATTGGGTCATTTTGCATTTTGATATCTAGTTTCTTGAGTTATTTATAAATTTTGGAGAGTAGTCCTCTCTCAGATATGAGGCTGATAAATACCTTTTCCCATTCTGTAGACCTATGTTTTATCTTGTTGACAGTGTCTTTTGCCTTTCACAAGCTTCTTAATTTTAGGAGGCCCCATTTATTAATTGTGCCTTCAGTGTCTGTGCTACTGGTGTTATATTTAGGAGGTGGTCTCCTATATCAGCGCATTTCAGGCTACTTCCCACTTTCTGTTCTATCAGGTTCAGTGTAGCTAGATTTATGTTGAGGTCCTTGATCCATTTGGATTTGAGTTTTGTGCATGGCAATAGGGGCTTATAAACACCTACCAGAAACCAAATGGACAGGAATTATGGAGGCAGTCACCCAGAATTCCAATAGAGTCTCAGGCAAAGTGTTGACCTTAGGTTTGTCTTCTAAGTAAAAGAACAAATGGCAACAGATACATTTGCAACATTTGCAACACCCAGTAGAAACTGACTGGGAACACTGAAGCAGTCAGCTGGAATTTTCTACTGAGCTTTCTTTCCAGTTCTTGGATTAACTTTCCATGGTTGAACTTCAACTTCTCTTTTCTATTATAGGCACTTTTATATCATGGGGTAAACAATAGGAACCTGTGTTGGATTGATTTATTGCTTAGCTGTCTGTTCTCAAAGATACAATTACTTTACTTGGGCTGTTTTGATGTTCTCTCTGCACCTGTCACAGAGTCGAGGAACCAGCCCATCTCCTATCAAAGGGTTCTTGGGAAATACTTTGAGACAAACATGCTTGGGTCTGAAATGTGGGAGGGGATTCTTTTTCCTGTGTCAGCTTCTCAGTGAGCTCAAACAGTACATGATAATTTGCCAATATAAACTATCTCATGTATACTGTCTGTGAAATGTGATATACCTATCTCACAAGACATTAAAATGTCTCCAAAATGCTTATGAACTCATCACAATGAGACCATTGTATGACTTAGTGATCTCTGAACATATGTGCCCAAATGGTTGTTCAGAATGGTTCAAAGTCAAGAAGTAAGAAAGAAGGAGTATCCGTGATGCATTTCAGAAACATTTTACTAAGATGCATATATAGGGAATGGAGACATGGCTCAGCAGTTAAGGGCTCTCAGTGCTCTTCCAGAGGAAGTAATATACTTCGCTAGTATTTTATATGACATATTAAAATAAAAATGTTTGTGTTAAAATAAAGTATATTGTTAATGTTAAATTTACCTTTTAAAGATGAGGCAGAAAATGTACGATTGCACTCATGGCTCACATTTGTGGTTTGCTTAATATTTCTTTTAGATGGATGAATCTAGGCTATGACAAAAGTTGTCTTACTGGCCTGGTTAGCTGAGAGTGAGAGCTCTGTGATACTGCCTCTAATTCAGGCTCTGTCACTAGCCAAATGAGTATACACTGAGCCTCAGAATGTTCACTCTTGGTTTAGGCACAATCAAAGTTAGTTGATACACATCATGGCAAGTTGTCTGAGAAGATAAGAGAGCATGTATGAGAATGCAAACTGTGGAAAACTAATGGTGTATTGCTGCTGTCAGCAACATCTCATATACTCTCAAAAGAAGATTTTAACTGCAAGTCTTTCTGAGGCTGCTTGTCCCTTTCCTATTTCAAATATCAAGTGAACGTTGTCTTACATGTGATTAGGAAACATCATATTGAATTCAAAGTTTGTATTTGTTGTGCACAACATCATATTGAATTCAAAGTTTGTATTTGTTGTGCACGTCTATCTGACAGAAAATATGCTGGGGGCATGATGAATATTCTTATTCTATACACCACCTTTTGAGACTGACACCACTGTCAATAAGAATCAGAGAAGTGTTCTGCTTAAAGATCAGATGTTGTGGAGCCATATGTATCACTGAGAGCTATCAAGTAACAGATATGTGATGTTGGAAAAGCTACTTGGTTTCCTTATCAGCATGATAGGGAAAATAAGTTGCATTCACTACTGTAATGTCAGATGCTGTAACAAGCCCAACCAGAAGAGTATGATAGCCCACATATAATAAAATACTTGCACATGGGAAATAAGAGTTGGGTATTCTAAGTGGGGTTCAAGCATGCAAGCTTCTTTATGTATCCTTAGAATTACTTTCAAAGTCACCGAGAATGAGCTAATGTGAAAATGAAAGAGCAAGAGGATGATGTATGGAAGGAACCAGAGGCTCAGAGAAAAGGTGACTTCTCTTATCTCATACAACTAAGGCACTGGTAGTTATGTGATGCACAGACAGCTTTGTCTGGTGCTGGGACCATTCTTTTCTGCATGAATCATATCCCAGGATTAAGGACCACAGCCTATTGTATACAGAACTCAGTTGCCTCCAAAAATGGGTGCAAAGTTGGCCACTTGCCTTGGTTGCTACATCCAAGAAGACAAAGCAGCTCTGTTGGGTTAGTCTTCAAGGAGCCTGGAGGTTGTGCTCCACAAAAAGGAGCAGTGTTAGGTACCATTTCCAGTCTTTTTCATATCATCTATCTCTTAGTCCTTTTGGAGTTTTTAAACACCTTCATTATATTGAAGAAATAGCTCCTAAGATGGAGAGTGGAAAATGGCTTATAAATACTATTGTAGAATTAAGCTAGGAGTCAAGGACTGTGGATTCTTCCCAGTCACCAACTGTGATAGATTCCTTAAGTGCTTCTGTTCTCTATTCTTCCATGGATTCATCATACCCATTGTCATGTGTCTTTATAATTCCTTCTACTATGATTAGAAAGTACATCTTTGGACTTGTCAATGTGATTTTTTATGGCCACTGACCTATTAGCAGGCATCACAAGCAAGGCTTAACATATACTTACATGATAAGGTTTGTTTTTGTGCACATCTTACATTGTACACAGTGAGTAGAAAATCTGGACAGTGCACTGGTTCAGGGGATAGCTGACATAGTGAGACCCTATACTCAATCCACATTTTGAAGTCAATTCAATCTGAACCCAGCTTAAAATAAACCAGTTGAGTGAATGTGTTAAGTCACTGAAGTTTGAAATGGTTTGTTATGTGCATTATTTGGGTAAAGGGTAACTGATATACTAACCATGTGTACCCCAAGAATGCCACTCCTCTGCTTTGTGCTTCATTCTCCTTGCAAGGAAGATATTGAACAAGCCATTTCCCCACTTTCCCCAAGCTTTCTTATAGGCAAGGGCAAGAGAGCATGCCATGTTCTCCACAAAGGCTTTTGTAGTCTAGGAACAGAATGTATAGGGACAGAATTAGGGTTTTGGGGTGTCATTTAAATGGGACAATTAATTAATTAGGCCTTTATTACTTACAGTTTCATCATATGAATTTATTTCCATATTTTAGTGAATAGAATCTGTTAGCATTCAAATGCTAAGAACTTGCATTACTAGCTTCTTCCTCACAGCTGGAAAGGGTTGATTTTGGAGCCCTCATAGCAGTTCAAAATTTGCAGCAGGTACCTTCCATCTTACCTGTATCCCTTAGGAAATAGAACCAGACTTGCTGTGCCTGGGATGTTTTTGACACTTATTTTGCAGGAAAATAAGCTGAATCTAGCCATCTCTACCTTTGCTTAAATTATTGTCTTGTATACATGCAGAAAAGTACATGCAAGAGAAGATGTTGTACTTTGTTTTTAATAGCAAACCAGGAATCTTGAAAATGGGGTATGTCCCCTCTGCTTACATTAAGTGATGTCCACATGTGCTTCTTAAATATGTCCACTGATTCCTTAGAACTGGCAGGGACTGTGGTGGCAGATTTATTATATATACCCCAGGCCAATGTTTACTGGTTACTTTCCAACCATCCTTTTCAGATGCCTGAGTACCCTTCCAAAAATATACATTAAAATACAACACAATCTGAGGAAAGTTTATCGGTTGCCTACTTGGAGCCCAAATGAAAGTAAGTATTCTTGCTGGGCTCTCTATGACCTCATATGTCTTAATGGAGTTTCTAGAATTAAGTGTCAAGTGGCAAATGGGCTGGAACTCTATCCCAACTACAATGCATGTACCTGATGTTCTGTTCCTGCAATGGCTTTTGACATTTACATTCATAGTAAACTAAGCTGAATCTCACCACATCTACCTTTGCTCAAGAATATTGTCTTGTACTCATGCAGAAAAGGACACACAAGAGGAGACATTTTCATTTGCTTTCAATAGCAAAATCTTGGGATGACCAGCATGAAAGGGTTGGTTTAATGAGGGACTCACTGGGATGCTTTAAGTAGACATCTGGAAGTAAAGGCCTAAGCTTGAATCTTAATGTGAGGAGGAATTATTTCAGGAAACAAACACCATGAAATACACATTTATACCCTTGCCGATGCCCAATACTACAGGCCTCTGAATCATCCTCCCTGACTTGAGAGGGTTCCACTGTCCTTCCATCACTGATGTCCACATGCTACTGGCATATTCTTTTAAATCACCAAAGTTGTTCTTGTACCAGTTATGTTCTCACTTAAGTATTGTGTTACCGGGCATTTGAAAATAATTTTGCAATGTAATAAAAAAAATCATTTGTCTGTGACTAGCATATCATCTCATTTATGTTTAATGCATATGAGAACAATTCTATGGAATAGAGAATTTATAAACATGATACTGAATTTTGATAGAAACAGCTGTGGGTGTTACCATTGTTTGGTAGCTGTGACTTTGTGTTAGTTTCCTGTGGTATTACATATCTCAGGGAGGCTGAAAATCCTTCTTTGATTAACAATTAAAGCAACCAGTAAAGGTAACTCTTCCTATAGTCTATTATGTAGCATTTAGGGAAGACAGAAATTCACCCCAAGGTTGGTTTAAAATGTTCTGTGTGTTTTACCTCTGCTAATTCCTTCCTTCCTTCCTTCTTTCCTTGTTTGCTTCCTTCCTTGCTTCCTTCCTTCCTTATTTGTTTCTTCCAATGGGGTCTCATGCATCCCATTGCTGCTCATGGTTTTCAACTTTTAATCCTCTTGCCTTTATCTTCAGAGTGTTGGGATTAGAGGCTTACTCTACCATACTCTACTCTGCGCATCTCTGGAGATGGGATCTCAGATCTTGACACATGCTAAGTCCATATCCTACATACTAAGCCCTATCCCCAGAACCACCTATCCAACCTCACTCCCCTTTTCTAACAGTGGTGGAGACAGAACCCAGGACTTTGTTATGTTAGGCAAACACTCTCACCACAGAGTTCTAGTCCGAGCCCCTCACTTTTGTTATTAATTATTGAAATATTACTTGAAATTTCCTTTTAACTCATATAGCATTATCTTTTGTATAACAGCCATCCAGATTGAGCGAATGAATTTCAAGCGTAAATGAATTAATCAAGGGTTAAAGTTCCAGTCAAAGAGAATATTAGAGGTTAGATTCATTCCCTTCTTCCTCTTGCCCACCTAAAAAGGATGGTAGGGAGAACATTATAAATAATCAGCTTCTTTATCAACATCAAGAGTTTTGATATATAGATTATATGTTACAATTATTGAACCTAAAGAGGCCTTAGGGATTATAATGAAAAATCACAAGTTCAGAGAAATTAAATGGCATGTTCAAAGTCATTTAGGAGGACATTCCAGAGAAGTGTTCAGGTTTTGCTAGTTCTAATTCAAATTTTAGTAGTATTAGATGTCATTATAGTAGTGTTAGATGTCACCTTTGTCTTCATCATGCACCCAACATAGCACAGTGATGCACCCAACATAGCAGCAGGAATGTAGAGTTGGGGCACATGTAAAGAGGGTAAGGTTCTCTATTCTGGCTTCAACAACACCTTCTGCTTCTATGCCCTTAGTTCTATAAATAAAACACTTAGAAACTGCATCAAAAGTTCAATTACATTTAACATAGAATATAGGTTTAATAGAACATCTACCAAGTGTGCCTATGAAGCTGGTTAACATGCCTCAGCTAAATCCAGTTTGTGAATGAATCAATTGTAGATCTAGGTAGAACTTCAAGTTAAGTGAATAAGCGCTTATTCAGCCACTATTTGAGTCTGAGGTTCTTTTCTTCCTCTATCTATCCCAGTGATTCTCAGCTTGGGAAGGCTTTAACCCCTAGCAGACATTTGGCAAAATCTCTCTCTCTCTCTCTCTCTCTCTCTCTCTCTCTCTCTCTCTCTCACACACACACACACACACACACATACACACACTCTCTCTCTCTCTCTGTGTGTGTGTGTGTGCGTGTGTGTGTGAGAGAGAGGGGGGGAGAAAGAGAGAGGGAGAGAGAGAGAATAGATATGAAACTGATGTTATTGGTATCTTAGAAGTGGAAAGAAACCAGGGACACTGTGAAATACCCTCCCATGCACAGAAGACAAAAAAAGTATTTGTTCTATAGTTCAAAGGCCAAGGATGAACATTTCTGTAGTTAAATTAAACAATAGGAGAGAGAGAGACAGAGACAGAGAGAGAGAGAGAAAGAGAGAGAGAGAGAGAGAGAGAGAGAGAGAGAGAGAGAGAGAGAGAGAGAGAGAACACAAGGCCCCTGCTACAGTTGGAGGATTTTTTTTATGAAGCCTGCTAACTCTCATTAATGGAAGATATTATTGCTATGAACTCCCCAATTTAACCATTAATTGAACATCAACCTTCTTATTTGCTCATATGTTTTTCAAGCACAGTTTATACATAAATACATAAACACAACAGGAGTGTTTTATGAATATGTTTCCTTGGTATGTATTAGAAACAATCTTGGCCAAACATATCTTTAAAAAGTTTCTCTGAGGAAGATGGGAAAAGGAAGAAATTTGAAGATAATTAAGAGAAAACAAATCAGGCATCAGTAAAAAATAAAATCAGTAGAAATATAATGATAACATAAAAAGACATGAAGAGGAGGATGGAGAAAAGTGCAAGAGAATTTGAAACCACAGAGGAGTTAATTCTGAAGAACTTAAATTTTTTATCCATTCATTCACTCATGCATGTATGAATCCTGTCTTTGATGCTGTAATCAGGAAAAAAAATACCTCAAAGAATGTGATTGCTCACAGTGTGCATGTGGAGGTCAGAGGACAACTTGTAAGTGCCACTTCTCTCCTTCCACTATGTGGGTTCTGGGTATGGAACTCTGGTCCTCAGATTTGGCAGCAAGCGCCTTTACCCATATAGTCATCTCTTTGGTCTGAGAATGTGATATTTCAGTGGTGAGATTTATATGCAGGGATATGTGACACTGCTTTAATAGTATGTTTATAGTGACTTCCTGATGCCTCACCTACTTCCCATTCTCCATGTAGAGCCACAATGTAGGCAAAATTGAAATTCTGTCAGCATCTCCTGTTTCCTGCCTCTTCCTCTGAGAAATGGCTGGCAGGGCTTAGAGTGGTTTGAAGGCCCTTTAAAGAGGAAAGACTGTCACCATGTCTTTGGTGGCACCCTGACTACCTTACCAAACATTCCCTAGAAATCCTGCCTCTCTATCAGAGATTGGTTATGTCTTACATGGGCCTGGGTTAATTGGGAAGGCAATCCCTTCTTCAGGCCATAACATTGCTTTCATGCTTTCTATTATTTTTATTATTGTTATTTCAATGCATCAAAATAAGATTTTCTATTTTCAAATGAATGTCCACAGAACTCTTCAGTAACAAACTGGCATTGGCCTAAAAGAACTGCAATGTGATTGGAAAATAGGTTTTAGTCTGTAACTTCCAGAGGCAGATGTTAAATTTCCAGTTGTAAAAATGCTGGAAACATTAAGAAAATGTTTTCAAACTCTCCTCCTCAACAACCAAGTGACTGATTTGAATGAACAAAAGAAAAAAAAAAGTCCCCCTGAATGCCAAAAAAAAAGCATACTTCAGATGTCCCAATCAACTAGGAAACAGTTGCTTTCCCATGAAGACCTACCATATGGACAGTATGAGAAATCTCAAATTAAAATAAATTGTTATTCAGAAAGAGCCTTCCATTCGAGCCAAGTCTCCCAACTTTACATTTTGCAGCCTTTGCCACACAATTACGAGGTCCAGTTGGGTTGTTTAAAATATTTGTAGCATTTAATCCCCAAGTACAGCAGTCTTTGTTTTAATCTCTCTTCGACAGCATTCTGGTCCTGCAGCCAGTGTGAGAGAAAACACCAATCTGGGTCCTATCGTATGTCCCTTCTGCTCCTCTTCTCCCTCTGGATCTTAGATTTGGTGCTGGACTGCTAAGCCCTGGAGATATCAAGCGCTTATGTAGCCACTCTGGGTTGGTTTAGGATGGGACTGTGGGGATAGAGGGAGGGACTTACCTAATAGGATTCTGGGCATAGATTTGTGGGATCTGTGACTTTCAGGGAGATGGCTGTATACTTTTACCATGAAGATAGACTGGTCTTAGTTTGGCTACAATAGGCATTAGGAAGAAGACATTGTAATTTCTTATACTGTTCAGTTTTGGGAGAAAAGCTTGGTTCTCCCTCAACTCCATATATCTCATCTTTCAGCTCTTTCTAGATGGAGGCAAGGGTCAAGAAAGCTGAGGAAATGCTTAAAACCAATTGTATTAATCTGGGGGGGGTTCACGCTAACAAAATAGCCAACTGGGTAGTTTAAAAACAGCAGCAAATTCTTCTTACTTCTGGGGGTCAGAAATCAAGGTGTTGGCTAGGATCCCTCCAAATGTTTTAGTAAAGAGGGCTCCCTTGCTCCCCACAACTCCTGTTAGCTCAAGCATACTGTGATGTCAGGGATCTAATTCCAACATTGGTCTCTTCCCTTTTCTTACAAAGGATCCAGTCAGTTTTAACTAAAGGGACCACCTCAGTCTTTGAGGGACACTGTTCAACCCGTCATATTCTGAAGGCAGATAAGTATTCCCCGATCCCACTCAGTGGAGATACTCCACATACATACATATATACATACATACATACATACATACATACATACATACATACATACATTTATTTATCTATCTGCTTATTTATTTATTTATTCCTGAGACGGGATTTCATATAGCCAAGGCTGGCCTCAAGCTTATAGCAGAGTCTGGCCTTGAATTCTTCATTCTCCTACCTCTACTTCTCTACTTCTTAAGTGATGAGATATTTGCCATGGTACCTGGTGAGACACTCCATTCTTTAAATGTTGTTAGTAAACTCTTTCCCTCTCTCCCTCCTGCTCCACTCCTCCTCTCTATCTCCTTTTCTTCTCTCTCTTCCAACTCTCTGTCTCTAACTCTTGCTCTCTCTCTCTCTCCCACCTCTGTGTGTGTGTGTGTGTGAGTGAGTGTGTATGTATGTGTGTGTGTATATGTGTGTGTGTGTGTGTGTGTGTGTAAGTGAGAGATAGAGAGATATGTGTGTATTCCTTTGGGAACCAAAAGAGAGCATCAAATCCCTTGGACATAGAGTTGTTAACTGTCAATTGTGAGGGCTGGAAACTGAACTTGGGTCCTCTGGAAGGGCTTTTTTTCCAGCTCAAGGGAGGATGGTACCCAGGTTTCCCTGTGAGCTGCTCAGAGAAGAATGCAGAGCAGCCCACGTCTACATTATTACTCTTAAAGTGAACCTTTTGTTGAACTTGCTGAGACTGTAAGTGCAAAGTTACTTGGGACAGCTTCTGAGTTTGGGAATCTTAACTCCCTGTCACCTGGGGGTTTAACCAGACCTAGAATGTTATTTTAAGGATGTCACTTGTGATTTAGTGCAGTTTATGTGCGTCATGGTTTTCTGATCAGCAGCAAGATTAAGACGACTTTGGGGCTTCCCTAATTTATATCTGCTGTGCAACTTCTTCATCCAATCTATTGGTTCAGAAACATTTGGGGTCCCTTGATGCCATTTCTCTAGCACCCATTATGATTTTTCCTTAATATCTTTGTTTGCTGAAGCCCCCATATGAAAGTTGTGAGCTGCTCCCCTACCTACAGAACATCCCCTGAAACACATCATGAGGAAAAGGGCCTTTGGCTGTGAGAGCTGGAGAACTCCCCACTGTTATGAGGGGTGATAAGGATGACGTCTTGGTTAGAATCCACTTTATTTCAACAGCCTTGGCAATCTTTCCCTGTTACTTTCTTTGATCTCTAGTCAAAATTTCCCTGGGGAAAGGGGAGGAAGGGGATGGGAATTGTGATCTATGATTTGGAAATACAAATGGCATGTTGTTTGACTTCTAGAAGATTTCCTTCCAGTGACTGCTTTCTTACATTTTGTTTTTTACAACAAAGGGAAAAGAGAGGGGAAAATCCCCCCAGGCTAAACAAAATTTAGTTCCATTTCAGTACCCTTGGGAGCACAACCCCTCTTTGTGTTCTTGTTTGCCTTTCAGAAATTCTATGTGCTTTGATTCACCGTCTCACACTCTTCTTCAGGACAATTAAATCAGAGTTAAAAATCCATCTGCAATGCCTCTCTCTTATCTAGGAATGTGAAGGCCATTATTAGCCCATGGTCTACTCTAGAAAGACAAGCATTTCCAAAGGCCAACAGTGTGGGAAAAATTGGACTTCTGAACAAACTCTCACTTGGACACCTTCTAAGGAACATTTGTGGGTTTTTTTCCCTACAGATCTTAGGCAACCGTATTTTATACAATTTATAGGTATTAATTATATTAATGTTCATAATAGCCCTAGTAGACTGTCGCTATTACTATCCCCCATTTTACTAATGAGGACACTAAGGAACAGTTAGTTACATGGCTTAGCAATTGTTAGAGTTGAAATCTGAATCCAGGTTTCTGCCTGTATCTCTTTAAATTCCAGTGAGATATCAAGATCAGCTATCTTCAGCACTTGAACAACCAAGTCCATGTGGCCATGATACGTATTTCAGAGCTTCAAACCAAAATTAACACAGCATGTGAAGACCCTGAATGCCTGAAGTATTCTTGGTTAATAACATGAAAGTATTTTGCCTGCTCAAGAAATATCCAGTACATTGAACTTTCAAGTGTCGCCATCTTCCCATTATCCTAGTAGCTCAAAATGAAAGTATGATGGACAACAATTTCCCAACTTGTAACACACTAATAAATAGTCTTATAGATAGTGGACAGGCACTTGCACCTGTGAAGAAAAACAGGTGGGTTTTTAATTTTGATTAGCTATATCCTTAATGGAATTCAAACAGAGGAAACGATTGCTATTTAATAGGGGCATGGAATGCCATTGCCCCTACCCCGAAGATGTGGCAAATGCAGAGTTCAAAAAGGTTTTTCTGTTATTCTAAATAACAACAGTAACAACACAAATCTAGAAAAAGTATTTCTAGGCCCTGCACTAATCTCAGCCCTTCCCTTTTGCTGGAAAAGCAGATTTGCTTGGGATAAGAACACCCCCACATCTTCCTAAGGTCACATCAGATGCCACTACTGGGGACTTCTGGGTTTTCCATTGTAAAGTAGCTTTCAGAAGATGTGCAGCATGAGGCTGTGAGTATGTGACTTTCAAGGGCTGTTTCACTGTGCTGCGTTCTATGACAGCATGATCCATCAGCTGCTCTTTGGAAGACAATATAGTAAAAAGAATTGGCCCCTGCTCGTGCTTAAAAGGTGCTGAAGGAGAGCATTAATTTATTGCTAATACTCACTGTTAAAAATAGAACGAAAAATGTCTTTTGTTCTCACTTTGCCTTTTGATGCTAGAATGGTGTGTAGGGGGAGGGGTAGTGGCCATAATTGCAGGTCATATTTTGGTCACAACCTAAACCTTGCACTGTTGAGTAAGAGATAGGAGAAAGAACGCCTTTGTTCTGAGGCTGTCTGGAAGCTTCCTAAAGGAGCTATTATCTGCAGAGGCTGGGGGACATTTACCTTGTCATTCCAGACCTCTTGAACTTGGATCTGCATTTTATTATCTGTCCACTGGATGCAGCATTAGCAGGCTCCAGAAACCTTTGGGGTGTCTTGTGCCTGCTGGTCACAGCAGAGAAGAAACTAGTTCAGGATCTCTGAGACTTCACTTTAGACATCTGGAAACAAAGAGTATAAAAAGATCCTTCAGACAGACTGCAATCGATAGACTTTGAATGGAAGGAACACTTGTCAACTCAGAGAAGCCTGGCTGGAACACTATTTCAGGGAACAGCAAACTTCTGTGAGCTTTCTGCAGGATGATTTCCTCTTAAACTCGGCTGTTTAATTTTTTTAAGATAGGGTATTGCTGTGTAGCTCAGACTGACCTCAAACTCTTGACTCTCTGGTCTCAGCCTCCATAATGCCAGGATATTAGGCCCTGTTCCACCGTGTCTGCCCCTTAAGTTATTTTGCAAACCTGCTTCTGAGCATTAAGGGCCTGAAGAATGAGCAAAGCCTGGGATGGCAACTGGGTGTCCAGCTTCCTGCAGGGGGTGGCTGCATTCCACAGTTCTGTCTCATGAGACCAATTTCCAAGTGCTGCCTTCCTCACCTGCAAGGACCAGCTCCTAACCATGTCTCATTTTGAGAAAAGCAGTAACCATCCTGGGAATTAGACTTGCCTGCACTTGGAAAATGTTTCAGTGATTAATGAATTTAATTAACATATTTGGGGGATTTCCACTGCCTTTAGTGTAATCTACCGTTATAAAAACTCACATGAATTAAGGTAAATATCTATGTCAAACTCTGAAAATTGCCTCCTTGGTCAACTTGGAGAAGGGCAAATGATAGTATCTTAGCCTTAACTACGTGTTACTGCTCTTTGGGGAATTTCTAAAATATAGGGTTCTTTTTTTCAGAGACAAATTTAAACATATTTTTCTTCATCTAGTTCCTTCACTCTCCTCTCCTTTTACTTCACATCCATCCCTTCTAATTTAGCTAAGGCAACTAGAAATTGACTAGCTCAACCCATAACTGGAGAAAGAGCAGATGAATGGAAGGATAAATCTGTGAAATGGGCATTGGGGAGAAGCCATGTTCCCGGTGAGAAGGCACAGTGCATTCCTTGGTGCTAGACATCCCTGTAGTTGACCATCCTGCCTGAGAGCAACCTATTTTTTCATTCAATTGTATATGAGCTCTGTCTGTCTCAGGCAGAAAGGTCGCCCACTCAACTTTCTGTTTTATGAAGAGAAATGAGGCAGGACTTCACGCGAGGGTGCCAGCTTTTTACTGGCCCAGCATCTTATAAAGTGAAGGTGTTGGTGAAGAACAGAAGAAAAAGGTAGGCATGGGATAAGGCTTTAGGGCAGTGGTTTTCAACAATCCTAATGCTTCAACCTTGTGGAGTTTCTCATGTTGTGGGGACTCTCCACCAATCACAAAATTATTTCATTGCTACTTTTTAACTGTAATATTGCTACTGTTATAAATGTATATATCTGTTATACTGTAAATATCTAATATACAGACTATCTGATATGCATGCCACACCCAAAGGGGTTTTGACCCACAAGTTGAGAACCACTATTTCAGGGAGAAAGAACATACAGTTAAAAGGTAAAAGAAAGGGCGGAATGTGGGCAACAATTAGAGTTGTTCGTTTCATTTTTAAGCAAGAACCATAGTGCAAACCTCTTGCTCCAGTAATAAAAGTGTGTCTATCAGTGTGGGAGGCAGTGTATTGCCATTATATTTAACGAGAAGTCAGGGTGCTCAATGAATCTTAAATTGTAGTCAGGCTAATGTGTCCCAGTTGTATCAGCCTATTCTCCTTGTTTTCCTGTCTGTTATCTCCTTCTACATAATTAAAGTAGTCCAGATCTCCTGACAATTCAGGAATAGCATCCATCAAAAACCTAGTAGAAATGGGAAGGCAGCACAAGGTCTTAGAGCTGGTATCCAAGACATTCCAGTTTTTCTTTACACACACACACACACACACAGAAACACACACACACAGACATATATATATATATATACACATGCAGGTACATTGTTTAAGCAGAAACTGATACTAGACTCCATATACTCCTCATGGGTAAATCTGATAAACTATGTTCAGCATCAGCATCACTGCCACACAATGTACCCCCATCTTCTCTGTCCCCACCTTTGCAATGGCAGTGTGCATTTATAAACAGTTTAGGTTTATAGAGATTGCATATAATTACTGTTTTGTGCCTCTCATATTCACACAATGAGAAAGTCATTCTTAAAGATTTATCAAAAGAGAGGAAGAAGCAAAAATTGGTTTGGTAGGAGATTATTTGCTTAATTTTCCCATTTTTGTCCTAAGATACAAATAAGATATTTGGTCAACTATAGCTTCTCCGGTTTGTAGCAAAGAATACAATATGAAGCTTCCTTGTCCTAGCTCACCCTAGCAACCATATTGAAGGGGTCTGGTACGGAATAACTAGCGAATAACTAGCAATAATGACAAGAATGTGAAGGGATACTTTGAAGTGAGCTGGTAGGACGTTTTTGGCCACCAATATTGGGAGAAACAATCAGATGGTGAGCCAGTATACTTGGTTCTGTCTGGAATATGGAGTAGGTGAGAGCCCTAGTGAAGGATATGATTCATCATCTATAAATGCAGCAAGATTCTATTTAGCAAGCCACCAAATCTTTCCAGTTGGAAAGTTGCAGGATTTTTCTATTACATTTCTCATTGCTGTGACCAAATATCTAACAAGAAACAACTAAAGGAAGAAAGGTTAATTTTGGATCATAGTTGGTTCAGAGGATATGCTCCATCAAAGCATGACAGCAATACAAGTGAGGCTGCTTACTTCAATCTTGGTGAATCAAATAGCAGAGAAAGGAGATTACCTGTGCTAAGCTAGCTCACTCCATTTTTCCATTCTCGTTCAACATGGAATCCTAACCCATGGCTTGGTACCACATTAGTGCAGAGTCTTTTCCCTAATTTAATCCTCCTTGGAAATGCCTCTATGGAAACACCCGAAAGTATGCTTCACTAGAAATGCCTCACTAATGCACATCTTCATTTAATGAAGTTGATCACCAAAATTCACCACCACAACTTGGAGTAACGTTTCCTTTGACTTCATTTTTCTTCTGGAAAGATGCATTTGAAAGTAAGTGGAGAGTATTTTTTGTTTGATGATGCTAGTATTTGTTCGTGACTAGGAAGCTTCACACAAAAAACTCTGCTCTGCCTGGGACTCACTCTATTGGTAACTCCAGCTGACTGCCTTAAAAGTTTCCCCAGATAGTAGGTATAGTATGAGAGAGAGAGAGAGAGAGAGAGAGAGAGAGAGAGAGAGAGAGAGAGAGAGAGAGAGAGAGAAATAGCATTTGTTATTTTACTTTGGCTTTCTGTATACTCAATAAATTCACTCATTCTAAACTGAAATTACATGTATCATTCCCTGGACCATAATAAGTATAATCAGCTTCTACTAGATGGTATAACACAGTTATTGTCAATTATTAAAGAGTGAAAACACCTGTCCATAAGTTTTATAGCTATTAGATTTCTACAATTTAAGTTCATACTCCTAAAGTATTGTATTAAAAGTTATTTCTTAGGTTTTTGAGATTATGATAGAATTTTATCATTTCCACCTTCCTTTTCCTTTCTCCAAACACTTCCATATACCTTGCTCCCTTTAAAATTCATGAACTGCTGTTATATACATATATGTTTTGGAACTGCATTCTGCTTCAGCAATAGGGAATTACATTTCACATATGCAGGGGTGGGGAGGGGATTCAAGTACATCCAAAGGTAGCAGCAATAGCCTATATTGTTTTGGGAGTCTCTTGGAGAACCCTGACTAACAATAAAAAGAAGGGACCCTCCCTGCGGAGTGGAGGGGGGGATGGGATAGTAGGGTGGTCGGAAGGCATGGGAGGGAGGGTATGAAGGAGGGAGAGGGGGGGAGGGAGGGAAAGAGAGAGGGAGAGAGGGAGAGGGAACTGAAATTGATAATAATAATTTTAAAAAAAAAACATTAAAAAGAAGAAGGTTCATCATGCCTTGTGTTGGGAGCTTTGTTAGACGGTCTTTGGCTCCTGCTATTCCCATCTATTGATTGCCCACTCTGCAATGGTCCCTTTTGTACTTTCCTGCTTTCTGCAGATATTCCAGGTTGGAGCTAGGAGCCTCAGATGAGAAAGAATGTGTGAGTATTGTCATTCCAGGTCTGAGTTACCTCATTCAATATGATCTTTTCTAGTTCAGTCTGTTTACAAGTCTAGATTCTGGGGAAGGATGTAGAGGATCTGACGGGGTTGAGAAGTTGCATGTGGCATCTTGACTTATTGTTGCATATAATTAGTTAAAAGAAAGTTTAAGGATTCAGTTGTCCTATTCCAGAACACTGTGACAGTTGTTTGTTACTTGATAGAAATTTCCACACACTGCTAAGCTGGCAGTTGTGTTCTGGACTTTGCAGCTGTAAAAAGTCAGATCACTCACATGTAACACTTCTCTGTCTGTCTAGCTATCTAGCTATCTAGCTATCTCTCTTCATAAGATGTATTGTGTAACACCAGTTCTAATAGGTCTTAATAAAATCCCTGAGTCAGCTATAGAGGAAAATGCGGAGAGATGAGAGAGATGAAGGAGCAAAACTACAGCCACCTTACCTACTCAATTTCCCAGCCCAGAAGAGACTGAACTCTTGTCTCCTCCCACCTTATCACTTCCTCTCTCACCCAGCCATATCACTTTCTGTCTGTCTGTACAGACTTCCAGACCTCCAAGGTTAACTAGTGGCTAGTTCCACTCTTTTGTCTTCAGGCAAGCTATATTTGTTAGAGCATAATTAAGATATCCCTACAGTATTGGGCCTGAACATCATATATCTAGTAAATAAACTTGAACTAGGTATGGTTGTACATCTCTGTAGCTCCAACACTTGGAGACTGGAAATTCAAGGTCATCTGGTCTATATAGCAACATCCTATCAAAGAAACGGATGAAAGGGAAGGAGGGAAAAAGAAAGGAAGCAATACCCGACCAAGAGGCAAATAAATATGGCAAGCAAATAATTCCAATGCCCCCATCCAGTGGTTTAGACAACCACACTGAAATGACAAGTCCTCAGGAGAATCTGTTGCCTGTTGGTCATTTAGTCACAGGGATTAACTATATATACCAGGAGTAGACATGAACAAAATCTAGAATCAAGAGTGGTATTCTGTAAGCACCACACTTTGATCAGAGGAATAAGAAATAAGGCAGTCCATTGAAAAAATGTCATTTCAATGATTTAAGATAACATAATCATTTTAAATACCATCAAGAAATAGAAACATCTTAAAGCTAAGTGTGGGGACACATGTCTAATATTCCTAGCACTTGGCAACTGCAGCCAGGACGATCTCGAGTTCAGGGCCAGACTGGCTACATAGCAAGCTGCAGGTCTGGCTTGTGTATATAATGATTTCCCCATATGAAACTAACAAATGTAATTAAATAAAACCTCTCAACTAAATTGCCTAAACTAGTATTCTTTAAAGACTTAAAACTTATCTCTATTGAATGATCTGATCTTTACTTAAGTTGATATAGTTGTTCATTTTCATCACATAGCATCCTGAACCTTCTATTAAAACATTCATGCTTGAGTCTCCTGAATGAATTCCACTTAAAATGAGAGAGAAAACTGTGTCTTTCCATACAGAATCATCCTCCGCACCATGAAATTAGTTATACTTCATTGTTGTCTCAGGAGTTGTCTTGAAAAAATGCTGATGTCTATTCTCCACACAGTGAAGCTTGAATTTTCTGGATTCTTGCCTGAAATCTATGCTGAGGTCTTCAGCTCAAGAGCTCAAGTTTTCATGAGAGCAGACAATGCCCACTGCACAGCTGACATCAGTAAATGTGCATGCTCCTCAGGTAAATGGACATAACATGAGAAAAAAGACTTCTAAGATTGATTGAGTCACTAGATCCAGAATATATAGATTCCCATATTCTTATTATAAAAAATCCCATTGCAGATCTAGAGGATATCTTTTTTTTAACCTTTGGAAAAATAGTGACTTTCATTGGACATGTTTTCATGAAGTCTCTGCTTTGATTTCTTTGAGAGCAAGTTTGATAACTATTTTCTCTTGGGAGTGATGACACACAGGCTTAAAAACTTAGGGGGGACTTTACTTCTAAATTAATAAATGAAACCTCCATCACACTGTGATATGTATTTAATCTAATTTTACTATAGCAGTATGCACTGTATTATGTGGAAATTCACTTATACTTTCCTCATTTCGGAGTACTGGTGAAAGAACAAACTGATGTTTGAAAATGGTTTTTTAAAGGAGCCGGCATGTTTCACAAGGAATTTGTTAAGTTACAGATTCAATGTAAAACTGGCAACAATGTAAGATCCAGACAGAAAGGCTTTGGATGCTGAAAATAATTTTTCAGCTGAAATTCCATAAATATTTATGTCACATTACCCTGTGACTACGCATCTGACACCCGACCTGAGCTAATAATAAACTATTTTCAAGGATCAAGGGGCAGACACTCAATAAATCTCAATTTTAGTTCAGTTTGCACTTGGACTTAAACTTTAAAGTCATAAAATCTCTCATGGACATACAAGCTGCATTTTCTGTAAGGAACAAATGGAAAGCATGTCATTAATAAGAGAGAACACAAGAAAAGAGAAGCACCAAATGGGAGCCCTCTCCCATCTACAGAAGGAGTTTATGTCCATAGGCTGTCAAATAGAACAGCTGAATTAAAGGGATACAAGACACTTTGATGGCAAATTCAGAACAGATTTTCCCAAGACACACATGTTGGTTTTCACCTAGGGATAGAAACTAGGACAAGGTATACAGTAGAAACCACTCTGTCTTTGATGTTCTGTGGAGCCCAGTATATTGCAGTCAGCAGCAAGCATCTATCTTTCCTTTAGGTTCCAAGTATCATTTATTAGCTGTGATTTTTATGAGATAGTGAAAGCAGTTGAAACACTGCTGTGCAGCTACAGAAATTTATAGCATGAAAGCCAAATATCATTATCAGTTGTTGAAGTGTTGACAATGGAGTCCTACAAAAACTTTTTCTGTTTGCATGAACATTAATATGGAAGCCATTTTTCCTTTTTTAATTAAAACCTTTGCCTTTATATGTCATAAATTATTGATCAACACATTGCATATTATTCCACTCAACTAGGTCCATATCTTCCAAAACACCTTCATCAGGACCTTTCTAAAAGATACTATGCAAGCTATTTTCTAGGGACATATTTTGCCCTCTATAAATGGGTAGGCTCCCTTACATTATCTGCAAAGGGAACAGATTTGCAATAAAATATACTGACCTGAAATCGTTCAAAAGTTTGCCATGTTTTCCAGATTCATCTAATTTAGGTCAGTTCTTTCTCTGTGCAAATCGTCCTTATAAAGTGAATTATCCATATGCATAATGAAGATCTTTCCATGGGATGAAAAAAATGGTCTAATTCTTCCAAATGATTAAGTGTTTGAAATAGTGTGGGATAATTACAAGAGCAAATAGAGAAAATTGTACCACCATGAATGGAAGCCTGGTCACAAACACTAAGGAACACAATGCCAAAATTTCCCTTAAGTCGTCTAATGAGTATGCCATTGCAAAACTATTCTTGTGACACATGTGTCTGCTCCCTACTGATCTTTACAACATATGTCTGTGTCTATATAGAGGGAACAGAGGAAAAGTACATCAGTGATACAACTGGTTGCCAAGCAGATAAAATGCTCACAAGAATGGATGTGTCTGGGTTGTTGCAGTTGGCCAGACCTTACAGCATTGTTCTTGTACTGCTTACATTCAAATTGTAAACAGACACAATTCAAGCCATGTAGATAATTTTAAATATTTAAGTAACCACATTCTAAAAAGGGACAAACACAAAAAGATGAACATGGTATGTACACACTCATATAGGGATATTAGACATAGAGCAAAGGATCACCAGTCTACAATCCACACTGCCAGAGAAGCTAGGAAACAAGGAGGACCCTGAGAGAGACATGCATGGTTCCCAGAGAAGAGGGAAGGGACAAAATCTCCCAAACAAATTGGGAGCATGGGGGGAGGGGAGGAAGAGGAGGGGAGAAGAAGAGGGGAGAGTTGGGCATGAGGGATCAGGAAGATTGAGTCAGGGGAAGAATAGAGGAGAACAAGAAAAGAGATACAATAATAGAGGGAGCCATTATAGATTTTAAGAGAAATCTGGCACTAGGGAAATGTCCAGAGATGTACAAGGATGACCCCCAACTAACAATATAAGCAATAGTAGAGAGGCTAATTTAAATTTCTTTCCCCTATAACGAGATTGATGATTACCTTAAATGCCATCTTATAGCCTTCATCCATAGCTGATGGAAGCAGAAGCAGATACCCACAGATAAGCACTGAGCCAAATTCCTGGAATCAGGTTGCAGAAAAGGAGAAGTGATGAGCAAATGGGTCAAGACCAGGCTGAAGAAACCTACAGAAACAGCTTATTTGAACAAGGGGGCACTCATGGTCCCTAGTCTGATAGCTGGGAAAACAGCATAGGACCGACCCAGACCCTCTGAAAGTGGGTATCAGTTAGGAGGCCTGGGCAGTCTATGGAGCCTCTGGTAGTGGATCAGAGCTCATTCCACATACAAGGATAGTCTCCCAGCCTATCCAAATGATGTGACAGACTTTGATGATTCCCCCATGGAAGGCCTTACCCTCCTTGGGGAGCAGAAAGGGGATGAAATGTGAGGGTTGGTGGGGGGCAGGAGAGGATGGGAGAGGGAACTGGGATTGACATATAAAGCGAGATTTTTCCTAATTTAAATGAAAAAGAAAGGCAAAAAGGGACAAATAAATCTTAATGTAGTTTATGCAGCCCTATACATCTAACATATCATCAATTCAATATATAATTAATATTAATAAATTCTCATAGTATTTTGGATATCTCCCATAGTAAGTATTTGAAATCCCACCTTTTTTACACTCCCTCGGCACATTTTAGTTGGGACTAGCCATATATCACATGCTCAAGGCTATTGTGTTAGATAGTCCTCTTGCCTCCTATACCAATGTAAGTTGAGTTCAGAACTTAGCTAATTCAATAGATATATAAAGTTACCAAATTATCTGTCTGTTAGAAAGGAAGAACTAACTTTCTCAAATTACAAGTGTGCTATTCCAATCTGTTGTAGGATGTTTTTATTCTTGTGATTTTTCCCATTTAGAAAAATTGAAATAAGTGTACAGGACAGAACAAGCAAGTATAACACATCTGTCATCATTATCAACTTGACACAACCAAGCGTCACCTGGGAAGAGGGATCTCAACTAAGATTGGGTCAGCCTGTGGTCATACCTAAGGGGTGGGGAGTTCTTGATTGTTGAATGACCAGGTCTCTCCTTAGTTCCTGCCTCCAGGTTTCTGCCTTGTGTATGTTCCCTGATTTCCTAATGATGGACTGTTACTTAGAAAGGCAAGCTGAATAAGCCCTTCCTTCCCCAAGTTGCTCTTGGACAGTGTTTTCTTTCCACAGCAACAGAATGTAAATTAGAACATCTACACATTTTCAAACTACCTAGATTCATTCAGATGACTGAAAAACCCCAACTATTTCTCCAACATCAGTGACATATACTTGTTGATGGGAAGTGAATTTGTAAATCTTGAATTTATTATCGATGTATCACTTTTTTGAAATGTATCAGAATGGACAGGCATATCATACTCTATGAAATAATTCACACATTTGTCTGTTAGCAGAATCAGAGCCTTCTTTGAAATGTCATGCTTTATATTCCCAATATTACCATTTCACTAATTCTGTCACAAAATTAGACATTTGACAAATGAATAGCAGATATCAGTCACAAATCACATGCCATTTCTCACTTTGGATTTCAGTGGCCTTCCTGAACTACCTGTCTTTGGGGGCAGTACAAGGCATGCAGAACTAAAATAGGCAGACCTGCAGGTCTGCTGTGTAATTCTGGAGATTGTTTACCACCCAAGGGTCAGTGTCTGGTTGTATGAGCAAAGTAGCTTTGAAATACAGCTCTGTGGTCTACACCAAGTTGTGCACTTGATGGTGTATTTTTTCTAACTCATGGGAATATAGCCTAGGAGCTAGGAACTGCTGCATCCACCTACCTTTTAGTGGCCTGTTTAGGAAGTATAAGAGGAAAAGTACAAAGAAGTGAGGCAAATCTAGGTCACTTCTTGTAAATAAAAATAAGATAAAATGCTTTTTACTATACATAGTTTGAGAGACAAATAAGAAATTGGTTCTTTAAAAAGGAAAATTGCATGAAAGTGTCTGTAAGTTTCAAAGTGAACTAGTCTCTCTGCAGCTTCTTAGCCTATGCCTCCAGACTAACTGGCACATTGGTAGTGATGAGAGGCTCTGTGTAAAAGGAAAGGTAAGCATCCCTTCACCAGAAAGTCAGTTTCTAGAACTTACCTGAGGAATTCCCTGAAAATCCAAGTATGGAACATAGTAAGGGCTCAGGAAATTCTCACCAATCAACTAGACACCTACTTCTTTCTGAAGCAGCTTATTCTAGTTCATGAACATCTGTGAGTGTTTAAATTGCTAATATTTATCTAAGAGAGAGGGTGTAGTGTGTGTGGGGGGGGGGAGAAGGAAAGAGAGGCATGGGAAAGGTTAGTTCATGGATATTAAGCAACAAACAGAAATAACAAGTTCTGGTATTTATTGCACAGTAAGGTAACCATAGATAACAGTAATATAGTAATATACTATGCATTTTTTAAAAAACAAGCTAAAAGAACAGATTTTGAATTCTGTCACCCCAAAGAAATGTGTTCAAAGAGATAAAATATCTTTGTTCTGACTTGAATGTTACACCATGTACCCATGTTATCAAAACATCACATGGTGCCCCATAAATATGCATAATTGTATATGTAAATTAAAATTTTTTTAAAGCTAAAAGTATATGCTTTCTCATTTGATATTTCTGTGGGCATCTGCTGTTGTGACTTCAATGTGTCCACTACATGGTGTCTTCCTCTTCCACTTGAATTCACTGATGACAAGAAAGGCAAACCCATTTGACCTCTGAGAACATGAAACAAATAATGAACTTTTAGTTACTGAAGACACTGATACTTTAGTGATGTGTTTCATTGTAGCATAACTTATTCTATCTGGAGGAATACACTATATTATGAAAAGCTATTCAAGACTATTTTATCACAGAATTCTTCTGATGTTTTGACTCATTTTTTAGCTACATGTATTTTAGCTGTAGTATTTTCTAAACTAACTTGACCTGAAATCTTTGTAGAGTAGAATTTCAAGAAATGCTGATTGATTTTTGAAGACAATTTTGCATTGGACAAGCAGCTTCACACCAAACTACAGACCACCAGCCCTTAATTTGGAATTTTGATCAACAAAAATTCTTCAAAAATTTTATAAAGGCTCTTCTCAAGGCAAGTCTCCCTCATCTGTTCTGTCACTGACTCACATTCATTGTTAGTCTGGATTTCAGTCCACTGTCTAAAGATCTAAATGGAAATAGGGTCATTTATATTATGTATCCCTTCATCTTAAACATTCTAGTTTGGAGGTGGGCAGGGCTGGCTTCCTCTAAGGTGACTTTCAGAGGGGCCTTTCTATCATTAGGCTCTTTGAGAATTTGTTTTATGTGATAATAAGGATCTGATCTTGTGTTGGAATTTCTAGTCCTGGCCAGACATTCCTTGAATGCTCCTACTCCCCAGGAGCCATCTCCAGCTGTCCCATCCATTCTAATCCTATTTCCT
Organism: Phodopus roborovskii; assembly: GCF_943737965.1. NCBI lineage: Eukaryota > Metazoa > Chordata > Mammalia > Rodentia > Cricetidae > Phodopus > Phodopus roborovskii. The sequence goes on along the minus strand of NW_026125937.1, from coordinate 31,696 downwards.
GGAATCTACAGGACCCACATGCTCATTCTATCCATTCTCTCTGTATCACCAAGAAAGATACTCCCAGCAAAGCCTTTCTCATAGGCTTTTTGAAAGTATTTATTTCACTAATGACAATCTGCCTACCACAAATATTATTTGTAGCCATAAATAGGTACCTGGCAAACAGGTTAGTTCGGTCTGCTTCCCTTTACTTCTGAGTTTAGTTTCAACTCAGAAACAGAATGAGAGACTGGGTATAAATACTTTGTACACTTTTTAAAATCAAAATATTAAGGTAGAAGAGGCCTTAGTGGATGCATCTAGCCATACCCTTGTCACTTCCCACGGGGTTGGTATTTCTTGGCTAAGCAATATTCTGGGGTTGTCTTGTAGGATAACAAGGATCTTGGTGGAGACTTATATATAGGAATCCTTATGTTGTAAACATTTAAATGGCTAGGCTCAATTTATGTATATTTAATTATACATAATAATAAAAGTTTGGATTTATTTATATAGATTTTGATTGAAAATTTTAGAGATTTTAAAAATATACACAAGACATGAAAAATCTAATGTTCTCCCCAGCACTCGGGAGGCAGAGGCAGGCGGATCTCTGTGAGTTCGAGGCCAGCCTGTCTAGATAGCAAGTGTAGGCTCCAAAGCTAAGGAGAAACCCTGTCTCAAAAAAAAAAGAAAGAAAGAAAGAAAGAAAAGAAAATCTAATATTATTTAAACTTTGCTCTAAAATGTATTGTCTGTCACAAATGATTAAAGGTGATTAAAGTATTGAATCCTTTCATTTTCCCTTATGTTTTATAGCTATCAAATTCTCTTTCAAGGCAGAAAATCAAAGAAATGGATGTATTAGGTATGACTTGATAAACCATTAAAAAAATGCTAGTTGATAAAACTGAGTAAAGAAATGATATTTAAAGAAAATAAAATGAGATTTGAATGAGTTCACAGATTGAAAACCTTAAAGGAAGTGTGACAATAAATATTTTGAGATATAATAATAAGAGATTACGCTTAGCATCAAATGAAATGCCAGGTACATCGCTTTAGAATTCAGCAAAGAATAAGTAAAATGATTAGCATGCTAGAGTGGCAAAAAGCAAAAGTAAGAAGAAAGGCAAATAATCTATATATTTGTTCCCAAAAGAGATGCACTAGGAAGATATACATAGATAGACTCTTAGTATGTTTAGTAATTTAGGAAAAGAAGATCTTGATTGCTTCCTATAAGAAATCATATGTATATGGCTTTATACTTCTTTGTGATACTGGGAGTTGAAACACAGGACCTCATGCGTGCTAAGCAAGCACTCTACCACTGAGTTGTGTCACTGCCCCTAATAGAGGTTTATAATATGATCTCAGTCAGGTCATTTCACCTGAGCTGGAAAATGCTAATGGATGTCAAAATACTACACTATTAGTAAAGATTGGATGACATATAGGGAAATATTGGGACTAAAGTTGATACTGAAAATATTATTTATATTCATTGAAAAAAACATTCAAGATGGAATTTCACATGAAAATGATGTGATGGCTATTATTGGTTGTCAATTTGACTACTCTAGAAATAAATCCAAAAATGGAGGCACCTGTGAGGGATTTTCTTTTCTTAATTTGAAAAATGAAGGTCCACTTCTTTTTATTTTTAATTTTTTAAAATTTAAATTAGAAACAATCTTGTTTTATACATCAATCCCATTTCCCTCTCCCTCCCTTCCACCCCCATCCCCCACCAACCCCTCCATCCCAACACCTTCCTGCTCCCCAGAGAAGGTGGGGCCTTCCATGGGGGGTTAGCCATGTCTGTCTCATCATTTGGAGCAGGGCCTAAGCCGTCCACCATGTGTCTGGGCTGAGAGCAGATCCCTCAAGGTGGAATGGGCTCTCAAAGACCATTTTTACACTAGGGTAAATACTGATCCACTATCAGAGGCCCCATAGACTGCCCAGTCCTCCTAACTGACACCCACACTCAGGAGGTATGGGTCAGTCCTATGCTGGTTTCCCAGCTATCTGTATGGGGTCTATGGGCTCCTACTTGTTCAGGTCAGCTGTTTCTGTGGGTTTCTCCAGCCTGGTCTTGACCCCTTTGCTCATCACTCCTCCTTCTCTACAACTGGATTCCAGGAGTTTGGCTCAATGTTTAGCTGTGGGTGTCTGCTTCTATTTCCATTAGCTACTGGATGAAGGCTCTAGGATGGCATTTAAGGTAATCATCAATCTCATTATTGGGGAAGGGCATTTAAAGCAGAGTCTCCACTATTGCTTAGATTCTTAGTTGGGGTTATCCTTGTAGATCACTGGATATGTCCCTAGAGCCAAATATATCTTTAGACATATAATGGTTTCCTCAATTATGGTACCTCTTTTCTTGCTCTCCTCTATTTTTTCCCCAGTTCAATCTTCCTGTTCCCTCATGCCCAACTCTCCCTTTCTCTTCTTCCCTTCTCTTTCTCCTGACTCCCTCTCATACCCTCCCACTCCCAATTTCTCAGGAGATCTTGTCCCTTTCCTCTTCTCTGGGGGACCATGTATGTCTGTCTCTCTTAGGGTCCTCCTTGTTTCCTAGCTTCTCTGGAGGTGTGGATTGCAGGCTGGTAATACTATGCTCTATGTCTAATATCCATATATGAGTGAGTACATACCATGTTTGTCTTTTTGTGACTGGGTTACCTCACTCAGAATCGTTTCTTCTAGTTCCATCCATTTACCTGTGAATATCAAGATTCCATTTTTTCCCCCTGAGTAGTATTCCATTGTGTAAATGTACCATATTTCCTTTATCCATTCTTCAGTTTCTTCCAGGTTCTGGAAATTACAAATAATGCTACTATGAACATAGTTGAACATATGTCCTTAATGAATGTGCATCTTTTGGGTATATGCCTGAGAGTAGAATTACTGAATCTTGAGGTAGACTGATTCCCTTTTTCGTGAGGAACCACCATACTGATTTCCAAAGTAGCTATATGAGTTTGTACTCTTACCGGCAGTGAAGGAGTGTTCCCCTTGCTCCAGCATTAACTGTCCTTGGTGTTTTCTATTTTAGGCATCCTGACAGGAGCAAGATGGTATTACAGAGTTGTTTGGATTTGCATTTCCCTGATGGATAAAGATGTTGAACACTTTCCTAATTGTCTTTCAGCCATTTTAGATCCTTCTATTGAGAATTCTCTAGTTCTGTACTTCACTTTTTAATTGGATTACTTGTTGTTTTGGTGACTAGCCTCTTGAGTTCTTTGTATATTTTGGACACCAGTCCTCTGTCAGATGTGGGGTTGGTGAATGTCTTTTCCCATTCTGTGGGCTGCTGTTTTGTTTTGTTCACAGTGGCGTTTGCCTTAAAGAAACGTTTCAGTTTCAGGAGGTCCCATTTATTAATTAATGATCTCAGTGTCTGTGCTACTGGTGTTATGTTCAGGAAGTGGTCTCCTATACCAAGTGCAGAAAAAGGAACATACAGGGCAGACAAAACACAGGAGAAAGAACTATGGGAGTTGGAAGTGAATACAGCTGCTTCACATTGCAAAGAGAGTGAGAAATGCCTCCATTAGGCAAAAGAACCCCATGGCCTCTGAGAGGGCAAAGCCAAGAAATGAATATGAAAAGAGCTGTTGCTTCAGGGAAGGGTTCCTGGCATAGCCAATGATGAGGCTTCCCCCAAACAGCCCCAATTCCAGATCCAAAGACAGCCATCATAACTGGGGCAGCACAGCCCCATTGAATTTGGAAGCTGTGTTAGTGTTGATTAAGATGACCCTGGTTTGGAAGGTTTAGCTAGGGATGTGTGAGGTCGGAGGACTCTAGACTACTATTGGGCCAAGCTACTGGAGCTCCGATCTGTCAATGTCTCTGGCATACATTCTCACAGGGGGAGTGGGAGAGGGCTAATGCAGGAGAGCTGCACCCAGAGCAAGAAGACAGAGAAAATACCTGCATTTTGACCTAACGATTCCCCACTATAACTTTCTTTTTTTTCCAAAGGAATTTCTACAGATAAAACTAATCCTAGATTAGTACATGTCTCCCAGAAGACGCAAACTGAACTGTTAGGGTTATTCTGAACAACAAATGAAGTTGAAAAATGTGCAATTCAAGAAAGAAATGTTTTATGGGTAAAGAAAAGAAACTCTTGTTAATATTTAGAATTTATTCCTCTTAGACTGAATTAGTATCCCTTCATGGATTATATCTGTTTCCTAATTTTTCTTGAAGTGTAATATATGCAGAAAATTCAAAAGTTGTGATTAGACAACTATGTAGATATTTATAACCTGAACACACCCATAGTGCCCACTCAGATTAAAAAAAAAAATACCAGTATGATCAGCACCTCTGAAATTCCTTTCATATCTCCTCCCAATTACAGTCCCTCAAAGATAACTGGTACCTGATTTTAACTCATAGAATTTTTTTACCTTTTTTGGAAATTTACATAGATGCATCCATATAGTATATACATTTATGTTTTTAACATTATACTTTCTGAGATTTTTTTCCATGTAATAATAGTAAACTCATTACTGTGGTTATAGGTCAAAAAATTTTTCTTCATTTTAAGTCTTATCAATACAGCACAAAGAACCAGTTTGGAGATGCCCAGCCCAAGTATTTTATCATGTTCAATTTCCACCTGATTTTTTCCTGATTCATTGAAGGCAGTTTCTGCCTTTCCTCTTAAAAGAACATTATTTCACAGGTCATGACATGTAGAAAATGTTCCCAAGATGTTGTTTACCTTCCCAAGTATCCTTTTCATGTTATCTAATTACTCTCCCTGGGACCATTATGTCCTTCCAATTCTGGAGGACTACTGTTCCCTTTTTCTCAGACTTTGGCTGTATCGTGCTTTTCTTCTTGCTTTTGTAGAACTACTTCTAAATTTCTTCTTAGTTATTTGTACCATCATTTATAAATTCAGAGTCCAGCAACATCACCACTTCCAGGGACCACAGAACCCATAGTGAGCTGTACCAATATTTTGTGTAAAGGAAGAATTTATTCTTCCCTGGTTGAACTAGCATCAATTTATCTGAAACACACAGCTACCTCTGAGAACAAGATGCTAAAAGATAAAATAATTATTTCGTATTTTATGACCATCTTGGCATTTAAAGCAACTGTCTCCACTCTTTAAGTCCTTATCAACTCCCCAGGTTTCCTTCATAAGACAAGAGAATGACTGTGTTTTGAATTATTTTGTTTTCACTGATGAAGCTGCAATGTTATCAGACTTGGTGGCACATGCCTGTAATTCTATTTCTAAGGTAGCTCAGGTGAGTTTGAGGTCAGCCTGAACTACAAAACTGTCAAGAAACAAAAACCCATAAAAATAAAAAAGCATGTGGAAAGGGACAACATCTCCTGAGAATATTGGGTGTGGGGGTGGGTAGTGAGTAGAGAGGGAGTTAGGAAAATAAGGGGAGAAGAGGATCGCATGTGGGACTAGGAAGATTGAGCCAGGGGATGAATAGACAAGAGGAGAGAGAGAGAGAGAGAGAGAGAGAGAGAGAGAGAGAGAGAGAGAGAGAGAGAGAGACGCCATAAAAGAGTGAGCCATTATAGGTTTGAAGAGAAAACTGACTCTAGAGAAATGTCCAGAGACCTACAACACTGACCCCAACTAACAATTTGAGCAACAGTGGAAAGGCTACCATAAATGCCCTTCCCTGATAATGAGATCGACGACTAACTTACCCACCATCATAGAGCCCTCATCTAGCAGCTGATAGAAACAGAAGCAGACACCCACAGCTAAACACTGAGCCAAACTGGGATCCAGATGCAGATGGAGAGGACAAGACCAGGCTACAGAAACACACAGAGACAGCTGACCTGAACAAGGAGGAGCTAAGGAGCCCCCAGACTGATAGCTGGGAATCCAGCATGGGACTGACTCAGGCCCCCCTGAATATGGGTCTCAGCCAGAAGGACTGAGCAGTCTAAGAGACCTCAGACAGTGGAGCCAGGATGTATCCCTGGTGCACAAAAGGACTTTGCAAACATATCCCCCATGGAGGGATACTCCCTTAACCTAGAGGCAACAGAGAAGGCCTAGTCCCTATTTTAAATGACTTGACAGAATTAGATGACCCCACCAGGAAGGAGTGGGGGGATGGGAGGGTGATGGGGGGCATGGGAGGGTTGGAGAGAGGGAGGAAGGAAGAGAGGGAAAGGGAACTGGGATCGATATGTAAAATAAAAATAATAAAAAAATTTAAAAAACACAATGATGCAGTGTGTCACAAATGACTTTCTAAGAAGAATTTTTTAAAGAAGGTTCGAGCTCCTTTGGGTTAGTTTCTTTATTGGATTATTTCTAATTACAACTTCTAGTCCAGTGAGGAGGCTCCCTCATCATTTTCATTGCATACACTAACATCTAATAATGATTGTCAAAATGCTGGCTCTACCTGTATAAAGCTGTTTACAAATTTATTCTATAATTCATAAGCCTTCAACAGGAAAATACTAAGACAGGAAAACAGAAGGCCACATAAGTCCTCAGTTATTATGCCCAAAGTCATACAGTTATCCAATAGCAAAGCTTGGTTTCACACTTGGGGTTTTGGCTGAAACAATACCGTTCATATTTGCCTACTCCACATAGTCTTCTTTCTTTGGGCTTAGTCATCTATGGTTTCTTTTGTACCCCATCTGTTCCCCATATTGCAAACACTCCTGTGTTAAAACACACAGAGGCACACATAGACACACCATGTTGCATTCTCTCTTGACAAAGTTACTTCCCTCCTCCATTCTCCATGCCCTGAAGTCAGCATTATCTCAGATATAATGCACCTCCTGGTGCATTATGAGCTAGTAAAGGAAGATCCTAGGCTCAGATGTCAGACTATTTGTGAATGAATCCTGGTTCTTCCACTTATGAACTGTGACGTGTAGTGCCAATTACATTATTTCTTTAAGGTTGGGTTTTTTCCCCCATCTTTCTCATAGAGTTAAATAAGACAATGCAAGTAAAAGTCCTAACTTTAAATGTAGTAACTGATTTATGTCATTACTGCCATTGCTCATTCATAGTATTCCATTAAGTCAGGGATACTGAGCAGTAAATAGTGATCAAAAACAATGACTCTCAGAAGTTGAGTTTATGCCTCAACAAGCATGAGCATTTGCTGTACAAGCAAGTATGAGGGTCTGAGTTTAGGCCACCAACACCTAAGTAAAAAAGCCAGGTGTGGAAACACATGAGCCTAAACCCTAGTACCAATGAGGAAAACAAAATCGGGGAGATTCCTTAAACTTGTTGACTACTATCACAGCCCCAGGTTCAAGGAGAAATCTGCTTCAAAGGAATAAGGTAGAGAGCAATAGAGCAGGGTGCCCAGTGTCCTCCTCTCCTCCTCTGACTTCAATACACATGCCAAAGCATAGAACACACACACACACACACACACACACACACACACACACACACACACACACACACATCATCAAAAAAAAAAACCTTTAAGAAATCATTTTAACCTGATGTGTGGTGATACATACCGTATTCCCAGCACTCAAGAGACAGAAGCAGACATATCTCTGTGTGTTTGAGCCCAGCCTGGTCTACATAGTGAGCTCCAGTCCACCCAGGGCTGATTTTTTTTAAATATTCTGTCTCAAAAGAAAAAAACAACAGCTTTCCTAAGGCTGAATCTTGAACTGTGATCTGAAACACTCTGAGGAATTTCTTTGCTCCTTGCCCTACTGGAATTTATACTTTCCCAAGTGACCCAAATGCTCAGCCAGTCATTGAAACCTGTGCTTAAAGTCAAAGTCTGTAAGTCCAAAATGTCAATGTCTTCCATGGGTACAACTGAGTCATTCTAGAGGAACTACCTCCTGGCACTCAATCTCTCCGCATAGGTTCTATTCTCTCTCATTCCAAATAACATTGTACCTCATACACATAAACATAGAACACATATACTACTCATGGACAAGAGCCTGGAGTTATGGCTGTGCATGGATTCTAGAAATGCAAGAACACTCACCTCCTGGCACATCATATACAGTGACCCCAACAAAGCTCTATGTGAGAGTGGTAGTTACAAGACTGATAATAATGAGCACTTCTGATATTATTTCTGACCCTCCTTTGTAGCCACACAAGCCTGTCATACCTGCTTCTCTATATGTAAGATGAATCTCAAAACCAGAACTCTTTCCTTAGTCTGCAGACCATTAGCAGGCTTAAAAAATGGAGAAAGTGTTGAAGTCACGTAATTCCAAACAACTGCCATTAGCACAAGTACTGTGTTCTTCTGTATAAGAAGAAACCATCTCTCCTGGGGCCTCAGTGGTAACTTTCTAGTTCCCAGTGTGCACATGGCTAGTCTCCATCTTAACACACTAACACACTAATGGTAGCAAGTGCGTGCAGTGCAGTTTTAGAAACCCAGGGGAAGCCTGTTTGTTCGGAGGTGGTATAATGAGAACAGGTCTCTGAAGCCTTGATATTTTCTCAGGAATGACACCCAAACGTTCATTCATTTGAAACTGGACAGTGCTTGGAAATGGATCTGTTCATTTCAATCAACCCGAGAGGCAAGCAAGGCTGGCAAAATCACTGTTTGTTGCCAGCTGATCCACAGCCCCAGGTGCTTGGGCCTGGATCCCAGCTGGGATTCGTTTTCCTGAAAGGAGGCTTTGGCAACTGCTTTTTATCATTCACGATAAGTACAAATAACAGCAGGAACCCAGGCAGCACAGGTGAAATTAAGCTCTGTGACAAATGATTTGGTTTATTTCTGTTAACAATCATGATTTGACCTGAACTGCTTCAATTAAGAAGTTGGAGCAGGTGCCCTGGATTCATTTGTTATATGTGAAAGAGAGATAGAAAGACATGAAACAGAAAAGATGACAGAATGTTAATTCCATGTGGCATATGGGAGCCTGTTTGAGAATAAGAAGATGAGGTGCTGCATGACTTCACTCCTCCCACCCCCATTCCTCATTCTAATATTCCAAGAAAGATCACAAACACTGTATTTATGAGAGCTCATTATGCCAAAGTGTCTATTTGATGAATGGTGTCGCTGATTAATAAAGACTTGAAACAATTGGATTCTGACTCAAAAGAAGTACACAGCTTTTAAGGAAAAAAATAAAAAATAAAGTAACTGGCAATCCTTCCTTAAATCCTCTCCTCCATGTTTCTGTCTTTTTTTTAAAAAAAATATTTCTTATATTTCTTTGAGATGATATAGTTGCATCATTTCCTAATTCTCTTTCTTCCTTTGAAACCTCTCTCAATCAAATTCATAGCCTCTTTTTTCATCATCAATTGCTGTTATATATATATATATACACATATATATATATACATATATATATATTTCTAAATATATAAACACAACCTTCTCAGTCTGTATATTGTTACTTTTTAAACTCTTTTATACACTGTGGGCATTTCCCTTGCAGACACAGTTCTCATAAGTAATAAAGCTTGTGAAATCAGACTAGAATGGCTCTGCTCAATGTTACCCTTTTAGTCTTGAACCATGAAATATCATTTTCCCAGGCTACCCATGGGAACTGAGACAATCTTCACAAGTTACAACTTGGAGGAATTAAACACAGAACATCGAGAAAGATAATTATGCACCTTCATCTGGTTCACAGAGACACTGGGGCATGCAGTGGGGCAATATTAAACTGACTGAATTGTTTATGTATTCCCTTGTTTCTAACAAACTTCCTTTCTAACTTTTTGGAATCGGTTTAGACTCATGAGCAGTTTTGAAGAGAACCAACAATCAAAACACACCTTTCACCCAGCTTTTGCTAATCTTAACAGTTTATGTCTCTGCAATGTAATCATCAGAAACTGAAAATTACCTTCAGTACAGTACTAGCAATTAAACTCCATGCCTTATTTGAATTGCACCTGTATTTCCTCTAACCCTTTTTGTTCCAAGATCTACTAAGGTAACTGCAATCTGTGACAGTTCCTGAGCCTTTTCTTGGGTACTCTGACTTTAACACTGTTGAAAAATAAATGTGCAGTTATCTTCTCTGATATATTTTAATATAGGTTCATCTGATGTTTTCTCATAATTAGACTGAGGTCATGCATTTCATAAAAGAATATCAGGCAAGTGCTTTTTCGATACATGGTATCGGAGAGACACAATGCTGACATGTCTGCTGGCTTGGTTACTATCTTTCCTTACAATTAAGTATGTTGAGATCAATGACCCTTTTCTCCTCAAATATTCACCCACTAAAATTCATGACCCAACAGCACATCATGTCTTGAAGACAGCTTTTAAAAGTACCTACCAGTAGTTACCCTAAGAGTCTAAAAGACAGAATCAAGATGAGTTGTACAGACTACCACTATATGTATTAAACAGTTGCACACATGATGAATGCACATGAATTTTTCACTAGTTGAATGCACCTTCTGGGCTTTGGAACACCAGGAATATATACTGATCTGCCACATGGCTTTCATATGAGTTGAAGAAAATACGAAGGCTCTAGAAATCATGAGAGATATCTGAGCTTCTACTTGTGAAATTATGCTTGTTTCTTCTAAAACATGAAATAAAATACTCCATTGACTTTCTCCATATGACTGACAGTAGTCCCGCCCCCAAGAACTTCTTCAACTTGTATTCTTTGGTTCTCAGGGAAACATCACCTCTATATCCTTTACCACATACATCCCCATGGGAGAAAACTTGAATGTTTTGTTTTGATTTTAATCCTCCAGGACTTTGAGTAAGTGCAAAGTAGCACTCTCCAATTTTTAAGTAACTTGCCAACATCAGCTATCAATGAACTCACTACAACTCATCTTGTAGGGAATAATTAGCTACCTAATGGATTATTCTAAGAATACTAAGTAATGCTCGGACCTGGAGATGTTCCTGACAAGTGTTACATTATTAAGAAACACTTTTTGTAAAAAGAACACAGGTTCTCATTATGTAGGCAGTTCTAACCTGGAACTTGCCTTATCCACCAGGCTTGCCTGGGACACATAGACATTCAACTGCCTCTGCCTTCCAAGTGCTTAGATGAAAGTTATGTGTTACCATGCCTGATCTGAGAAATGAACTCTTTATTAAAATCATTTTATAGAACTAAATCAGAATCAGAATGGGGAGAGATTTATGATAAGCCTCTACTTTTAGAATATGATTTTGATGTTCTTTAAGAGGCGAGGATAAAGACTCACACTGAAGTCTATTTTGGGTAAGGGCTATATTTTTTATTTGCTGTTGAATATGTATGTGATTTTGTGGAATATTCTGGGTGTGACTTTTAGAGCTGCCTTTTCAATAATTCCTCTTGACATAACATCACAAATTTGACTCATAGGAAACTGCATAGGCAAAGATATTTCAATGAGAGGATCCCAAGTTCTGCTAATGTTCTCAATTACCAGCAGACTTAAGTCTCACATGAACAATAGATCTTCAGAGGAGATATTCGCTATCCTGCAGTATAGGCTGTTCTGACAATAAGGCAGCAGCTGCTGCTGCTTCTGCCCATGAAGATGTGTTCCTATTTGCTTTAGAAATAGCAATAGGTAAAGGTCCATACCTGGCCTCTCACCTCATCCTGCTTGGACCCATCAATACCAATTTGTATAAATGGCAGCCTTGTATGCAGAGGACTAGCTAGTGTCAAGCAACATTGAATTTGTGGTTTTACTTGAAAACCAAGCCATGACTATCTAGCCCAAATCAAGTTGTTTGGCTCAAAAAACTTGCCAAAGTCCAGCATAAGAATTTTATAAAGTATTTACTCTCGTGATTTATTTTTGAAAATAACTTAAGCCCACAGAAAATGTTGACCACCTTGGCCTAATTGTTTTCATTATTTCTTTATGTAGAAGAAAAACTAAAGTATTTTCAAATAACACTAATATCTACATATGGAAACTACAAAACACTCCCAGAATGATAAGTTCAGGAAGGTATTGTGACACAAGACAAACATAAGAAAATAAGTCTATCATTATGTTCTGACAATGGACATATGAAATTGAAATTTGAAAAACTCTACCATTTACAGTTGTCCAAACAAAATTACAACGCTTAAGGGTAAGCCTAACAAAACAGATATGGGCCTCACATAACAGCATTTTAAACTGTGCTTGAAAACAAAACAATCTTTAATTAAAAAATTGGGAGGGGCAGAAAGGGTTTATTTGACTTGCACTTCCCCATCACAGTCCACCATTGAAGGAAGTCAGTGCAGCATCTCAAGTAGGAACCTTGAATCAGGAACAAGATGATGGAGGAGTGTTGCTTACTGGCTTGCTCTCCTTGATGAAAAATTTTCATATTTTCATATATGAGCATGGTATTTATAGCATTTTCACTTTTCACTCTTTCATTTAAACTCATTCTGTGTACCTCTAATCACTCTCAAATTCATGATCTCTTCTTTAATTGTTGTTACAAATATATGAATACATGCTGCTGAGTCTGTTTAGTGATGCTCATATGTGTTTAGGGTTGCCCACCTGGGATTGGATAACCTATGGAGGGGGGCTTGTTCTTGAAGAAGACTGATTCTTCTCTCACCAGACATTAAGTACCTAAAGCTTTTCATGTATGGGTAGGGCCTTGTGAGATCTCCCCCTTCCATATAGGCATATCAACTGGTGTTATCCTTGTATGTCTTGTTTAGGTAACCATATTGTTGAGATTTTATTACTGTAGCTTCCCTGTAATATATGGAAGACAGTATCTTACACAGACATTATGGTCCTGCAGCTCTAATAATTATTCTGCCCCTCTTCCACATAATTTCATGAACCTTATATGTAGGGATTGTATGGTAGATGTGCCAATTGGTGCTTAGTGCCTCATAGTTGATTGTTCTATTTTTTTTGATCTGCTGTGGATTTCTGTAACAGTCTCTGGTGCCAAATGAAGCTCCTTTGATGAGAGGGGAGCATTACACTTTTCTGTGGCTATAAGGTTAAATATTCAGAGTGTAGTTAGAAAGTATACTGATTTAGGAAAGTAGCAGTAATAGGTTCTCCTCTAGGGTCTATGACCTCACCAGGCATGAGTAGTTGGCTGGATTTACAATACCAGGCATGATTTCCCTCCTATTAAGCAAGAGTTAAATCCAAATAGATGGTTGTTGGTTACACCAAAGATATAAGTGCCACCATTGCACCCTTGGGTATATCTTTCTATGCTGGTAATTATGGTTCATAAGTTTTATAGCTTGGTAGTTTGCTCCTATGGGAGCTAATCCCTAGGAAAAAGGCTTTCAGTTCAATTACAACTGGATTATCCTAAGCCCTGTATCCAAAATGTGCAGTGTCTTCAGTAATAGCTTCAAGTTCTGGGAGGTAACCAATGGCAATAGCAATAGCCTGCCTTATTTTTAAGAGGCTCTTTTGAGTACATATATGCATATGTATAAGTGCATAAATACAAATATACAAACATGAAATACTGTGTTTCTCTATGGCTTTTTCAAACATTCTTAATGTTACCCCAAATATTGTGAGTACTCTGAAGAATAAAAAATTCAGACCTTCTATTTAAAAAGGTGGAGTATGTTAGATAGGTTGATAACATTCATAAACCTCTTATCTATGCTGTTAATCTAGCTTAGTGGAATGTTTGTCTTAATGACAGCCCTACAGCTTAAATAGTATGCCCCCATATTATAAATTAAAGTGAAGACTCAGAGAGGTTGAACACCCTGAAATGGCTAGGCAAAGGTCAAACCCAAGTTAATTAGATTCCAAAGGCCAGTCCTTCTTAGATTACCATATTCCACCTTGATAGAGCAATGGTTTCAACAATAGGGGTCCAAGAGCAAGTTTGAAAACTCTTTTATACATGATTCAGACAGGTTTGACCTTCTGAACTTTCTGTGGGTTTCCTGATGTCTGTAGGTGAAGCAGAAACACTTCATGAGTTTTTCTGAGAGTTGATATATAAAATCAACACCCAGAAAAATTTCCAGCAATGATTAGGAACTTAGCAGCTCCAAATATTTAAGACCTCAGTGAAATGCTGAGAATTGTGGGTTTTTCTCTCCTTTTTATTCCCAATTTTCCTCCTCTCAAGTAGATAAACAAAATTTTTTATATTCTCATCAAAACACACATCATTAACTGCTAATCAATTCAAGGCTCAGAAATCCCCAAGTAACCTCTCACTTTTCAGAAATACCAACAAGAAATAAAGTACTGTTGATCAAGCCTTGGCTAATGGGACCAGAGCAGTCTCAAGGGGCATCAGGTGCCAGAAGCAGTACCAGCAGTCTGGTCAACAAGCATGTCTTCTGTTTGTAGGTCCTGAAAGACAGACAGAGTCCCCTAGATCTTAGGTGTTAAATGTCTGCTACTTGCCAAGGTCACCAAAGCTGAGTCTGTGAAGAAAACAGATTGAGAAAGACAAGAGTTTCCAAGCCAAGAGTAGCTGGAGATCAGTAAGACTAGGAAAGAACCTGGGAAAAGAGACACTCGTGCTACAGGAAGGACGGATAGAGCCTCTGGAATGAGGGATGACTACCAAAATACAGAAATAAAACAGTTTCAAGGCCAGTTCTGGCCTAAACAGAGAGCTCACCAAATGACACTGTGCCTTTTGTGTAACTGTGTCCTTTAAGCATAATTTGGTCATAGCTGCCTTGAAATCAGAGCAGCTGTGATTACCCAATGAACCCCTCAGAAGGTTACACTTACAAAATGGAACAGAGGGAGAACTCCAGAGGCACCACATAAATAACTCATGAGGTAGTGCAAGAGGGACTCTCAAGGTCCTTGTGGTGGCAACTCTTCCTCAGTGATGTATCTGTCTGTGAGTTGTCCATGACCCTGATAGATAATTACAAATAAAGTCATTGATACACCAAGATAGACTTGAGTGGAATGATTTTTTTGATCTGTCATTGGGGAAGGTGGGTTTATAAAGCAAGGTTTCATGAGACAGACAAAGGATATGTAGGATGCAAATAGGGCAATGCCAAGATTATTCAACAGGTTGGAAAACATGTAGAGAGTAAGAAAGCAACATCTACCCCAAATACCCATTGAATGACAAGGGATTCTGACAATTCCACTAAATTAAATTCAGGGTAACAGAATCATGGTATATAAAAGCAGGAAGGAAATAAAAGTGGATGGAACCAAAGATCCTTAGCAATCTTAGATTTACCTTTCATGGTATTGATTCTCATGATGGTCCTGACAATCTATAAGTTGTGGAAAGGTGTCATCTTGCTGAGGATTTAAATTGAATTATGGTCATTTGAGGTTGGTGAGTTGGATGAAGCATTTTTCTAGCAACTGAGTCTAGGTGCTCCTCAGGGTAAACAGTTTTTCTGGTATCTCCTAATGACAACCAGAGTGACATAGGGACTAGAGTGAGGATGTGAAACCTGGGAATATCATGCCTGAATTCTAAAGCCAGTTTTCCCCTTATTAGTTATATGCCATTGGACAGATGATTTGACTAAACAGCACCCTTGGTTTACCATCTATGAAATAGAATAGATAATGGTACCTGCAATTTAGACTAAATAAGGACTGGCAAGATGACTTAGTAGATAAAAGTACTTGTCATGCAAGCCTAGGATTATGTCAGATTCCTGGATCCTACAGGGAATAAAGAGAGCCAACTCTCAAAAGTTGTCCTATGATTTCCATACAAGTGCTGTGGCATGTGTGTGGTCATACTCATATACACACATCTCTCTCTCTCTCTCTCTCTCACACACACACACACAAATAAAAAAATAAGTAAACATTTTAAAAGAGTAAATGAATAAATACAAGGTGATCTGTTTAAGATTTAATAACTTCAGAGATATGGATAACATATTTTTACAGAAACCATTATTTGAACATTGTTTACATTGTTCTGTAGTTTTTAGCCTTGTGAGCTCATTTTGGGTATATAAAAAGTTCATGGACGACTAGAAACATAATATTTGGTTTATCCTTCCAAATACTCATCGAACGAATCATCAAGAAGAACATGTTCATACCTGTACTAGTACCACATGCAGGGAAGGCTCACACAGTTTAAAGAATGGCCAGATGGATAGGATGCTAAATCAAACTTTCTTGAGATTGAGAGAACTCTCTAAGACCTATTCACTAGTCATTTCAAGCATGGTAGGAAGGTTTTAAACAAATGTTCTTTGACAAATATCACTTTATAACTACTTTAACATCTACAACTAGTACGTTCACTAGCAGACTAGCATCAAAACATTTGTCTCCCTCCTACCAAAATTTATATACCATAGCCCATTGCTGTTTGAAACTCCATTAGTACAGGCTAAAGGTCTCAGATGCAGACACCCCAGGGAGCATTAAGAACTTTTAGTCAACACTGGAGTGTGACTTTGTTTAATCAGCTGCTTTCTCCTAATAGCTAGCTGAGTAGCTTAGAGGGAAAGGCAGAATTTGCAATCCCAGGGCACAGCTATAGAGGGAACAGACAGGGGTTTTCTGAGGCCTGGGGGACATCTGGCACCTGTAAGAAGGGAAGTGACACTCAAAAGTAAGTCTAGAAAGGGAATATTTGCAGCCTTGCTATCACACAGTGTCTTCTTCTCTAATCCCCATCAATTGCAGCAGAAGTTCCAAAGTTCTGGGCAGTACAGTAAATGTTTCAGTTACAGACTTCATCTAGAAAAGTAGTTTGAAAGCATTACAATCAAACAGAACTTTGGAAGTTTAACATTGATGCCAATTAATTCTAATTTGCATTGTCTGTCTGCCTCACCAGAAATTTACAAAGTAATTTATATTCTTTAGGTTCTCTTAAGAAGAGTTAGTCAGCAATGTAATTAAAAATGAAAACCTTAACTCCTTGTCTATAAATGCAATAGTAACATTTCCTGGATAGAACATAAAGTTTCAAGCTTCTTTTTAATTTGTTTTATGTGTAAGATAGTACTTTAGTGGTAGACATTAATTGCACTAAAATGGTAATACAAAACCACCAGCAACTCATAGCCATATATCTTATACTTGCTCAGATCAATGCTATAATTACAATTAAGGATGTATGTTTGTGCCTGAAATAAATCTTCATACTGTGACATGGAAAATAAGATTTACGATAATTATTTTCTTTCTAGCCTAACACTAAATCAAAGGAGAGTATTTGAAGTGCATTTTTGAGGAAGTAAGGCTATAATGGCCTGCCCTCAACTAAAAGTCACTTACCTGACTCATGTAAAGTTATGGAGAATTGTCAAGAACATAGCTCTGGTGTAGCTAAAACATACCAATTGCCTATTCAAGAAAGAAATTTTTTTAAAGTGTTCAGGTGCCTGAATTAGAAGTTGGGGATGCTCACAAGCACCCTAAAACGTGAGTGCAAGGTGTTACAGAGTATATTGGAAACGTGGGAGAAGTGATGGTGGTTGGAAGGCTCTAGTACTATTGAAAATTACTTCTTCCTAGGTTTATGATGTGTGTGGATGCTAAGAACCTAGAAGATTAAATGCCCTCTCCTTACTTGGGAAGGCCCCAAGAGAGGAGGGTTGTCTATTTGCTGTAATGTTTAGCACCTACTCCCTTCACTTGTGTTCCAAAGCCAAAGGTAGAAGATTTGGAAGACGATGTCAACATTGTCCTTTCTCCTTCAAGACCTAGAAACAGGAATAGGAAATGTGAGTAGGTTTTTCATAAATATCACCTGAAATGACATGCACGCATACAAACACACACACACACACACACACACACACACAGAGAGAGAGAGAGAGAGAGAGAGAGAGAGAGAGAGAGAGAGAGAACACAATGGAGTATGTTACCTACTTAAAAATGAGAGATAGAAGCAACTCAAGTGAGATTAGAGGGGTGGCTCTAAGAAGGGACATATCATGTTGGTTCAACTCCCTGATACTTAAAGGGAAAAGACAATAGTAGGGGTTAAGGCTGTGTGGTGCAATTGTGTGGTTTGCAGAAAGGCAAGAGAAACATGGTTTGGTGCAAGCCTAAGATAGAGAGGGAAAAGTGAGAATGAGGGCAAAATTCATGTAGAATTTAGAGACTGTGTGGTGAGTGAGGCCTGCCCACTACATTAAAAATTAATCCCTTTGTAGTAGCCCAGCCTTTCCTCTTTCCTGGATGGTTTGGTTTTTGGAAAGCTGAATCATTATTTCCTGATTTCCACTGGGGAAAGTTAAGGAGCAAAGGAAGACATGCTCATGACAAAACTTCCTAGGCTACTTAGAAGTAAATATATATGTATTTATGTATGTATGTGTGCATGTATATTTCTAGTTATATGTCAATTCGCTTGATCATAGATATCATTTCACAATGTACACATTCATCAAGTCATCAGGAAGTTTCCAAACCATCAGCATCAAGCCTTACTCTTATTTTAGTCTATGTTTTTGAAAATTGAGAACTCTAACCAGGAAGCAACACATCACAGGGGGGTGGCATTCTTGTTATGCACATGCAAGCCATTCAGTTCTGTAACTGGTTGTGTCCTTTATCAAATCAGCAGGCATGGACTTCCCTAAAATCTTTTTACCCACCCTCATATCCTTTTCAGACTTAGAATTCAAAAAGCAATTTCATCCTTCTGGTTTTTATTGTGGTTAAATAAGGATCAGGATAAACAAATAGGCCAAATAGATGTTTATTCAGGTAGAAATAACTTACATCCTAGACAGATGAACACCAGGAAATTCCGCCTGATGCTCTCCTGTCCCAGTCACGCTAGCAAGAGAGCTTTTCCCCGCTCTCTCTCTGACCTCCTTCCACAGGTCACTTCCGCCCATTGATACACCCCCTAATGGGCATGATCAGTGCCACAGAAGGACTATCTCACTACAATTCCCCTTTTAGTCTAAAGATTTATGCTTAATACAAAACTATATACAAAACAGTGAATAACAAGTGTGCTCTAAGAAAAGGAAAATCGAGAACAAAATGACATACATATCTAGTCCTAGAGTGAAGGCATAATGGAGTTTATAATAGAGTTGTCCTAAGCTGGAAAATGTAAGTCTAGTACCTAATATATCTAACTAGTTAGAGAGAATAATAGTTGTGATAGTTTAATCTTCAACCTCATCAAGACCTGAGAAGGAAAATAACAATACTAGAGTAGACAGGAAGTGCGGATGGACAACTTCCAAAAGGTGCAGCAAGAACAGAAACAGCAAGCCACCTGAGCAGTCACCCTAGGTCTCACAGCAACGTTGGTACACCCAGTTTTGGCTAAGGCCAAGAGAACTTGACAGACCACAACAACAGCAGGGAGGTAGAATGGCTGTCTTACCCTGACTTGGCAAGGTCAAGCAGTCTTCTATATTTGTCTCCTGCAAGCACATAGGACTGCATGTCCAAATCAGTGGTCAAGGTGGGGGCAATTCTTTGTCCAACAGGCCATAGCTGAGGCGAGAATGAACTCCAGCAGGAGCAACAACAGTGTCCAACATATTTTCGGGAAAGTGCACAGTGCTGTCAGGAGCAACAGTGTCTCATGTCAATGGAGTACTAATATTAAAACATTTAAATGCCAGGTTCTGCATGTCTATGAAGTGATTGAAGATTAAGCATCAATATCTGACTAATCTCATAGGTACTGGAAACATGAGTGAAGATAATCTGTGATACTCAGGAACTTAGCTAAAAAACTGATTAAAACTTTCCTGAGTAAAGCGGGAACAAATACATAAACAATATAACTATATACATATACATACATATAAATCCCTAAAATAGAGGTAGAGCAGAAATGTCAAGGCAAGTGGTAGAACTATAAAGGGCAGCATGATAAATATCCCAAATTGTATCAATATACAAATGTCTTGAATACAAGCAAAGTATACATATATAGAATATGGTAAAAATAATGTGCATAAAACATTGTAAGTGGAAAGATTTCACACAATATAACAAAATATAAACTTAATTTTACATAGCTTACTACATATAAGAATACATAACAATGTAAGCTGTAAAATACAATCTCATTCTTACTCAAATTCACAAGAAAATAAGCTAATCTACCTATATCCCATCTAAACCATACCTTTCCCAACCATTCCCTATTCCTGTCTAAAAGATAAACCCAAAAGTAAGCATCACCTTCCATACCCAACCCTAAATAACTAAAACCAACCCAAAGACAATTACTATTATCCCAAAATTCCAAGGGTAGGGAAAGGGGGCATCGTTATCTTAAGGTTACTTCCTGCTGAAATGGGACGATGATTGCTCCAATGGATCTGTAGGAAGAAAATTTTTTAGCAACCAAATTTCTCAACAGAACTGGCTGTGACATATGTAGCTAGTCACTGTGTGGCAGAAAATTCTTGACTGTAGTTCTATTTAAAACTCTGGCCAGGGTGTAATAAAAAGGTGCACCATTACAGCTAGCTAGTCATGAGTTGTCTCCAGCAAAACAGTCTCAAACCAGTTTTAGGGTGATGTTTGTAGTTCAGATGCATCAGGTTTAGTCAAGTGGAAACAATGATGTGAGGCCCCATCTTCTTTCCGGAGAGTTCAAAGTCTGCTGTTAGGAATCATTGTTATTCCTTGTGGAAAAGTTACACATCAATATTAAAGTAAAATTTTCAAGTTTTAAGGTATGCATTGGGGAAAGACAACAATAAGCATTAAAAAGTATATGAGAAAATTAGGATTTCAGAGAGAAAATTGCGTATAAGAAATGAGTCCCCAGATTTTGTTTTCTTCTGCCTTACACCAATTGGCTTCTTGATTTAAGGCAGAAACCATGAATTTAATCTTAACAACATGCTTGAATTTAGAGAAGGAAAGCCAAATCCAACTCCAAAGCCAGCATTGGTTTACATAAATTGGGACTACAGGAATACTAGATAGTAGAGAGAAACAGTTTACTACAATTAAATCTTTTTTTTTACCATATATCCAATTCTGCTTCCTTAAGTGATTGTTTCTGAAGAGCTGTCTTCTCTTCTGTAGGTACCTACATGTTCTGTGTCTTTTGGCTGTTTGATGATAGGTTTTCTCTGTTTTCCTGTAAGAGCAAGAACAGAAAACTTCCCCTACCTTTGAGAGGCCTCCGCACACCTCATGGGACCTAATTTGTTGGATGACTTGTCATTTCTCTTCATTAAGATGTTTCTCTTGTTCAACTCGGATCTTGATTAACTTAGATGGTATCCATAGGTTTTCTTCTCCTATAGATACAAATGCAAAACCCCTACCCCAACGTAACACATATCCTGCTTTCCATTCTGAGGTCAGTACATCCTTGAAGTACACTGGCTGATTTAGTTCAGAAGTTTTTTCTATTGTCCAGTGTCTTTCTGCAGCTGTTTTTCCTTTTTCATCAGCAATACGAAAGTTTAATGTTAATAAAGCATTATGTAATCTGTGTTTGGGTGTCTTAGTTCCTCCTGCCTATTTATGGAGCATTTCTTTTAAAGTACGATTGGATCTCTCAACCACTGCTTGTCCTGTAGGATTGTGTGGTATACCAGAAATAGGTGTTTTTCTTACAATGCGTGGAAGGATCCAATTCGTTTTCTTTATGAATTTGATTCTCTCAGTTTTGGGATAGTTGTTGCTAATCGTTCCCCAAAAATTACTGCAAGCTCTCTGCCAATATTCAGTATCTTTCCATACGGAGGAAATTTCCTCATTAGTTAAAGGTACTATAATTTCTGCTGGGTTCCTTCCTATTAGCTGACGAAGTCTTAATTTACCTTTTATAATCAAGTCAGAGATCTTTTCTATGTATGTTTTTAGTTTTTATTCTGTTTATGTGGTAGAAATATCCATTCTAATATGATATCTTCTCTCTGCATCAAAATCCCTGAAGGATATTCTCTAGATGGTAATATAACCAGAATACAGTCTAGGTTTGGATCCACATGGTCCACATGTGCTTCTAGTATCCTCTTTTCTACCCATTCTAATTCCTTCTCAGCTTCAGCTGATAGTATTCGTGGACTATTCAAGTCCTTATCTCCTTTTAGGGCCATTTTCAGGTTTTTCAAATCATGCCCTTCTACTCCAATAATGGTTTGCAGTTGAGAAATCTCTCCTAGTAATTTGTGAAGATCATTAAGAGTCTGGTAGCGATCTCTTCTGATCTGTACTTTTTGTGGTCTAATTTTCTGTAGACCTATTTTATATCCTAAGTAGTTGATAGACTCCTTTTTGTATTTTTTCAGGTGCAATTTGTAATCCCCAGTGATGTAAAACTTCCTTTACGTTCTCAAACATTTTTTCTAATATTTCTCCTTTAGAGTCAGTAAACAATATATCATCCATGTAATGATAGATTATGGATTGTGGAAACTGTTTATGAATTATTTCTAACGGTTTTTGTACAAAATATTGGCACAGGGTGGGGCTATTTAGTAATCCCTGTGGCAAAACCTTCCATTGATATCTCTTAACCAGTTGAGAATTATTGTAATTAGGTACCGTGAAGGCAAATTTCTCTTTATCTTGTTCTTGTAAAGGTATAGTGAAGAAGCAATCCTTTAAATCAATAACTATAATAGGCCATTCTTTTGGTATCAAAGAAGGCAAGGGCATTCCAGGCTGTAGAGAGCCCATTGGCTGGATAACTTTATTGATGGCTCTCAGGTCTTTAAGCATTCTCCATTTACCAGATTTCTTTTTGATCACAAATACAGGAGAATTCCAAGGGCTGGTTGATTCCTCAATATGTCCAGCATTTAGCTGTTCCTGAACCAGGCTTTCTAAAGCTTCTAACTTCTCAGAGGTCATAGGCCATTGTCCTACCCAGACAGGTTCCTCTGTTAGCTATTTTAAAGGTAGGGCTTTTGGTTCCTCTGTTTGTTCAGCACTTGTATTCTGTTTTTGTACCACAAGGATATTTGGTATCTGTCTTGTATAGTACTTAATAATATTTTTTCCACAATCATGAGGTCGTTTATGGTTCCTATCTAATACTGGAGGAATGTTAATCTGTTAATTCCATTGCTGTAATAGATCACGAACCCATAAATTTATCACTACATCAGCCACATATGGTCTCAACCTTCCTCTCTGTCCTTCTGGTCCTATACATTCAATCCATCTCGTGCTTTGTTTTACCTGAGACAGGGTTCCAATCCCTAAGAATTGAACATTTACCTCATGCAGGGGCCATCTTCGAGGCCAAGATTTATTAGATATGATAGTTACATCTGCCCCTGTGTCCAGGAGACCGTCAAACAGTCTATTATTCATCTTAACTATCAATCTGGGCATATGACTATTTACAGTGGTTTGCCAAAATATACGTTTTTTATTTCCTTCTGTCATGTTTGATTCAACTTCCGTCACTAGTTTGTCATCCAGAGCGATATGAGTTTTTATAATAGGCACAGAATTTTCTAATTGTCCTGTGGGAGATTGTCTTCCACTGTGACTGGGAATGTTCGGACCACCTGTGATGTGGGGGCCTTCGAGAGGCCCCCTAAGGAGTTTCCCGATGGTAAAGGGTTTCCTTGCTTGTTTCTGGTTGATCTACACTCATTTGTCCAGTGTTTGCCTTTGCAACACCTTCTACATAACCCAAGAGGCTGAGGCCTTCTGTTTGATTCATTCCTGGGAGTGTTATTTCTAGGGAAGCTTTGCCTACAATTTCTTTTTAGATGTCCTATCTTACCACAGTTATAACATCTGATATGTTGATATCTCTTCAAACCTTTGGAAATGGCTTCTCCTACCCCAGCTTCTAAGTCACCATAGTAAGGAACTCTGCTATCTTGATGTCTTCTCTGACCTTTAGATATGGCTTCTCCTACCCATGCTTCAGTCTTATTGTCATTATACTCAATGTTGCCTGTAAATAGGACCCATTTATCCAAGGGTGCTGATCGCATTTTTAAAGGCCAAAGCACCTGTTTGCATTGAGGATTCGCTTTCTCATAAGCTAAAGATTCTATGAGTATTCGGCTAGCATCTATGTCTGCTACCTCTAATTGTACTGCCATAGATAATCTTTCTAGAAAGACACTAAAGCCTTCTCTAGGTCCTTGCCTTATCTTGGTATAGGGTTCTATCCTCTCTCCTAATTCATGAACCTTATCCCAAGCATTCAAAGCTGCTGTAGTACATAGAGACAAGATATGTTCATCATAGGCAGCTTGGGTTTCTGGGTCAGCATAGAGACCCTCACCAAGAATTTTATCTTGGGGAACTTTATAACCTTTCTTTAAGCCCTGAAGTTCAAGAGCTTTTGCTTCCTCTCTCCATGAAGCCCTCCATTCTAATTGAAAGGAGTTTTCAAGGACAGCTGATATTAATTGATCCCAATCCTTAGGGGTTACCTTGTTATTCCATGCCCATGTTTCTACTAACTGCCTCACATAAGGTGAGTGAATGCCATAAGAGACTACTGCTTCCTTTATACCTTTTAAATCTTTCATATGTATTGGTTCCCACTGATATGCAACAACACCTTTTGGGTGTTTTTTTTTTTTTTTTTTTTTTTTTTTTGTTGCTGATTTTTCATTAATAGATATAGGGAAAGCTCCCCTGACCCTAAATGGTGTGGAAAATTTTAAATCTTTTTCATGCCCTGTTACCTGTAGTTCTTCTTCTAATGTATCAGACTGAAGGTCTTCTAAAGCCTGAAATCTATTCACCATTGTTTCTTTGAGTGTCTGAACTTCTTGAATCAAATAACTTTCTAGAGACTTCATTGTATCAGTCAGTTTCTTACTTTCTCCAACTACAAATGATTCCATGATTTTAATCTTCTCATCCTTAGATATTATCTGAATGGCATGTAAACTGCCTTCCAGAAACAATGTTCTATCTGCTAGCTTGCCATTATCCTCAGACATGGAAGAGATTCTATCATCTAATCTTTCTATCTGATGTTCCAGTTTTTTAAACTTATTAGAGGCTTCCTCCGACAAGGAACGAGCTGTTTCTGCTAGCATGTTAATGCATTGCATTGTTTCTGTTCTGGTTATTGAGGTACCTGACATGAAACAAATTCTACCTGTCAGCTCTCCAATGCCATCTTCAATATTCTGAACCTTCATTTCTATATTTTCTATGCTTTTAATTCTATCATTTTCAATGTTTCTAATCCTTGTTACTACGTCTCCTATGGTTTGTACAAGTTCCTTATTGTTTGCTGTAATCTCAAACCATTTCTTTAAGAATATCATGTTAATGATGAAACCCATTGCTATTACAAAATAAAAGTACATATTGGTCGAGTCATAAGTTTCTTCTGCTAAAATCCCTTCTATATATGAAGTAAAATAATTCCTAAAGTCCTGCATTGTAAAATTATCTGCCATAGTTATGGAACAATTGATCTCAGATTTTATATCAGCTTAAATTGCAAAGGATGTTACAATTACCTTACGTGTAATTCTGCTGTCCTGGAACTTTGATGCTTTTAGTTGTAGATCTCAGCTTGTGGTAGTTAACCCTGAGGTGTACCACCAAATTGTGCCTAGCCGCCGAGGCCCGTCTGATGCTGGTTCTGCCCGGAATTGTACCACCAAATATCGTCCGGCAGCAGACGATCCTTCTGATTCCGGTCCCTGTAGAATAGCTCTTAACAAACTATGGCAAGTGAAATTTTGTTAAAAGGAGACTTGTGAAATTGCTGGGAACACAAGACTAAGGGCGGGAAAATGCGCAAGCAGGGTGGGTGCCGAGCGGCTCTGAGTGAATGCAAAGTGCAGTGCGGAAATGGGCAAAAAATGAGAAGCAGTGAGTGCCTTCTCAGGCCCGCTTTGGCGGCAAAGATCTCCTTTGCCATAAGGAAGAGGCAAATGTTCCAAAGCTGTGGTGAGTCTACTTGGTTAGGCAAGGGACCCTGCCCGTTGGGGAAGGTGGGGGAGGGGAGCGGCGTCTGCCGCCTGGGTGAAACCCAGGTCCTGTGAAAATCCTAATCCCGCTTCTGACACCAGATATTGCGGTTAAATAAGGATCAGGATAAACAAATAGGCCGAATAGATGTTTATTCAGGGAGAAATAACTTACAACCTAGAGAGATGAACACCAGGGAATTCCGCCCAATGCTCTCCTGTCCGAATCACGCCAGCAAGAGATCTTCCTCCCCCCCACCCTCTCCCCGACCTCCTTCCACTGGTCACTTCCGCCCATCGCTCCACCCCCCAATGGGCATGGTCTGTGCCACAGAAGGACTATCTCACTACAGGTTTTAGCCTTGATTTCCATGGAAGTTTCCAGAAAAACTAAACAAGGAAACAGGAAAATCAAAAACTGTGAAAGTCCACAAGGTTTCCAAACAACAACAATAATTAAAAAGAAAAACCTCACCCAAACATATTCAAATTTAAAGCTGCCAGGGTTTGCCTTAGCTTAAGGCAAAAAAATGACTTTTTTATTATATGGAGAAAAGCAGCATGAAATCTCCCAGTTTTGTGCCAAAGCTGAAACTCTCTGGATCCACTCTGAGAAGAAGCAGAAGGTTGAGCAGGCCACAGACAGCATGCTGTGTAATCGGAAGTGCATGCATCTCTTTGGCTCAGTCTTTCAGATATGCAAGATCTTTGCTTTTTGCTCCTGGTCCTGCTTGGTTCCCCAGGGAAAGGCCTCTGGCATCAGCAGAAGTTCCCTTGTGGGGAATGCAAAATGAACAAGGCAGGCTCATTATGGCGGACCAGAGGGTTCTGACAAAGCTATCCTTGTTTCTTGTTCCACAGTCCTTCATAACAACTTCTTATGTGTGTTTAGGTTTATAGGAATGTTTTATTTAGGAACCAGATGTGTTCCAAACCAAGAGATCTTTGGACATGGGCTCTGAGGCCAAGATTATCTGGCTTCAAACCCTGAGTTTGCCACTTTCTGCCTGTGCATCTTGGGCAGATTAATTAGATATGCTTAGCATGGCCTCTTTATCTAAGATGGCCTACATTACAGAGTAGTTGATAAACCATGTGAAATATTAGCCTATCAAACTGCCTTTTTGGCTTCTATGATAAATTCAGTAATACCATCCCAGGGGAAGGGTCATTCTCATGAGTTGCAACATCTATTGCTAATATTATCAAGATTAAATTCATTCTCTGCAAATGTCAGAGACTTGAACATTTTGAAATTTCAAGGGCTCAACCAAGAGTCAGTTTACTCTGAACACTATCCATTTTATAAGAACACATTGTCACATACTTCCATTCCTTGAACTACACAGAATATACTTGTCTGGCAATCAAATTCTTCAGTTTCCATAGGAGGGTTCAAAAGCTGGGGACCAGGACAGAATGATCCCATGGGATGTTAGCTCAGAACAGACTGGTCATATAAACTAGAGTGTTCAAATCTTGAACCCCTGCCAATGTTCACACACACACACACACACACACACACACACACACACACACACACACACACACTAACTGATTTTGCTTTAGAATTTTCAGGCAATTAAAACTACTACATTCAAAATTATCTCAGGCAGCCCCTTCTTGCACTCTGACAAGTGCTTCAGGACACACATGTGACCAACTTATGACCCACATGCTGCATGCATCCCATAGCTATGAATGTGACCCATGCATACAAAATGTAAACTTACTATAAAGTTTACATTCTTATTTTAAATACATTTTTATTTAACCTAGAAACAATTTTATTTTACACACCAATCTCAGTTCCCTCTCCCTCCCTTTTTCTTCTCATGCCTCTCACCAATCCCCCGTCCTATCCCCCATCCACTCCCCAGGAAGGGTGAGGCATCCCAGAAGGGATCATCAAAGTTTGACTCATCATTTAAGGCAGGACCTAGGCCCTCCCCCATGTACCTAGACTGAGAGAGTATCCCTCCATAGGGAATGGGTCCCCAAAGCATTCATGTACTAGATGTCAATACTGTTTCCACCACTAGAGGCCCCATAGACTGCCCACGCCTCCTAGCTGACACCCACACACTTTCACGGAGCCTGGTATAGATAGTCCTATGCTGGTTTCCATGAGCTCCCCCTTGTTCAGAGCAGCTGTCTTTGTGGGTTTCTGCAGTCTGGTCTTGACCCCTGTGCTCATCACTCCTCCCTCTCTACAATTGGATACCAGGAGTTTGGTTCAGTGTTTAGCTGTGGGTCTCTGCTTCTGTTTCCATTAGCTACTGGATGAAGGCTCTAGGATGGCATTTAAGGCAATCATCAATCTCAATATAGGGGAAAGGCATTTAAGGTAGCTTTCTCCACCATTGCTTAGATTGTTAGTTGGGGTCATCCTTGTAGATCCCTGGACATTTCCCTAGTGCTAGATTTCTCTTTAAACCTATAACGGCTCCCTCTATTAAGGTATCTTTTTTCTTGCTTTTCTTCTCTATTCTTCCCTTGACTTGATCTTTCGGATCCCTCATGTTATCTTCCCTCCCTTTCTCCCCTCCCTTTTGTCCTAACTCCCTCTCCCCTCTCTCCCCATGCTCCCAATTTTCTCAGGAGTTCTTGTCCTTTTCCCCTTCTCTGGGGCACCATGTATCTATTAGCGTCTTCCTTATTCCCCAGCTTCTCTGGGGTTGTAGATTATTGGCTGGTTATCCTGTGCTCTATGTCTAATATCCACTTATGTATGAGTACATACCATTTTTGTCCTTCTGTGTCTGGGTTACCATACTCAGGATTGTTTCTTCTAGTTCCATCCATTTGCCTTCGAATTTCAAGATTCCATTGTAGTCCCCCCTCCCCCCCGAATCATACTTCATTGTGTAAATGTACCACATTTTCTTTATCCATTCTTTGATTGGAGGGCATCTAGGTTGCTTCCACATTCTGGCTGTCACAAATAATGTTGCTATGAACATAGTTGAACAGACATCCTTGTGGTATGAATGTGCATCCTTTGGGTATATGCCTAAGAGTAGAATTGTTGGATCTTGTGGTAGACTGATTCCCATTTTCCCAAGAAACTGCCATACTTGAAAGTAGATTTGTTTTTGCATTTTAAAAAACATTTCTCTCTTTCAAAAAAAATCTCTCTCCCTCTCTTTCTCTCTCTCTCTCTTTCTGTGTGTGTGTATGTGTGTACATGCACATATGTCATGACACATGTGTAGAGGTAGATCCCAGGGATCAAACTCAGATCATCAGGCTTGACAGTAAGTGTCTTTAGTCACTGAGCAATCTTGCCAGCTTATTTTTCCCTCTTTTAAACTTGATTATATAGTTTTCAGATATAAGCTATGCAGGTGACAACATCTTATTTCAAGGTCAAAATATTGGACACCCATGGAAGGTATATAGCTGTGGTGGTTTGAATAAGAATGACTCCCATAGGTTCATATATTCACATGTTTAGTTCCCAGTTGGTGAACTGCTTGAGAAGATTAGGAGATGTTGGAGTGGGTGTGTCATTGTTGTTGGTGGGGTGTATCAATGAGGATGAGCTTTGAGATTTCAAAGTTCTAGGCCAGGCCCAGTGTTTCTCCTTCTATGCCTGCTGTTTATAGATCAGGATATAGCTCTCAGCTACTTCTCCAGAACCATTTCTGCATTCTTGCTATCATGTTCCCTACCATGATGATAATGGACTAACCCTCTGAAACCATAAATAAGGCCCCAATTAAATGCTTTCTTTAATAATTGTTGCCTTGTCCATGGTGTTTCTTCATGGTAATAGAATACTAAGACCATGGTCCTGTAGAGAGCTCCTTCAAAGTAGTCAGGCCTACACAGAGAAGACTATTCACTACTGTACTTACTCTCAGTCACTGTTTATTGATGCTACAATTTTTTTATGTTCAACTTTCCCCAAAGGTTTCTTTCTTAGAACTTTGATTTAAAAAAAAATAATGTGAATTTCTGGGCTGGTGTAATGGCTTAGTTGGTAAAGTACTTGCTTCATGAGCATGAAGGTCAGAGTTCTTATCCCAATATCCAGGTAAAAAGATAAGTACCATGGCACAAATCTGAAATACTAGCACTGGGGAAGTGGAGAGATGATAGGAGCCCTTTTTGGACAACTAGCATAGACCAATTAGTGAGCCCCAGGTTCAGTGAGAAACTCTGTTTCAAAAACATAGTGACTGAGAAACACACTCAGGCCTCTACACACATGAACATGTATACATGCATACACCATACATACAAACAAATAAAAATTTCTGTAACTCATGAAAAATTAAGACACTTTGAAAAGGACAAGAAAATTAGAGGAAAGTGGACAAGAATATCATGACCATTTGAGCATCCTCAAATTGAATTGTTTCTCACTGTTTTAAAAAGTAAAACTTTTTTGTCCTATGAGGAGATCAAGAATTCACAGGTGTAAGACTCAGATGGGAATAGGCAATGCTAGGATTCTAAAACATAGTAAAAATAGACATGCAGAGCTTAAAAGCAGAGAGCTTCTGAAAACCTAGGAATGATGGTTAGTTTTATATAAATTTAACACAAGCTAGAGTTATGTTGGGAAGAGAGATTCACAATTGAGAAAATGCATACATCAGAATACCCTATAAGCCTGTCTGTGGTACATTTTCTTACTAATGTTGGAAGACCCAGGTCGCTGGGAGCAATGCCATCCCTAGGCAGGTAGTCCTGGAAGGTACAAAGAAGCAGGTTGAGCAAGGCAAGATGCAGCTTTTCTCCATGGTTTGTGTTTCTATTCCTGCCCTGACTTCCCTCAGTGATGGAATGTGATCTGAGAATTGTAAGCTGAATAAACCTATTCTTCCCCAAGTTGATTTTGGTCATGGTGTTTTATCACAGCAATAGAAACCCAACTATGCACTGGGTTTGAACACATTTACATCAAATGACTCTGGGAAAATTTCTTAGACCTCCATTATCTGTAAAGTGGAGTTGGCAAATCACTTCCTTCCTGAACAAATTATAAAAATGACCTGGGGTGATGCTTTATGAGCAACTTCTAGTAGACTTACTTTTAGAATGAGATCTTTAAGGAAGGTTTGAGCAACTCACTATTTTTTTTTTCAATTTATTTTAGTGGTAACTTCATATACAAACACTGCATCTACATCACTTCTGCCCCCTCCTCCCCAGTCATAACTCCTCCCATGGTCCACCCCTCCTTCCCAAATCCATAATCTCATCTTCATTTATTATTGTTGCATGCATATACATTAACTGAGGTACTAGATGAAAACTACTGGATCAGCTACTTACAAAGGGCCAGATCTAATAGTAATAGCACCACCTTCCGCTTGTATAGTTATTACAAACTAATAGGACAAATATCACCTTATTTAATGATTTCATGTATAAATTTTGGCCCCATTGGCAGAAGAGATCATAGAGGTACTGAAAGGTTAAGCAACTTGTCCAAGTGCCAAGAGAAAGTGAAACAAGTCAACATTATTGTTACAGCAGGGTATTACTAAAGATAATACTAGCTTCTCAAACACACAACAAAATCTCAGTGATTTAATACAAAAGCACTTATTTATCATTTGGTTCAGCATCAGAAACTGTTGATTGAAAGGATTCAAAGATGTAGGTTCTTGACACTATTGTGGCCCCACCAAAATTCTGTTAATCTATATGAAATTAAAATAAAGGTATACACATAGCAGGTTTCTAGAAGCCAAACCTAGAAGCAAAGATATTTAATTTCTTCCAACATTTTTGTTAGCTACAAGTCAGTAGCATCTAACTTCAAGAGGACCTAGGAAAAATAAAGTCTAGTTATTTGTCCACAACAGAAAAACAGAGATGGAGACTAGCAATGGTCCATTTCTGCCCCAGCCAGAAAGACACATCACCTGAAACTTAGTCCAGTGTGATTTCCATTATACTATGCAAT